>NC_045965.1:45041750-45367466 GCF_010909765.2 Amblyraja radiata
CAATGAAATTCCAGGTTCACATGAAGCTCACAGTGTAAAGAGTATACATACGGAAATGATAAATACACCAATGATAAATGTAAAACAGAATGGTGCGAGATTGTAGAACAAAATCCAAGTAGTGCAAAGGACTATTATAGTTCATAGAAACATAGAAACATAGAAAATAGGTGTAGGAGTAGGCCATTCGGCCCTTCAAGCCTGCACCGCCATTCAATATGATCATGGCTGATCATCCAACTCAGTATCCCATCCCTGCCTTCTCTCCATACCCCCTGATCCCTTTAGCCACAATTACTTCAATAATGTAATAACTGAATGTGATAGAGTTAATGGGCCTGTCCCACTTACGCAACTTTTTCGGCGACTGCTGGCACCCGTCATAGGCCGCCGAAATTTTAAAAATGTTGAAAATTCAGCGGCGACCAGAAAGACGCTACGACTCTTTGGGTGACTAGGAGACTACTCACGACCATACAGGCGACACCCTGGCGACATATCGAAAATTATTGACAACCTATGACGGGTGCTGGCAGTCGCTGAAAAAGTCGCATAAGTGGGACAAGCACTTCAGGAGTACATGGCAGGAGTACTTTGAGAATGGTGTTTGAAGGAGTGTGTAGTTCAGGAGTTTGATAACAGTACAGTTCTTCATTTTCATCTTCCACTTCAGGGCTGTCAAAAGAAATCATTATTTTATTGTATTGTTGTGGAGCACTTTCTATGAATTGCATTGAAAAACCTTTCTTGTACTTCCAGACGCTAGAACTGTTGCTTCAGGGTAGGATTGGCCTGCTCAAATGGAATCATGATAATTGCATTACTCTGGTTATATCATAGGGGCTATCAAACAGTTGATGAGGGGCTTAAGTTTATACATTGGATAAATTCATCGTTGGCAAGGGCTTATTCTCATTTCTAATTGTCTCTGTGAAGTGGTAATGAGCTATGTGTTTTAAATGGGGGAATCCAGGATTTTGAAAAAAGTGACTAACATATTTTCAGATTTTGCAAGTGGTGGTTTCCTTTATGTACTTACCCTTCCAAATGGTTGAGGGTGCAGGATTGGGTGTTACTTTTACAGGAGTCTCCTGCAACATGATGGTCCACAACATGGCCACAATGCAACAGTGATGAAATAAGTCGATGTTCCGGAGGCAGAACAACACCAGTCAGACAGATTGTTTCGTCCTGGATTTTGTCAAACCTATGAGATGTCTTTGGAACAGGAAATTATAGGATATTCCTGTGACACTTCATAGATGATGGAGACACTTTGGGGAGTCACGATAGATGAGTCAAGGTATAGAAATTGTGAGAATTCAGCTTGATTGCCCAAAGTGGAGAAAAGGTTATTAATGATATTAATCTTAATATTTTTTATCAGAATGAATATGAGGTGTTCTATTATATATTGATGTTTTTTGGTAAAAATATGTAAAGTTAAATATGTACGGTGTATATAAAAACATGCAGCTTATGCAGTATGGGAGTAAGTGCATGATGGTAATCTGTCAACATCCATAATTTTGGGAGCCAATTTCCTGAATTAAATTATCTTTGTTTTTGTTTTCCAAGATTTACAGCAAAAAAAGCTTCCTACCAATAAGCCTGGGACCCGAAGTGGTGGATTGTCCAATTTGTTATCATGTTTCTAAAGATACTGCTCCTTCCAATTCTTGCTGTCATTGTATTTTGGCTAATATTTCACAATGAGGTTAAAGGCTAGAATTAAGTACTCCCAGTGCAGAGCTTCATGTATTGGAAATATTAGGACGGAGGTAATGTACATGATACACCATCTGCAGAATTTTAAATCAACTTAAATTAATCACTCTAGACCTGAATTCTACACATGCCCAACTTTGACATTAAGCTGTGTAGGAAACAACTGCACATGCTGGCTTAAACCGAAGATAGACACAAAAAGCTGGAGTAATTCAGCCGGCTAGACAGCATCTCTGGAGGAAAGGAATGGGTGATGTTTTGGGTCAAGGCCCTACTTCAGACTGAGAGTCAGAGGAAAGGGAAACGATAGACATAGATGTCTTGCTGAATCGTATTGCCTGTAACTCATTTTCACCTTGGCCGCATCTAACAATAGCCTGTTTCCTTTACCCTCATTACTTTTTTTGCATATCTTTCATTCATTTGTTCTATATCTCTCTATATTACTGTCTATATCCCTTGTCCAAGTGAATTTGAGTGCAGGATGGAAATTGGTGGTGAATTTAATGAAGTTCTGCATGCATGCAGGAGGTAGCGGTCGTCAATATAAGGGACATAGAATTAGGGGATAGGGCCAGTGTTCGCCTGGAACAGGGATTGTTCAACGTACCTTACAAAGAGGCAGGCATTGCAGGGGCCCATCCAAGTGCACTTAGCTATGCCTTTGATTTGGAGGATGTGGGAGGAGTCTTTGATTATGTTGGCTGCTTTTCTGAAGCAGCGTGAAATGTAGATGGAGTCAGTGATGGGACATCTGGTCTGTGTAATAGACTGGACTATATCTATAGCTCTCTGCAATTTCTTGTGGTCCTGGGCAAAACTGTTCCCAAACAAAACTGGAATGCTTTCTATGCTGCACCTGCAGAAGTTTGTAAGCGTCACTGGCGGCATGCCAAATTTCCCCAGTCTCACCAGGAAGTAGAGGTGTACCTTCTTGGCTGTAGCATCAATGTGGTTGGTCCATGACAGATCATTGGTAATGTTAATGGCAAGGAACCCAAACTTCTCAACCATTTTCACACCAGCACCATTGATGGGGCATGGACTCTATCATGCTTCCTGAAGTCAATAGCTAGCTCCTCCATTTTCCTAACATTAAGGGAGAGGTTATTGGCCTGGCAAGGTTATGAAGTTCTCTATCTCATTCCTGTCCTCCATCTCATCTTTGTTGGTGATTTGGCCCACAATATTGGTGTTGTCTGCATATTTCTAGATGGAATTAGATCCAAATGTGGCTGTACAGTCAGGAATGTAAAGGAAGTATAGTACGGGACTGAGAACGGTGTTGAGAATTATTATAGGGGAGATGTTGTCACCTATCTTCACTGATTGAGGTCCAGTGGGTCAGTGGCGAAGATCCAGTGGCAGAGGGAGGAGCTGATTATGAGGCCCCAGAGTTTGGAGCTGAGTTTGGATGGGATTATGATGTTGAAGACAGAGCTATAGTCAATAAATAGGAAGAGTCCTTTTTGTCTGGATGTTCCATAGATAAGTTTAGGGTCAGGGAAATGGCATTTGCTATGGACCCTTGTGACAGTAAGCAAACTGCATTGGTTCAAGATTGACCGGAAGGCTGGAATTAATATGTGCCATCACCAGTTTTTCGAAGCACTTCATGATGGTGGATGTCAGAGCCACTGGACGGTCGTCATTAAGGCACGTTACCATAGGGTTCATCGATCACCGGGATGAGATGATAGTGGTTCTTTTGAAGCAGTTGGGGACCATAGAATTGAGCTGTGAAAGGTCAGGGAATACCTCTGCCAGATGATCTGCACAGGTCCTGAGGATGTAGCCAGGGACTTCATCGGGACCCATTACTTTCACTCTTAGGAAAACAAATTTCACATGTGGAGATTATATTGATTCTGCTGGGAAATATAGAAGACAAATAATTTTGATTCCATCAGCTCTTGGTGATCTCTTTTGGAAGATGCTTCTCGAATGGGATTGAATTGGGACAACTTGATGGTGGACATCATCAGCAAGGACCGTTAAGGATTAAGTTTACTATCCAGTTTTTGCTGCAGAGTTTTTCTGCCTGCTTAATTTTGAAGTTGGACAAGGCAGTATAGACAAATGCTAATGGTGCAATGCATGAGATAAAAGGCCGGCCAGAGCTTCGAGCTGCAGCTTCAGCACTGAGGTACCATCGCGGAGCGGGGCGATGCCTTACCCAGGTCACCGTGTTGGAGCTCCGGAGTGCTGGGCCTGCCGACTTCAACATCGTGGAGCTATGGTCTGCGGAGCTTCCAGCTGCAGCGGCGCTGACTTTATCAACGCGGAGCCTGGGATCTCTCGCCGAGGTCGCCAGTGTTGGAGCTCCGCCCAGCGCGGCCTGTGGACTTCGGGAGCCGCGGTCTCCAGGAGGAAGCGGCCGTTTCGGAACTCTCAGAAGCCGCTGAGAGTGTTCTTCTGTTCCGATACCGGAGTTCCATCATCCCGGCAAGAGGGCCTGAAACATCGGGCCACCATAGCGGCGACTAGGCCCCAACCATGGGTGAACATCGAGGAAGTGGACTGAACTTTGCTGCCTTCCCTCACAATGGGAAACGCTGATCCCGCTGTGGGGGGGATGTTTTTTATGTTTAATGTTAAATTCTATAATGTTGTGTTTATTTTAATTGTGTGCTGCAATGGCAACTCAAGTTTCACAATTGGTGTATGTGACAATAAATGTCCTTTGTCCTTAATTGGAGTGGCCATGGGAGTTAGAGGTTAACTGATGTGTAATGGTGGCTCTTGGTCAGATACCAAGAGAGCTGTTATGAAGATATAAATGAATGATTGTGAACTAGTTTTGTTTTAGTTTAGCTTAGTTTAGAGGTAAAGCGAGGAAACAGGCTCTTCGGCCCACCGAGTCCGCATCGATCAGCGATCCCTGCACATTTACACTATCCTACACACTGTTGGTTCCCACTAAGAATGTCCCATTACTAGCTAGTTAGGTTGGTCGCCAGGTTGAAACATTATTTCTGAGCCATATGGTTGTGAACAGCTCAAAGATGAGAACAAGATCTAGGATGACACTTCAGTGATACTAAAAGAGAATATTGTTGGAAGTGCTGTCTTGTGGACAAGGTATTAATGGGAAGCAGTCTTTGTGTGGCAAGTTAGGCAATGTAAAAGAGAATACCTCTGTATAAGCAGAAAAAGAGATGTCATACCTTTATAGTTGCCCATTAAACTTGTATCTTTATGCTTTCAGCAACAAACTTGCCTATCAGTGATGTGATGGCAATCCATTGGTTTCATTTAAAATGCTTATTGTAGGATGGGGAATTAAACTAGCTTCATAAAGCATTTTATTCTACTTCTTCTGCAGTTAGAAACAAAGAAAAACACAATGAATTAGACTTTGTTGTAATTGCTCTGGGCCTCTGCTATTAGCAACTTCTACTATCATTTAAATTTAACACTGAAGGATTTTAACAGCAATAAAGCAATTGTTCAATAGCGGTTAATTATTCATTTTTTAATAAAGGAAGACAGGAATTTACAGGTTTACATCTCAGGAATCTAACATTAAGAGTTTAACACTAGCTTGGAGCAAATTTATAGTCAACTACTTGTGATTACACTTCTTGTGATTATTTATTCATATGGTTTTTTTCCAAACGTGAGAGGGAGGTATCGCTGCCATTTAATGGCCATGCCCAAATAACACCGATAAGTTGGTTATGTGCCATTTTCTTCAAGTATCCAGTCCTTGGAATGCTGGAGCTTTCATGTTGTGTAAGGAATGTAAGGATTTAACCCGGGAAAGGTGAAAGAAAGGTGATATATTTCCAATTGTGATTGTGTGTTCGGGTAAATTACCAATCAAGTGAACTGTGAAGGAAGGAACTGCAGATGCTGGTTTACACCGAAGGTAGACGCAAAATGCTGGAGTAAATCAGTGGGACAGGCAGCATCTCTGGTGTGAAGGAATGGGTGACAATTTCAGGTCCCAACCTCCTTACTGACACTCATGTAAGTCCCGGCCTAAATACAAGGTGTGGATGATTGTGTAGCTGTTATTCACCATTGAGTCTGAAAGTCATGCATCCTAGTCCTAGTCTAGAGCACAAAGAGGTGTAGTTGTAATCCAGTGAAGTTCCGAGGGGGTCTTTTATGATCGGAGCTACTGTCTTTCAGATGGGACATGGAAGCACAAAAGCCATTATGGCAATGCTACCAGGAAAGATGATCTATTCATGAGCACATTGTTGTTGTGTGACCTTGCTTTTGGCCTGTTGGATAACTCATTCCCAAAGTAAAACAGCAAGCATGAGTAAAAAATAACACAGCTGCAAAGTATTTTGGAGTATGCTGAGGTTATGAAATGCACTAAATGAATGCAAACCTGTCATTGAAATACAGGATGGTGCAAGAACAATGAGCAAAAACAGATTTAACATGATGGTTTTTCTTAAGCCCCAGACCAGCAAACACCGGAAATTTGGGGCTTCCACTGATCAATTAGCATGGGAAACTTTAAATGAATGCACTTCTTGAGAATGATAGCATTTTGAAAATTTAAATCAATTAAAAGGCAAACAGTTCTAATTGACTTACTTTTTGGTGTTTGCTAGGGTCAATTTACTGCAGCTATTGAACACCTCCAAAATATATTTAAATATTTCACACTGCAATATATTTGCATCTGTCTAACTCTCTCCGTTTCTAGTGTATTCCATTTTATACCTCTCTCTCCCTTATGCAATAGTTACACAGCCTGAAAACCAACTATGCATCCGTGAAGATCCTGTACACCTCGTTGACCTGACATACTATATATGATGCCACTCTGTGATGTAGACATGATTGAGACATTAATAACAGGGTTGTAGCTGGGCAAGAGAGGACAGATAGTGCTACAAAGATTAATAGCCAACGTATGCATTCGCTGCAGTGCTTTGCGGGTCAGAGCCTTAGAGTGAGAGTCATCAGTGACAAAATCTGCACAGGCCAGGGGGGCAGATTCAGGATTCATTAGTCCTCACCGGCTGGACAATCATCATGTGCCATCAACAGTCACACCAACATTTATCAATTGAATTGAAAGCACCTATTGACAGGGATCTGCTTGAACCCACAGCTGAGGAACCTTGGACACGATCAAAGGCTATGTTCAACCTGTCACCCAGAAACAGTGGCAGACTCACTGTCCATCCGGAAATGTTAACTCTTTCTCTGAATGTAAGCTCTTGTCTTGGTTCCCTGTTTCCACAGTCACTCCTTGTCAGCAAAAGTTTTAAAATCAATCAAATAAAGCAAACATCTCATCATACATATGGCGCTGCATTCAATTAAATTGAGAATTAATATGCAAAATGTTAATGTATTTTTTTAGTCCCTCAGTTTGAAGCAGGGCCTAGACATTTGTCGGCATCTGGGCATGCAATATGATCTTTTATAGGATACTGGCTGATTATTAAATGGTAATTACAATATTTCAAAATGGCTCCGATGACTGTTTGTCACATTGTTTTGTGAAATTAGCTACTCCAACACTTGATTCAAAAGTTATTGAAAATGCTTAAGGCTGCTTATTGACGTCTGCTTTATTTTCTATATCCTTGCTTATTTCTGTCTTCTGGGGAGAAGGTATTGCTCACGGTGAGCTACGTTTGGGTGTCTTCAAAATGGTTTGTTGCAGCTTTAACTAGTTTAGTCAAGAAGCCAGGAATTAGCAGGAAAGGAAGAGAGGATTAGGATTAGACCGTAATCACACAAATCAAATAAAAGCATCACCTGTCAATAGAGTACTAACACCTGCAGGAAGAGCAGCTAACGTTACCGACAGTAACAGGGCTGGGTGACTACGTATATGTGAATGTGGAGTAAGAGTTTATGCTCCATAGCTCCAAAATTGGTCCAGATCTGGTAGTAACCCAGTGTATTGTTGGAGGACCAAGCTCTATGAATGTACGAGCTGTGAAACAGTAACAGAGAGAAAGAGAGATAGAGCAGAGAGTGAATGAGTGAAAGAGAGAGACTGTGAGTGAGTGAGAGATTGAGAAATACGGAGAGTACAGAATAAGGGAGAGAGAGTGAGAGAAAGGGAGGTAGATGGAAATGGAGATAGAGAGAACAGTCAGAGGGAGGGGTGCAGGGAGGAGAGAAAGAGATGTGTGTGTGTGTGTGTGTGAGACAGAGAAAGAGAGTGAGAGAGAGAAAGAAAGGAAGATGGAAATAGAGATGGAGAGAGCAAAATGAGAGGGAGATAGAGAGAGGTGTGTGCGAGAGAAAGATATGTGTGTGTGTGAAAGATGTGTGCATGTGTTGGAGAGAGAGAGATGTGTGTGAAAGTGTGAGGTTGTGTGTGTGTGAGAGAGATGTGTGAGTGAAAAAGACAGTATAAGAGAAAGATGTGTATGAGAGATGTGTGTGTGTGAGAGGGAGGGAGATGGGTATTTAGTTTAGTTCAGTTTAGAGATACAGCGTGGAAACAGGCCCTTCGGCCCACCGGGTCCACGCCGACCAGCGATCCCCGCACATTAACACCATCCTACACCCACTAGGGACATTATTTACATTTACCAAGCCAATTAACCTACAAACCTGTACGTCTTAGGAGTGTGGGAGGAAACCGAAGATCTTAGAGAAAACCCACGCAGATCACGGGGAGAACGTACAAACTCCGTGTATGTGTGAGAGAAAGAGAAAAAAAGATAAAGGTGTAGAGAGCAGAATGAGTGAGAGAGAAAGAGAGAGAGAGAGATGGAGATGGGGAGATCAGAGTCAGCGCGAGAAAGATATGTCAGACCTCGTGCTGTTTTTTGATTGTCAGCATTCACAATACTGTGGTACAATAGAGGCTCCATGTGTAGTTTGATCCTAAGAAGCTTTCAGAAGCATGAACAGATAGGAATCATCTGTTTACATGTGGCGTGTGGTTAGCTTGATTGAACAATATAGAGCAAGTGCTGGGAAGTTTTTAAAGTTTTTATTTCCCCATCTAAAATGTATCCTATTGTGAATGCACGATATCCTTGAATTGATTTCACTTTTGAAATCTTACAAAACTAACACAATCCCATTGGAAATACTGAAATTACAGTTAATACTGGTATATAATTCAAGATAAGTCATTGTAACATTAAAATTTCTGATGCAGATACCAGACAGACGAGGGTAAAAGAACTGAAGTACTATTTGTTCAGGTTAGGAAGAAAGGTGGGGGAAGTGGTAGAGAGTGTAAGACTTAGTGAAAGGTCAAAACCTAATCAGTGGCCTTTCCCCAATTTAAAGCTTTAACTCTTGGACCACCATAATTATTTTAAAGCTACTAGAACAATAGTTGCTGGTCCCAAAATGCTCACCCACTGAAGCTGAGTTACAAGCCCTTGCCAATTCCCCAGTAGGTCAAGCTTTGTCAAGGGCAATGATGCAAGTTGCCTGAGGAAACGTCGATGAACACATTTGATCAATGTCCTCTCATGTAAGGCCTTGGCACAATGGCAATCCCAGTCTAAAATCACATGCTATAATAACCCTATTAATTTTGCAACTGTCTGCAACATCCCGGCATATATGTTCCTTTGATCAGCCATGATCACAATGAATGGCGGTGCTGGCTCGAAGGGCCGAATGGCCTCCTCCTGCACCTATTTTCTATGTTTCCTCTAATTCCTGTTGACTATTTGAGGGCCTCGAGTACAATCCAAACAAGTGATCATCCATTTTTAATTTCTCAGCTCCACCAATATATCCTCACTGTACGATCCCTCAGTAATGTCATCTCTGGTTACTACCAAGATGTTCTCCTTTATCAATATAGAAATTCCACTTCCTCTTTTAACCCATCTATATCTTGCTTGTACCATCTGTACCTTGGAATATTAAGCTACCCACCCATACCTTCTTAGCCAGATTTCCATAATGGTGTTAACTTCCCAGTCCCATGTACGGTACCTGGTGCTTAACACTTCCATGCCTCTTATAATGTTCTAACCTTCTATCAGGCCTCTCCTCAGTCCCCTGCACATCAGAGATAATAGGTTTGTCCATCCTCTCCTTGTAGCTAATACTCTTGAATCCATGCAGCATCTTGTTAAACCACTTCTGCACCTCTTCAAAGGCTCCACATACTTCCTGCAACGGGGTGACCAGAACTGTACACAACCCTTTCAGACTTACTTGTCAAGGCAGATCAAGCCAAATTGAGTTCAGTTTCATCTGCATTAATACAGCAAGGTACCGGTACAATGAAAATTGCCGGCTTCAGCTGTCAGTCACCCATCTATATGGCACGGTGGCGTAATGGTCGAGTTGCTGCCTTACAGCGCCAGAGACCCGGGTGCGATCCTGACTGCGGGTGCTTGTCGGTGCTGAGTTTGCAAGCTCTCTCCATGACCACGTGGGTTTTCTCTGGGTGCTCCGGTTTGCCCCCACACGTCAAAGACATACAGGTTTGTAGGTTGATTGGCTTCAGTATAAATTGTAAATTGTCCCTAGTGTGAAGGATTGTGCTAGTGTGCAGGGATCGTTGGTCAGTGTGCACTCAGTGGGCCAAAGGGCCTGTTTACGCACTGTATCTCTAAACTAATCTAAACTAAATTAAACAAAACTATATTAAACTTTCAGTCCAACCAATCTATGCGGTCTGAGAGAATCTGCAGCTGGACAGTTAACTGCCAGGGATGCATAACTGCTTCCTGATTTCCCACATCTGACAGGTGGAGCATACCGCTCCATTGACTGCTATAACTGACCCCTTAATACACACTGAAATAAATCTAGCGGACATAAGGAGAAGTAAACACCTTGCTTTGTATCCGCTTGCCCTCTTCACTGATGTCTGATAGTCACCAATACCCACACATCGACTTACCAACAGCACCTTGACCTCAAAGCAGCCATTTTACTTGTTGCTATGGCCACATCAGATTGAAAACAAGTCCTTAACTGTGCCCACATTTTTAAACTACTCCAACTACTCCTCTCTGCTGTGTAGACTGTCGGGAAGGGAAATATGTGTTCTAATATTACCAGCTATATTAAGAGTACAGCAATATTTCATACTCAGGTTAGACATTTTATCCAGAGAATAAGAATTAATTTTTCTGATTGTTGGCTGCATGTCTCTCGTCCGCAATCCTGCACGGCTGGTGATAATTCAATAGTAGACAGGGAGAGACACCAGTCCTCCAAAAGCTGATTTACACCTGACGAAGAAAAATATTGATAATTCATTGTTTTGTTTCTTTGTAAATTATGTTTTATAATATGAAAATACATCATAACCTTGTCTAATAGTGTCTCTGTTGAAGAAAACAAGAGTAGAGCCATGTTATAGGGTCACGCAGGACAGAAGCAGGCACTTCGGCCCAACGCGCACATGCCGACCAACATGTCCCATCTACATTACTCCGACCTGCACATTACTCCGACCTGCCTGCATTTGGCCCATATTTCTCAAAACCTTTCCTATCCATATACCTGTTCAAATGTATTTGTTATGGTGCCTCAATTATCTCTTCTTCTTGTTCCTTATACCTTCCACCCTCTGCGAGAAAAAGTTCCCATTAAATCTTTCCACTGTCAGCTTAAATCTTTATCTCTTGGTTCTTGATTGACCTACTCTGGGTAGAAGTTTTGTGCATTCACCCTATCTATTCCCCTCATGATTTTATGCTCCTCTGTAAGGTCACTATTCAACCTCTTGTGCTTCAAAGATTAAAGTCCTAGTCTGCCCAACCTCTCACTATAGCTCAGGCCCTCAAGTACTGGCAAAGTCCTTATAAATCTTCTCTGCATTATTTCCAACTTAACAACATCATTCCTATAACAGTGACAAAAACGGAACGCAATACTCCATGAGCGGCCTCGCCAATGTCTTGTACAAGACATGGGGTAATGTAAAACTAGAGTGAAAGGCTAATCTCTGGTCAGCATGGACTTGGTGGGCCAAAGGTGTAGGAAGGAACTGTAGATGCTGGTTTAAACCGAAGATAGACACAAAAAGCTGGAGTAACTCAGCGGGACAGGCAGTATCGCTGGAGAGAAGGAATAGGTGACGTTTCGGGTCAGGATCTCGACCCGAAATGTCACCCATTCCTTCTCTCCAGAGATGCTGCCTGTCCTGCTGAGTTACTCCAGCTTTTTGTGTCTATCTTTGGTGGGCCAAAGGGTCTATTTCCATGTTGTAACTCCAAACTAAATCAATTGAGTAATTTGAAGAGATCACCTAATGCGGCATAATCAATGTAATCTTTCCATTCTGATCTGGACGCATCACCTCTTGATAACTTTCAGCTCAAATTAGGCCACATCTTATATATAAAACCAATGTTTAGGGTTTACAGTAGCCATTTAACGTGGCTGTCCCATCTTCAAGTGGTTTAACTATTATCTTTATATGGTCCATCTTAATGAAAATAAAAAAATGTATTGCTGTGTTGTGCTCTAATTTAGGGACAAAACATGAATTATTGATTCTTCATTATCCTTTCAATTGTGCAACGTGTAACTAAATCTTTTTTTTCTTCAAATGAGATCGGAAGCTAAAAAATGAAAAGTTAGTGAATAGCACATGCAGTTCACCGTTAACATTATGAGTACGTGTGACCATCCTTGCCTGTGAGGTGTGGCTGAGGCCTCATCTCTTGTAACCTTATGGTTTGGCACTGTGCAGCTAGAGTAGGTCAAGTTGTGGTATGAAATGACTTAGGAACCTTTGTGATGAAATGCCTCATATTTCATGACTTCAGAGCAGCTCTGAGAAAGAACCTCGGTAATAACATGCACATAAAGAACTGGAACTGCTGTCAGTGGCTGCATGTAGATGCATCTCATTTAAGTGGAAGTAGCCAATTCCCATGATCTCGTGAGATGAATTAAATCATTTTCCAGGCTTACAACTTACAAGAATCTCCTTGTTACGTTGTAAGTTCTTGCCAGATGACATTCTAATTCCCATTAGAAAAGTCATTGAATTTTGTGTCTTTGTGACTGTTGGCAAGTGTTGGCAGATCAATTTCCCTCCTGCGATAAATAAAGTTCTATCGCATTGTATTGTATCGTATTGTATCGTATTGTAAGTTCCTACGAGCAAAACTCTCACTCTCTAAAATCCTCAAACATAATCTGGGGTCTAAAATAATATTGAATATGATATCAATGCAGGGAAAATATTAAATCCACTTATTGTCATAGAGTCATACATCATGGAAACTGGCCTTTCGGCACAGCTTGTTAATGCCAACCATAATGCCCCATTCTATTTGCTCACATTTGGCCCATATCCCTATAAACCTTACCTATTAATGTACTAGTCTAAATGTATTTTAAATGTCATTGTACTACCTGCCTTAACTACCTCTTCCTGCAGCTTGTTCCATATACCTACCATCTTCTGAGTGAAAATGTTGCCCTCCAGGTTTGTATTAAATCTTTCCCCTCGCACCTTAAACCTATGTCCTCTGGTTCTTGACTCCCCTACATTAGTGGTAAAATACTCTCTACATTCACCTTATTTATTTCCCTCATGATCCTTTCTATAAGATCACCCCATCAGCCTCCTGTGCTGCAAGGAATAGTCATTCATCATCGTTGAAAACATTAGCGATGCAGTGGTACTGGTTTCCGACGGGCATTTATTCATCTCTTCCCAGCCAACCCCCTTGTACTTGCCCTTGCAACAGCAGGAGATGTAACACATGTCCTTATACCTCCTCCATGACCTCCATCGAGAGACCCCAGCAGTCCTTCCAGGTAAGACAGAGGTTCATGCGCACCTTGTCTAGCCTCATCTACGGCATCCAATGTTCCCAATGTGGCCTCCTGTACCTCGGCAAGACCAAGTGTAGACTCGCCACCATTTCACCGAACACTTGCCCTCTGTCCATCAAAGCCTGCTGGATTTCCCAGTTGCTAACAATTTTAACCTCTTCTCGTTCCCATACTGAATTTTCTGTCTGGGTCTTCTCCATTGCCAGAGTGAAGCCACATGCAAACTTGAGGAATAACTTTTCTCAATATTCCCAAAGACCCTATCTTTCATGGCGTATGTCCAAGCCTTAGTTGCATCACCTCACATTTATCATTTAAACTCGATCTGCCATATCTCAACCTCATTTTATCAATACACCAATATCATCCTGTACCCTAAGACTACCTTCAATGCTAATATCAACCTCAACAATCTTTGTACCATCCATGAGCGTTGCTGATCTTGCCTCCCTCATTAACATCCAAGTCAACTGCGTGTAATATACCCAGCCAGGATCCAGCAGCACAAGCCACTATTCACTCCAATCATAAAAACAATCCTTCACCATCACCCTCTGTCTCCTATTGCTATCCCAGTTTTGGATCCAATTTGCCAGCTTGCTCTGAATCTCATGGGCCCTAACCTTGAACCAATCTCCCATGTGGGACTTTGTCAAAGGGTTTATTAAAGTTTTTATAAATCACATCTGCTGCCCTGCCCTCATTGATACACTTTGTTACCTCTTCAAAGAATTCAATCAAATTAGTCAGACAGGATCTGCCCTTGACAAAGCCATGTTGGCTGATGAATAGCCCCTGTCTTTCCAAGAGAATGTTAATCCTCTTCCTCAGAAATTTGTTCGGGGTGGGAGATTGCAACCTTCACGTGGTCCGCCCTGTTTCGACAAATGCAATCAACCCGACGTGCACTATCAAATAAGATCAAATAGAACAAGTTGTCATACAACTTTAGGCTGTGCACACCATACGCAAGAAGAAGAAGAAGAAGACGAATTGTGTTCCAGTATCTACCCTGCTCAGTGTTTCACTGGAGCTTCACTTGGGTTATATGTTTTATATTAATAATAAAGCATAATCAATTCTTCAAATCCTCAAAACAAAAACAGTATGTTTGAATTGCAAATGAGTCGGGTAATACATACAAATTCTTGCCGGATGTTAGTCCGCTCTTTTTATTCCCATGCCATGTTGGAATTAACCCCCAATGGTTGGTATCAAACAGTACCGTGTTCAAGATTCAGAGAATGATAAGATGTGGAGCAGGAACTGGATTTCAATAACATGGCGACGAAGCAGGAATTGCTGGACTGATTGTGCTACTTTCAACATCCTAACAGGAGAAATATAATCAGAAATATTTCACAGGATGTACAGTTCACCTTGTGTGTCTGAACTCATGCCACACCAGGTGTCCTATTTTAGATCACTTTGTAAAGGCCTGGTTCATTTTCACTCCTAGATGCTGACAGCTGGATGATTGATCAGTGGAACATACTGGCTGCCTGCCCATTTTGACGGTGAAGATATTCTTGCAATTTATTAGGCAGTATTTTGCACGTTGTGAAAGCTACAATCAAAATGCAGACCTCTGCTGCCAAGAACTTGTCTGTTCTCATCTTTGACTTGGAGCTGACATACCTGATAAGGATATTGCAAACAATCTCGATGAGTACAAAGGAGCCTTGTTGCCATTGTAGTATAAAGGATTGAAAACATTTGCATCTATATAGTTTTGCATAATGTTCTCAGGACATCTTAAAGTGCTTTGCTGTCAACAATGTTCCTTTGTGGAAAATGTAGCTGTCACAAGCATAATGCCAAATTCTACAGAGAGCAGATGAGATGAGATGGTAGTTAATTTTCTTTCGGTGAAGTCAGTAGAGGAAGGAAAATTGCACTGAATTACAACACAGAAGCAGGACATTCAGCCCAACTATCCCATGGAATTATATATGTACCACTTAATTTGCCCCTAATCTTTCTTTATCCAACTCTATTGCCCCCCCCCCCCCTATTCCCTATTCTATTACCTGCGTATCCACCTCATATACTATTCACTGCACCATTCCCTATAGCAGTATGATGCACTTGTTACATTCTGGGTGAAGGTTTCTTCTGAATTCCCAGTTTGATTTCTTTGTGTAGCGCTTCTTTGCCCTCTACATGAGCTGCGCCCCAGGTTCGTAAACTTTAATTCCCTTATAGGTGTTTTACTGGTGTTTCTCACACAGATATTCAAAAAAAAAACAACACTCAATAAATCAATATTTTATAGCACCTTTAAGTATTAATTACTATGTGGGCCCACACACTCACTCACACAAGCCGGCAACATTAAAAACAAAACAAGAATAACCCCACGTTGCAGGCCTGGTCGAAGCTGGAGAGCGTCGCGGCCAAATACAGTGGAAGCCGACAAGTGCACAGTGCAGAAGCTCACAAGATGGCGGGGAGTTGGCTGACCAGAGAGGACCCCATGTGGCAGAAATCTTCCTTCTCCTTCGTTGTCTCCAGGGCTCAGCTAACCGCTGCTCTCACTCTCCTCGTAATCACAAAGTCCAAACAGCGACAGTCTTTAATCCACCCCTCCGAGCTGAAGGGGTAGCAGTTTGCCTAGGCTTCTTCTGTCTTCTTCTGGACTTCTTCTCTCTCTCTCCTGGACTTCGATTACCCACAATTCCCAGCTCCCGCCCCCAAACCAATCACCACACAGGAAAAATGATCTAACTCATTAACAACAAATCAAAATGCAGAACACATATTCACAGCAAAACTTATATAAATTTCTTAATAAGAAAACTAATATGAAGTTACACAGGGCTACACCTGTGATTGCCTTATATTAATAGCCCCTAGCTTTGTTCTTCCCTTCAAATAGAAAGTTATCTTTGTATCAACAAAATTAAACCTGTCCTCATTTTAACAATTTCTGAAGTTATCCCTCAGACTTCTCTTTTCAAGAGAAAAAAACACACTAAGCTTGTTCATCTGCTTCAAATAGTGACAACGTTTTCTTTGAGGTATAATCATGATATGTCAATTTGTCACGCTTTCAAGTGTCTCACTATTCTCTCCACAAAACATAGAAGTGTGGTCCAATTCACTGCTTTTCATTTACATACCCGAAGAAACATCCCCTCGCACTTAGTTTGGCTTTCTATGGCCTTATTGATTTGCCACTTTGACATATTTGTGCATTTGAGCTTCCAGATCACTTTGCTCCTTGATCCCAATTAGATTTTACATTTTCCAGATGAATTCCTGGGATGGTTGAATTGATGTATGAAAAGGGATTAGGTTGAGTGGACATACACTCACCAGAGTTTAGAAGGGAATCTCAAAGATACCTGCAAAGGTTGTACAGAACTGGAGACCAGATGCAGGAAAGATACTGCTGAGGGAGGGGAGTCCAGGAATAAAGATTATGGTTTAAGCATAAAAGTTAAGCTATGTAGGACTGAGAAGAGAAGCCATTTTCAACCAGCGGTTAAATTCTCTACCTGGCTGGCAAAATGGTAACATAGTGTGGAAACTCTTTGCCTGCTGGTCCCGGAAGAGGATCTACTGTGTCTGACCCAATCGCCTACTCCTTTTAATCTCTTTTTCACGTATCCGACTTCTGAATGGTCTTTTCATTAGCTAGGGGACCAATATTCTTATTTACATCTTGCCTCCTTTGATCGTATTTGGTTTGATTATATTCATGTATTGTATTATCTGATTTGATTGGGTAGCATACTAAGAAAAGGTTTTACGTGTACTGTGATACACATGATGATAATAAACCTAAACCACAGAAAGACGTTGAAGTCAAATCATCAAGTATATTGCAGCAGCTAACTAACAGTTTTGGAGCGGAAGTGATAAAGTCAAGTCAAGTCAAGTTTATTTGTCACATACACATACGAGATGTGCAGTGAAATGAAAGTGGCAATGCTCGCGGACTTTGTGCAAAGAGACAAACAAACAAACAACCAAACAAACTATAAACACAATCATAAATACACACATATTCTTTTACATATTAAATATTGGAAGGAAAAACGTTCAGTAAAGTTAGTCCCTGGTGAGATAGGAGTTTACAGTCCGAATGGCCTCTGGGAAGAAACTCCTTCTCAACCTCTCCGTTCTCACAGCATGGCAACGGAGGCGTTTGCCTGACCGTAGCAGCTGGAACAGTCCGTTGCATGGGTGGAAGGGGTCTCCCATGATTTTATTGGCTCTGGAGTTGCACCTCCTGATGTATAGTTCCTGCAGGGGGGCGAGTGAAGTTCCCATAGTGCGTTCGGCCGAACGCATTATTCTCTGCAGAGCCTTCTTGTCCTGGGCAGAGCAATTCCCAAACCAGATGGTAATATTTCCGGACAAGATGCTTTTCACAGGAATAAGGGGAGAAAGCAGGAAATGGATACTCAATTGGTATGATCAGCCACAATAGTACAATGATAGAGCAGGCTCAAAGGGCCAAACAGTCTTCCCTATCTATGCTATTTTGTAATCTTGGACCTTAAATTTCTCAATTTTCTATTACATTTTTAAAAATCCAGGATACCTCATTTATATTGAGTTTGGTTTTATTATTTCGAGGATTATATTTTTCCTCACTTTTTGAACCTGGCATGAAGAAAATGTGTTGCTGTTTATCAGCATTGCTTTCCTATATTTCTGTCCAGTTCATTTACCCAAATTATTTTTTAAACCATCCAGAATTGTCTTTTCTTCAAACTATTCAGCACTTGTCTTTATATTATCACAATGAGTACCATATTCTGGTCACTAATACTCAAATCTTTCATTGTTATTACTTTTTTTTTCATATACCATGGGGAACCTCAATGCTCCTGATGTTGTATAAGCTGCTTGTTGGGGCTGGTAAATAGTGGGGTCTACAATTTGGTGCAGAAAGTGAGGGAATTGTGTTTGTGTGAGCCCAGATTCTTCAGCTGATGGTCAAATTATATCCAGATTAGAAGATGGTGACTTCTAAGTCGGCAGACCAACCACTTGGTACTGGCCTAAACACCGTGTGGGTTAAACATACAATGGTACAATGGTTCTTTCTTGTCACATATGTACTGCACAGTGAAATTATTTTTGCATAGCTCGCACATGTACGAGTCGCCATATTTTGGCGCCATTTCCAAAAATTCCAAAGTCCGGTTCACGTACTCAATGTACTGGAGCAGCTCCCAATCCAGGAAAGCCCCAAGCTGCTGTAGGGCCTCCTCTGTCGCCCTTGACTGACGTGGCCCATGATCCGACATTCCTCTCCTCGCTTCTGGCATGGCAGGACTTTCATATGAAAAAAGACTGGATAGACTCGGCTTGTACACACTAGAATTTAGAAGATTGACGGGGGATCTTATAGAAATGTACAAAATTCTTAAGGGGTTGGACAGGCTAGATGCAGGAAGATTATTCCCGATGTTGGGGAAGTCCAGAACTAGGAGTTAGATAGAGCTCTTAGCGCTAACAGAATCAAGGGATATGGAGAGAAGGCAGGGATGGGATACTGAATTGGATGATCAGCCATGATCATATTGAATGGCGGTGCAGGCTCGAAGGGCCGAATGGCCTACTCCTGCATCTATTTTCTATGTTTCTATGTCTATGTTTCTATGTTTCGACCTCAACTGTGTCCTGTGGATGCCTCCTGCAGCCTATCTCGAAGGAGCTGGAGGCAATATACGCGGTCCCTCTCCCACCGGCCCATTCCTCGCCTCCGTCATCACCAGCGGATTCATCCTCCTCGGCTCTCCGGTCTTTGTGACCCAGCTCGGCAGCTTCTGGTCGTCTCCCCTGTGGCCGTATCCCACTGGGTCTTCATTAAAATATACTGAATACTGAAAGACTTGGATAGAATGCATGTGGAGAGGATGTTTCCACTGGTGGGAAAGTCTAGGACTAGAGGTCATAGCCTCAGAATGAAAGGATGTTCTTTTAGGAAGGAGATGAGAATATTTCAGAGCGTGGTGATTCTGTGGAATTCTTTGCCACAGAAGGCTGTGGAGGCCAAGTCAATGGATAATTTTACTTCGGAGTCACGTGAGTGACTACGTGAAGAACCCGCTCAGTGCGCAGGCGCGGCATTACGCCAGCAGTGCAACAGTGGCCTGCAACGGGAGTTAGGCTCTCCCGCTACAGGATGAACCGGACCGACAGGTGAGTACCCAGAGGTCGGGTTTTCTTTTACAGGTGAGCCTTTTTCTGCTTGTGTTTTTTACAGGCAGAGAAAAAGGCTCTGGAACAAAACTGTCCCCCGTTCAAGGAGGAACGTTTCTCGTTGGGGAGGGGGGCAGCAACAGGCGGTAGGAGCGTTACCCGGTGTTCCGTAATTCCCCGACACCGTGCCGAGGCCAGCCCGCTAGTACCTGAGCAGCGGGCTGGATGCATAGCCACTCGTGAGGCATCCGGCAGGTGTTCCCGATGTCGGACGGGACGTCTCTCCACCCGCACGGGGGGAGGGAGAGCCGCTGGAGCGGCTCACGGAGCAGGTGCCTGCGAGACGCGCTGCTTGAGGGGCGCTCTCGCTACTACAAGGCACAAAAGCTCCAGAAGAAGGTGGTAGGAACAATTACCGGGCGCTCCGCTATCCCCATCACCGCGCCGAGCCCAGTCCCGCTAGTGCCTGAGCTGCGGGCTGGATGTTCAGCCATCCGAAAAGGCATCCGGCCGGTGGCTTCCGACTTGTCGGAGGGAACGTCTCTCCACCCGCATGGGAGAGAGACAGCCGCCTGAGCCGCTGGAGCGGCTCCTGGAGCAGGAGCTCCTGCGAGACATGCTACGTGAGGGGCAGTATCGCTGGAGGGTTCAGGCATACCCTCCACAGTGCCTAGGCACTGCCCATCGCTTCCTCCTTAGTGTGGTTAGCTTTGGGGTGACCAGTGGCTGGGCTGGTCATGAAGAGGGGTCACTGGCTGAACAATATCGGGAGTATGCTTGAGGTACAGGATCAGGAAGAGCTGCTGGGTGTGGCCGCTATGTGGCTCCACCACTAGCGAGATGGCTTTTCAGTCTCAACTGATGGCCAGCTTACTACCTGTCTTTTCCAAAAAACCTCTCCAAGACAAGTAGCCATGAGGCGTTGGTTTTATCACGCCTCCCCTAAATTGCATTTACTCAAAGTGCCCGCCATTATTGGGGGATACATTGAGCAGCGCATTTAACCTAAATATTTTAAAAATGCATTTGGTACCCTGAAGTCGGCTATCATGTCCACCTGCTCATTCCAGAAGGGCAGGGTAGTATGGCAAAACACCTGACCCTACTGTTCAACGGTATACCTCATAACTTCTCAAATGAACTCACAAACCTGCCCTCAATCTATGAAATTAACAGGACTATGAGAACGCCGACCTCACAAGCACAGATCCTGCTACCTGGCACTTACCAAACCAGTCCTAAAAAACTGGACGAAGTGTTCAAACTATTCGGCACAAGAGGGCAGAGTCTGGAATGAGCACCACACTAAACCAGACAGCAGTACCTCTACGTGTCCACCAGGTGTGTCTTCCTCATGGTACTGGTGAAAGCTCGGGGCCTGCATGCCAAACCCGTAGCATTTTAGGCCACGGCCCAGAGCAGGCCCCAGGGAAAATGCGCCACCCCCCAACAAATATCATCCCTACAAGAACAAGGAACCAGAAACCGAAGAAAACAACAATGAAGACAGATAAGTATGGTTCCTACCATCACATAAAGGTTAAGGGTTGTACTAACAAGGGGTGGGTGAATCACGCCTGGTTAGGAAGCTATCACTCTTGGTAGTTATATACCAAAAAATAAATACAAGGGGAATAGAATTAATATCTTGCCACCAATTCAGCAAGCACCCCAAGGGGTCTACCCTCCCACGGTGGTGAATGTCGCACCATCGTTGATAAACCACTTGAGTATTTCACCAGGTATACCCATTCATGGGATTTGAAACTACTACCATGGATCCAAGGATACTTTATGGTAGACATCGACCTTGAAGATGTACACTATTCAGTACCTTCTCATATAAGTTTCGGATATACCGCAATTACCTGGATGGAGTAACCATGATGAGCGTTGCGGCATTTAAGTCAAAGTTATCCAGAATCAACTAGCCCTGACACTTAGAAACATTCCGTCATGGCATGTCTATATATTAACGACAAACTATCCTTGGATACAGCTTTAGCTGCATCGCTTCTCGGCCTTTTGGCTAAGATCAAGTGTAGTATCTGTTCTTAGGTACACAAAATTGCTGGGGAAACTCAGCGGGTGCAGCAGCATCTATGGAGCGAAGGAAATAGGCGACGTTTCGGGCCGAAACCCTTCTTCAGACTGATGGGGGGTGGGGGGTGGGGGGGGGGAAAGAAAGAAGGAAAAGGGGAGGAGGAGGAAGAGCCCGAGGGCGGGCGGATGGGAGGGTGGGAGGAGACAGCTAGAGGGTTAAGGAAGGGGAGGAGACAGCAAAGGCTAGCCAAATTGGGAGAATTCAATGTTAATGCCATAAGGACGCAAGGTCCCCAGACGGAATATGAGGTGCTGTTCCTCCAATTTCCGCTGTTGCTCACTCTGGCAATGGAGGAGACCCAGGACAGAGAGGTCGGATTGGGAATGGGAGGGGGAGTTGAAGTGCTGAGCCACCGGGAGGTCAGGTAGGTTATTGCGGACTGAGCGGAGGTGTTCGGCGAAACGATCGCCCAACCTACGCTTGGTCTCACCGATGTAAATCAGCTGACATCTAGAGCAGCGGATGCAGTAGATGAGGTTGGAGGAGATACAGGTGAACCTTTGTCGCACCTGGAACGACTGCTTGGGACCTTGAATGGAGTCGAGGGGGGAGGTGAAGGGACAGGTGTTGCATTTCTTGCGGTTGCAACGGAAAGTGCCCGGGGAGGGGGTGGTGCGGGAGGGAAGGGAAGAATTGACGAGGGAGTTGCGGAGGGAGCGGTCTTTGCGGAAGACAGACATGGGGGGAGATGGGAAGATGTGGCGAGTGGTGAGGTCACGTTGGAGGTGGCGGCAATGGCGGAGGATTATGTGTTGTATTTGCCGGCTGGTGGGGTGAAAGGTGAGGACCAGAGGGACTCTGCCCTTGTTGCGTGTGCGGGGATGGGGAGAGAGAGCAGTGTTACGGGGTATGGATGAGACCCTGGTGTGAGCCTCATCTATGGTGGCGGAGGGGAATCCCCGTTCCCTGAAGAACGAGGACATTTCCGATGCCCTGGTATGAAATGTCTCATCCTGGGAACAGATGCGGCGTAGGCGGAGGAATTGGGAGTAGGTTATGGAGTCTTTACAGGGGGCAGGGTGGGAAGACGTGTTGTCCAGATAGCCATGTGAGTCAGTGGGTTTGTAATGTATGTCGGTCAGGAGTCTGTCCCCTGCGATGGAGATGGTGAGGTCAAGGAATGGTAGGGAAGTGTCGGAAATCGTCCAGGTGTATTGGAGTGCCGGATGGAAGTTGGTGGTGAAGTGGATGAAGTCAGTCAGTTGTGTGTGGGTGCAGGAGGTGGCACCAAAGCAGTCGTCAATGTAACGGAGGCAGAGGTCGGGGATGGGGCCCTGGTACGTCTCGAACAAGGATTGTTCAACGTACCCGACAAAGAGGCAGGCGTAGCTGGGGCCCATGCGTGTGCCCATAGCTACGCCTTGTGTTTGGAGGAAATGGGAGGAGTCAAATGTGAAGTTGTTGAGGGTGAGGACCAACTCCGCTAAGCGGAGGAGAGTGTCAGTGGCTGGGTATAGGTTGCTCCTCTGGTCGAGGAAGAACCGGAGGGCTCCGAGGCCATCCTGGTGGGGGATGGAGGTGTAGAGTGACCGGACATTCATGGTGAAGATGAGGGGGTGAGGGCCCAGAGAGTGGAATGCGTGGAGGCGGCGGAGAGTGTCTGAGGTGTCTAGAACATAGGTGGGGAGGGATTTGACCAAGGGGGATAGGATGGAGTCAAGGTATGTGGAGATGAGTTCGGTGGGGCACGAACACGCAGAGACAATGGGTCTGCCGGGAGAGCCGGGTTTGTGGATTTTGGGGAGAAGGTAAAAACGGGCCGTGCGGGGCTGGGGAACGATGAGGTTGGAGGCTTGGTCAGGTAGGGCGTGGGAATTGATGAAGTCGGTGATGGTGCTAGAAATGGTGGCTTGGTGCTCGTCAGTGAGGTCATGATCCAAGGGTAAGTAGGAGGAGGTGTCCGAGAGTTGGCACGTGGCCTCAGCTTTGTAGAGATCGGCGCGCCAGACTACCACGGCACCTCCCTTGTCGGCTGGTTTGATGACCCAATCTGGGTTTTTGCGGAGTGATTCGATGGCAGTGCGTTCAGAGGGGGAAAGATTAGAGTGAGACAAGGGAGTGGAGAAGTTGAGGCGGTTGACGTCGCGGCGGCAGTTCTGAATGAAGTGTTCCAGAGCCGGGACTTTATGAGGGGGGTTCCACGAGGAGGGGGTGCGTTGGAGACGGGAAAAGGGGTCATCATTGGGGGGCGAGGACTCCTTCCCATGGAAGTGCGCTGTGAGGCGGAGACGTCGGTAGAAGCGCTCCAAGTCATGGTGGGCGCGGAACTCATTGAGATGGGGACGGAGGGGGACAAAGGTAAGACCTCTGCTGAGGACAGACCGTTGGGTGGGGGAGAGGGGGAGGTTGGGGGGGATGGTGAACACCCGGCAGGGGTGGGAGTTGGGGCCAGAGGAAGGCAGGTGGGTAGACTGGGGACGGGGCGATGTGTGGGAGGGGGGGGTTGTGGGTGTTGGAGGAGTGGTGGGTGGTCAGGGGGTGGGGGGGAGAGAGGGCTGCAATGTGGGTGGGGTAGTCTGGCGCGCCGATCTCTACAAAGCTGAGGCCACGCGCCAACTCTCGGACACCTCCTCCTACTTACCCTTGGACCATGACCCCACTGACGAGCACCAGGCCACCATTTCTAGCACCATCACCGACTTCATCAATTCCCACGCCCTACCTGACCAAGCCTCCAACCTCATCGTTCCCCAGCCCCGCACGGCCCGTTTTTACCTTCTCCCCAAAATCCACAAACCCGGCTCTCCCGGCAGACCCATTGTCTCTGCGTGTTCGTGCCCCACCGAACTCATCTCCACATACCTTGACTCCACCCTATCCCCCTTGGTCAAATCCCTCCCCACCTATGTTCTAGACACCTCAGACACTCTCCGCCGCCTCCACGCATTCCACTCTCTGGGCCCTCACCCCCTCATCATCACCATGGATGTCCGGTCACTCTACACCTCCATCCCCCACCAGGATGGCCTCGGAGCCCTCCGGTTCTTCCTCGACCAGAGGAGCAACCTATACCCAGCCACTGACACTCTCCTCCGCTTAGCGGAGTTGGTCCTCACCCTCAACAACTTCACATTTGACTCCTCCCATTTCCTCCAAACACAAGGCGTAGCTATGGGCACACGCATGGGCCCCAGCTACGCCTGCCTCTTTGTCGGGTACGTGGAACAATCCTTGTTCGAGACGTACCAGGGCCCCATCCCCGACCTCTACCTCCGTTACATTGACGACTGCTTTGGTGCCACCTCCTGCACCCACACACAACTGACTGACTTCATTCACTTCACCACCAACTTCCATCCGGCACTCCAATACACCTGGACGATTTCCGACACTTCCCTACCATTCCTTGACCTCACCATCTCCATCGCAGGGGACAGACTCCTGACCGACATACATTACAAACCCACTGACTCACATGGCTATCTGGACTACACATCTTCCCACCCTGCCCCCTGTAAAGACTCCATCCCCTACTCCCAATTCCTCCGCCTATGCCGCATCTGTTCCCAGGATGAGACATTTCATACAGGGCATCGGAAATGTCCTCGTTCTTCAGGGAACGGGGATTCCCCTCCGCCACCATAGATGAGGCTCACACCAGGGTCTCATCCATACCCCGTAACACTGCTCTCTCTCCCCATCCCCGCACACGCAACAAGGGCAGAGTCCCTCTGGTCCTCACCTTTCACCCCACCAGCCGGCAAATACAACACATAATCCTCCGCCATTTCCGCCACCTCCAACGTGACCCCACCACTCGCCACATCTTCCCATCTCCCCCCATGTCTGCCTTCCGCAAAGACCGCTCCCTCCGCAACTCCCTCGTCAATTCTTCCCTTCCCTCCCGCACCATCCCCTCCCCGGGCACTTTCCGTTGCAACCGCAAGAAATGCAACACCTGTCCCTTCACCTCCCCCCTCGACTCCATTCAAGGTCCCAAGCAGTCGTTCCAGGTGCGACAAAGGTTCACCTGTATCTCCTCCAACCTCATCTACTGCATCCGCTGCTATAGATGTCAGCTGATTTACATCGGTGAGACCAAGCGTAGGTTGGGCGATCGTTTCGCCGAACACCTCCGCTCAGTCCGCAATAACCTACCTGACCTCCCGGTGGCTCAGCACTTCAACTCCCCCTCCCATTCCCAATCCGACCTCTCTGTCCTGGGTCTCCTCCATTGCCAGAGTGAGCAACAGCGGAAATTGGAGGAACAGCACCTCATATTCCGTCTGGGGACCTTGCGTCCTTATGGCATTAACATTGTATTCTCCCAATTTGGCTAGCCCTTGCTGTCTCCTCCCCTTCCTTAACCCTCTAGCTGTCTCCTCCCACCCTCCCATCCGCCCGCCCTCGGGCTCTTCCTCCTCCTCCCCTTTTCCTTCTTTCTTTCCCCCCCCCCCCACCCCCCATCACTGAAGAAGGGTTTCGGCCCGAAACGTCGCCTATTTCCTTCGCTCCATAGATGCTGCTGCACCCGCTGAGTTTCCCCAGCAATTTTGTGTACCTTCGATATTCCAGCATCTGCAGTTCCCTTTTGAACACTAGTATCTGTTCTTATCAGTTTAATAATCTGATACGTCCCTTATCTAGGGACCATATATTAAATTGAATTTTGGAACAGGGAGATGGAATAGGGGCTTGCTCCGGCCACTCCACGCATCGACCCAGTATTGCAGTGCCTCTGGGAACGGTGCACAAAATATATATCCAGATATTTACGTTGACCATCCACAACTTTGTTATCTGGTATTCATTAAGACTATCAGTCATGGTACATTAACCACCAATCAACTACGTGGCAAAGTAATTGGGATATAGCAGCATTACCAGCTACTGAACTTTGTACCTTTCCTATGAGCTGAGATACTAGTGTTCAAAACTATCTCCATACCTGTAATATGGGGGCAAATGGATTAATCTGTAGTGTTATCATGGAATTTATCGGCAGGAAGGATTATGGTTGTACACTTCCACCTGTTTTGAGTAACATCTTATGTGTCCTGATGTGTTACTGAGCTTGTAATACTTAATGCCAATATGAATTGACTTAAACATGTTATATATTAACTTACTTAATTCTAGTGAAGCATTTGCTCAGTAATCCACCAAATTTGCATGTTCGTTTATAAGATAACAACATCACAGTGGTGGCATATACCAAACCACTTGGGCGGAGAACATCGATATTAGATGACAATTTATTAACAATTGGAAACCGTATGTCGTCAAACATGTTTGACCATCAGTAACTCACCTATCAGGTGAGCTAAATACTGTAAACATACATTTAAACCAAAAATATTTGCTGAAATTACTAAGCAATATGGACACCAGATATCGATTCCTTATATCCAATTAAATCACCACGTACTAACTTACGTCACGTGAAACCAATCTCAAGGCAGCGGCAATGGAGACATTCCCGCGTATTGAGGGGTGGGGGGAACCTAATCTCTATGTTTTCCTTTCCTTCTACCTCTTCAATAGGTACTACGGCTTCATCAGTCGGGTACTACGCAAATTACAGTGGACCAAGTCCACAAGCATGGTTCCCAGTGATCCTCGACATGGTCATTAAAAGAATTGCAGAATTGGGAAGACCATTGCTGTGCTTGGATCAGCAGCACTATCAACCTGATGACAGCATTCCGTCGCATATCCTAGGGAACATACCTGACGAGCATCAAGAAACGGTACACTGTTTTCCAAAACAGGAATTACACATTCAACTATAAAAAAAAAACTAAAAAAAAAAACTGTACTGGAGCTCCTGGCAGGTCTTCACCACAATGAAGGACATGTTCTGTTAGCCTACTCAACTTGGGTACCGCTCACTGGTGATCAGATACAGGAGAGGTATATCAATCCATTCCCCAGAAATAGGTACACCCAAATTGGGATGTCAGTGAAATCCTGACATACCTTAGGGGATGATCACCAGCCAGGTCACTCACCCTGGAACAGCCTACCCTGAAGATGGACATGCTGGTGGCCTTACATCAACACAAAGAGCCAGCTCTCCCATCTACTGCGATGGGACAACATGGTTATAACACCAGATAGTGTCACATGCCCATTCAAGGGTTGGCCAAACAGAACAGACCAGGAACATCAGGTCCAGTCATGAAATTTCGGGCATACCCACCTGAACCACGTTTTATGTGTCATGACCCACTTAGAGATCGACACAATAAGGAATACCGAGGGAGAGGAAAAAGCCTTATGGGTCAGCCACAGGAAACCTCATGGTCGGGTGACGAGCTAAACTATCTCTAGTGGCTCAAGCAGGTACTGGGAGTTGCTGGAGTAAATACTAACGTGTATAAAATCTTATTCCACCAGGACAGCTTCCACGTCAGTAACTAAGAGGATGGACGAGCCTATGGACCACATCCTGGCTACTGCAGGGTGGTCTAGGGAGTATACGTTCCAAACTTTTATAACAAACCACTGACAGAACCTGTATCATTTGCAGAAAAAGAATCTGCAAAAAATATATAATTTAAGCCCGGGGGAGCAATTGGTCTTGTTGTTGTTAATAACACCATTATTGTTTTTACAAACAGATTCATGGTTGATTACGATAACATACTTCCTCCCTCGAATGACTTCGGCAGCGAGTGAAGTATGAACTGTTACACGGTTTGAAATCACAGAGCTTTGAAGTCTTCACGTAGTCACTAGTAAAATAGTAAAATAGTAAGATTGAACGAGAACTTACCAGTTTGAAGTTTGATCTGTATTTTATGGGGAGTTACGATGAGGGATTACGTGCCCTCCGCTCCCACCCTCATTATATGGATCAAACTAATAAATTGATGTCTCCTTATCTTTACTATGTTTACTTCAAATAACTGTCTATCTGTGATTCCACACCGCTGCTTGGAAGTATGCCGCGCCTGCGCACTGAGCGGGTTCTTCACGTAATCCCTCATCGTAACTCCCCATAAAATACAGATCAAACTTCAAACTGGTAAGTTCTCGTTTAATCTTACTATTTTATGGCAGAGATAGATCCATTTTTGACTAGTACAGGTTTCAGAGGTTTTGGGGAGAAGGAATAGGGTTCGGAGGAAGAGATAGATCAGCCATGTTTGAATGGGCCGAATGGCCTAATTCTACTCCTATCACTTATGACCTCATGACCTTTGTTTGTTCGGCATCACGGCGCATCCCGGAAGTCCTCTGTTGCCGCTGCCGCCGCCGCGCATCCCGAGAGCCCCAGGTCTCAATGCTGGTTGTGGAAGCCCAAACAAATCTTGTTGTCAATGTGCAGATCTGGCATTGTTGGGGAAGGAAGGGTGGGCAGAGTGGGGATGGTAGAATCCACCCAATTGCTCAATGTCTTTTACACTCTTTTGGATGGTTTTAAAACAGTGGTTCAAAAAGAATGAAAACATTTGTTCATAGTTTAAATTGACCGAGCCTGGAATTCTCGACTGCAGAGATAGACAGGAACTGACTTACTGGAAGTCAGGCTATGATGACAGATTTGGACTTTGAACAGCCAGCATAAAGAAAACTCCCTTTGGCACATGTGCAATTTCATGATTTACTGAAATGTCTGTAGAGAGCTCCCGTGGCATGGTTGAAAGCTCAGCGAGTGCATTCCCAGTTAATGTGATATAGTGGTGCAGGTCCACAGTCACCAAGATTGTGTTCACTACCAAGAGGATTGCAGTGAGAGGCTAATGCAGCTGGTCTGTCAACCAGTCTCTAGATCTTATGTATGCTCCAGTGTGGCACAGTGGCTCAGCAGGTCAAGCTGCTGCCTTGCCGTGCCAGAGACCCTGATTTGACCCTGACCTTGGGTGCTGCCTGGGTAGAATTTGTATTTTCTCCTTATGACCACTTGGGTTTCCTCAGGGTGCTCCGGTTTCCTTACACATCCCAAAGACGTGTGTATTTGTGGATTAATTAGCTGCTGTAAATTGTTCATACTGTGTAGGGAATGGAAGCGTAAAGGGCCTGTCCCACTTGGCGATTCTTTTCAGCGACTGCCGGCATCATGACGTATCAGGTCACTGTAAAAGTCGCGGTGTGATTCGGCGTAACATGGCTGTGACGCGGCGTGATGACGTATTGACACACGGTGTTTCCTCAAGTGTCGCCGCTGGATTTTGAAATGTTCAATATCTTTTGGCGACCCTGACATGACACCGACAGTCACCGAAAAATTGCCAAGTGGGACAGGCCCTTAAGTGAGAAAATATAGAACTAGTGTGAACATCCGCAGTGGACTCAATGGGCCGAAGGGCCTGTTTACATGCTGTATCTTTCAATTCAATCAATCAAGGGATGGATAGGGGGTTGCAAAATGATTCAAAACACATGTCAAATACGACAAGCAGAACAGTGTCTACTAGTGACTACTCTGGGAGGTTTGGTTAACTGACATACTGTATGCTACCCTTTGCAAAACAACAGGTATCTTCTCCACACATCCCCCCTTCAACAATACCTCCAATGTTGCACAAACAAGAACATAAATGGATTAGAATTAGGCCACATGTCTCCTCAGGTTTGCGCCTCCATTGAATATGATCATGATTCCTCTGCCCAGGCCACATTTCCCTCTATCTAAGGATGTGCCCTGAGCTGAATGGCTGTTTGTCCATTTCCCTCCACAGATGGAGGATAAATCTCCACAAAGACTTGCGGCACTGTGGCACGGAGGTAGAGTTGCGCCAGAGACCCAGGTTCGAGCCTGGCCACGGGTGTTGCCTGTATGGTGTTTGTACGTTCTCCCCGTGACCTGCGTGGGTTTTCTCTGAGAGCTCCAGTTTCCTCCCATTCTCCAAAGACATACAGGTTTATAGGTTAATTGGCTTGGTAAAATTATAAATTGTCCCTAGTGTGTAGCACAGTGCTAGTGTATGGGGATTCATAGTTTAAGGATAAAGGGGAAGTCCTTTAGGACCGAGATGAGAAAAACATTTTTCACACAGAGAGTGGTAAATCTCTGGAACTCTCTGCCACAGAAGGTAGTTGAGGCCAGTTCATTGGCTATATTTAAGAGGGAATTAGATGTGGCCCTTGTGGCTAAAGGGATCAGGGGGTATGGAGAGAAGGCAGGTACGGGATACTGAGTTGGATGATCAGCCATGATCATATTGAATGGCGGTGTAGGCTCGAAGGGCCGAATGGCCTACTCCTGCACCTATTTTCTATGTTTCTATGATTGCTGGTTAGCGTGGACACGGTGGGCCAAAGGGCCTGTTTCCACACGGAATTAAACTAAACTAAACCAAAGATGCTTCCTGACCCACTGAGTTCCTCCAGTAATTCATTTTGCTTTCAAGATTCCAGCATCTGCAGTTCCTTGTGTCTCACCTCTCCCTATTCCACCAGGGGCGCTGGGGCGATGGCTGCCCTGCCGGCAGTCTGTGCGATTTTTTATTCTTTTTGTTATTTTTTAGTATGTTAAAAGTTTGTTTTAATGTTCTTCGGTTTGTTTTATGTGGGGGAGGGGATCGAGGGAAACTTTTTTTCAAGCTTTTACCTTCCCAGAGAAGTGATTAATTTTCGGATCACGTTCTCCGGGCGCTCTGCAGCCTTCCATCGATGGAGCTGGAAGCCTCCTCGGACTGTCGTGAGCCCCACCGCGGGGCATGGACTTAACATCGGAGCTGATCCCTTACCTGGGATCACTCCCACCGCGGCCACTGCGGAATCAACATCAAGGGCTTGCAGTCTCAGGTGAGGCCGAGTCGGGAGCTCCAACGTCCCGGGAAGGCTCGACCTGCTCTGACGCGAGGTTTGCCCGTCCGGCGCGGGGGAGCTGACATCCCCCCGACGCGGAGGGCCCGAACGCCGCCATCTACGGGAGTCAAGATCGTCCCGTCAATGGGGGCTTGAGGCCCATGACCGAGGAAGAACAGAAGGATGAGACTTGAACTTTATTTCGCCTTCCATCACAGTGAGGAATGTGCAGGAGTCACTGTGGTGGACGTTCATGTTAAATGTATTTTTGAGTGATCTGTTGCTTTTTATTGTATGACTGACCTGGCCAATGAAATTCCTCGTATGTTGCAAAACATACTTGGCGAATAAAGTGTGATTCTGATTCTGATTCTGATTTGGTAGTTCCGTCAATTTTCTGATCTTTCAAAACAAAACTGTGTAACATCTGTGGTCAGAAAATTGCTAGAGAGTATTCTGAGGGATAAGATATACATAGATTTAGATGGACAAGGGGTGATTAGGGATAATCAGCACTGTTTTGTACATGGAAGGTTGATATGATAGAGTTTTTGAAGATGAAACCTAAAAGGTTGATGAGGACATAGATGTAGACGTTGAATGTATGGATTCCAGCAAAGCATTTCACAAGGTTCCACGTGGTAGGCTGTGCTGGAAGGTTTGATAGCATGGGATCCAAGGAAAGATAGCTGACTAGATAGAACATTGGCTTCATGGAAGGAGGTGATGGTAGAAGGTTGTTTTTTGGACTGGGCACCTGTGACTAGTGATGTGCCTCAGGGTTCTGTTCTGGGTCCATTGATCTTGGTGGTTTATATCAATGATTTGGATGAGAATGTACAAGGCATGATTAGTAAATTTACAGATTACACTAAAGTGGGTGGTATTATAGATAGTGACGATGGTTTTAAAAAACCTTAGCAGGATCTTCATGAAGTAGGCAGGCTGAGGAATGGTTAATGGAGTTTAATACAGAAAAGTGCAAGAAGTGGCATTTTGCAAAGTCTGACAGAGCAGGGATCTGCACAGTGAATGGTAGGGGTCTGGGAAGTGTTGTAGATTAGATGGATCAAAGAGTACAGGTACATGGTTCCTTGAAAGTGGCGTCACAGAAAGGTAGTGTGGTCAAAAAGGATTTTGGCACATTGGCCTTCATCAGTCAGAGTATTGAGTATGGATGTTTTGGCTTCCCATTGTTTGTTGTAGCTGCACAGTCTTTTCTTCTTTGCAGGGTTATCCATATTTGCACATACCAAACCAACCGAACAACACCAGACGTTAGTGAAACTTTTTGTTTTGGCAGGAATTGGCAGAACAAAATGTACAACTGATGCGCTTAAGGGGGCCTGTGATTGAATGACAGGTGAATCACTCGTGCGTGGCGTCAACAGCACATGCAACACATCGCTTGCAAGGCTCCCTGGTCACCTCCAACCTGAGTGTCCCGCTTGGCACCGCTGGCGGTCACCGCGGCTGCGAGAATGGCGCTCTGATGGGTAACTTCGGCATGTTCAAATACGGGACAATGGCGGTCCCGTATGCGACATGCCAATTTAGCCCAATATACGGGATGTCCTGACTAACATGGGACAGTTGGCAAACCTAGTTGGGAGGTCATGTTACAGTTGTATGAGACGCTGGTGAGGCCACATTTGGAGTATTGTGTTCTGTTTTGTCTACCCTGTACAGGAAAGGTGTTGTTAAGCTGGAAAGGGTGCAGGGAAAACTTATGAGGACGTTGCCAGGACTCGAGGGTCCGAGCCTCAGGGAGAAGTTGAGCAGGCGAGGACTTTATTCCTTGGAGCACAGGAGGATGAGGAGTGATTTTATAGAGGTGTATAAGATCTGGAGAGGGTAAATGCACAGTGGCAGAGCAAGTGAATCAAGAACCAGAGGTTTAAGGTGAAGCGGGAAAGATGTAATAGGAATCTGGGGGGGGGGGGGGGGAGGTGACATTTTTACACAAAGGATGTGAATGTAAATGGAACGAGCTGCCAGAGGAGATAATTGAGGCATTTGGACAGGTACATGGATAAAAGAGGTCTTGCGGAATATGGGCCAAAAGCAGGCAGGTGGGACTAGTGTAGATGGGGCATGTTGGTTGGCGTGGGCAGGTTGGGCCGAAGAGCCTGTTTCCACATTGTATGACTATAACTATTTCACTACAGTGTACATTAGGTCACCCAGATTTGTACATGAGCTAATTGGGGAAACCTAAAGTGTAATTCCCCCGGTGGCCACCAGTGCGTGCAAATTCTTGTGGAATTAGTTGTATTTGTTTTGAATAAATCCCAGGGTCATGCGCTTTGGGGTTTTGGCCACCAGATGGTACTGTTGGCTCAATTCTGGTCACCACGCTATTGTCTGTGTTTCACTGAAAGTAATAAATGAATGTGATATTTGCCTTATTGCTGCTCCAATTTCTGTCAGAAAGGTAGAGGTGAGCTTGAATGAGCCGGGCACTGGGAAAACAAGTTCCAAAAGCGCCTGATCCAAGTACCCAATTGGCAGGACCACCTTTGGGATTTACACTGGCAATGTTGCAATTATATTAAAGCATGTGGAAAGTATAATTTGTAGCAAGTGTTAAACTCTCCAGCAATAGATGTACACATGCTTCCAGGTGACGACCGGATTCCATTCCTGCAACTGTCCATAATCTGAACAGTTCGCAGGTCAGATATGCAGATCCCCAGCAATGTATTTAGATAAAAACATAGTTGACTCTTGAATCAACCAAGAGTTGATTCAAGAGTCGTGTTTAATTGTCACATGTACAAAAATGAAACTATTAAATTCTTACTTGCAGCAGCTTAACAGGCCTGTAGACATAATACTCACGGATAATTAAATTTGCAAATTCAATAAATTGTAAACTTCAATGTTATTACAAAAAGCCTGAAATTCTGAGTGCAACTGTGACAGTTTATGGTTGGATGTTTTGTTGGTATACGTAGTGTTCAAGAGCCAGATGGTTGTTGGGAAGAAGCTATTCTTGAACCAGGTGGTCACGGTTTTCATACACTGATACTTTCCTCCCGATGGTAGGAGTGAAATGAGAGAGTGTCCAGGATGGTGTGTGTTTTGATGATGCTGTCTGCCTTTTTGAGGCAGTGTCTCCCGTAGATCCCTTTGATTGTAACGCAGGGTGATGTGTAGTTAAACCAAGGTGTTTAACTACCAGAGTGGTGCAACTGGTAGTTGCCTCACAGCCACAGAGAGCTGGGTTTGATCCTGACCTTGGTTGCTATCTGAGCCGAGCTGTATGTTCTCTCTGTAACCTCATGGGTTTCCTCTGAGTGCTCTGGTTTCCTCCCACACCCCAAAGACCTGAGTGTTTATAGGTAAATTACCCTCTATAAAATTGCCCCTAGTTTGTAGGGAGTCATTGAGGAAGTGGGATAATATAGAACTAATAACAATGTGTGAACAGTGGGTCGCTGTGGACTTGGTGGGTTAAGGGCCTATTTCCATGCTGTATCTCTAAACTAAACATTCATATTTTGCTGCAATGTGCAAAGATATTGCTGTGAATTAAGTTCCCACACAGAAGAAGATGGCTACATCCTTGCAGCAGCCAGCAAGTCTACCCGCCCATCTCCCAAACTCTACTTGTTCGTATGTACAGGTTACACACATGTTGGGGACGACCAGCAACCTGGAGATGTAAAACAGTTTGAAATCAGCTTCACCTGCAAGAAGAGGTGGAAACTAATTTCTGGTCACATTCTGGTGACATCACATTTAAATTGAAATGAAGGAGGGCTTTCGTTCTTTTCTGGTTCTTTGACCCTAGACTGCTCTGAACATACTGTTAACATACTGGTACTGTGTCCTTTCTCCAGACCCACCCCCTCCTCTCAGTGTCAGAGCTTATGAGGAGAAGGTAGGAGAATGGGGTTAGGTGGGAGAGATGATTGAATGGCGGAGTAGACTTGATGGGCCGAATGGCCTAATTCTACTCCTATCACATGTGATCTTATGACCTTATGATCTCTCCACGCTCTCGCTCCCACACCATAACTATGGACTGCCAGCATCTGACTCCCAGAGCAATTCTAAGACAGTAAAATAAGGCAATATTGTTTCCTCCAGCCATTTCTTTATGGAGCATAAGTACCCCCAGTTACTCCATCGGTTCAATCATCCTTTCCCAGATTGTACCAATTCCTGTTTAATTATTTTGCGAGATTTTGCATAACTTGATCAATTTGAGTAAGTTTAGCAATCCTGTTTGTCAATTCTGCTAAAGTATTTGGCAATAACTTGGTCAATTTCATTAAGGTTTATATTGAATGGTTTATTGTATTTCATTTACTGCTTTTTAAACAGAATAGTTGATGTTTGAGACTACTGTAAGGGAATATTGATTATGCATTGTGTTGGATTAATTCAGAAGCCATTCTGAGCTGAAAGGGAAAGGCCTGGCCTGACTTTATTGATGAGATTTTATAAATCTGTTATGCATTGAAATGAAATTGTGGTTATTGTGATTCCTGGATGATGGTGTATATCCCCAAATACACAAAGAGAATACAGTCCTGGGGATGGTTTGTTGGAATGTGGTTGACTCTGAACTATCTTTGTTCAGACACAATTAAGGATAACATTATGTGCCTGCAATTTCACTTATTATGTTCTAGCCCAATCTAAATAAATATATAAAGTGCCTGTGTTGATGGGGAAAGGTGGATGGTGGGAAATGATCTATGCATCGATACTGGGGGTAATTTACTGTAACCAACCAACATGCCTTGAGGATGTGGGTGAAAAGAGCAGGACTGTTCAAATTATACCTGAATTGTACCCAAAGGTCAGGATCCAACCCAGATTGTTGGAATTGTGAGACAGCAACGCTATGTATCGTCAAGCATGTAAGCATGCACGTACAGCAGGCAGTGAAGAAAGCATGCATGCAGGTACGGAAAGTAAGCATGCAGGGACAGTAGGCAGTGAAGAAAGTGAATGGCATGATGGCCTTCATAACAAGAGGAGTTGAGTATAGGAGCAAAGAGGTCCTTCTGCAGTTGTACAGGGCCCTAGTGAGACCACACCTGGAATATAGTGTGCAGTTTCAGTCTCCAGATTTGAGGAAGGATATTCTTGCTATTGAGGGACTGCAGCATAGGTTCACGAAGGTTAATTCCCGGGATGACGGGACTGTCATATGTTGATAGAATGGAGCGGCTGGGCTTGCATACTCTGGAATTTAGAAGGATGAGAGGGTATCTTATTGAAAATATAAGATTATTAAGGGTTTGGACATGCTAGAGGCAGGAATCATGTTGGGGGAGTCCAGTACCAGGGACCACAGTTTAAGAATAAGGGGTAAGCCATTTAGAACGGAGATGAGGAAAATCTTTTTCACACAGAGATTTGTGAATTTGTGGAATTCGCTGCCTCAGAGGGCAGTAGAGGCCGATTCACTGGATGCTTTCAAAAGTTAGATTGAGCTTTTAGCGCTAGCGGAATCAAGGGATATGGGGAGAAGGCAGGAACGGGGTACTAATTGTGGATGATCAGCCATGATAACATTGAATGGTGGTGCTGGCTCAAAGGGCCGAATGGCCTACACTTGCACCTATTGTCCATGTCTATGTATCAAGTGTCATATTAAGCGACTTTGAGTCCTTGAAAAGCGCTATACAAATAAAATGTATTATTATTATTATTATAACATCAAGCTGGCTGATGATACATAACTGGTGCAACGTTGATTATGAGAGTGATGTTTAAGAATTGTCCAGGTAAATACGTAATCATCAAGGCACAGAAGGGTATGGAACTGATGGGGGTAAATGGCATGATTGCAGATAGGAACGACAGGTTGGCTATACGTGCCGGGCTGCAGGGCCTGTTCCTGTGGCTCTATGACGTAATGTGCAAAGCATAATAGCTCCAGACACAGACATCTCTGCTCAGCCACTGATTTTTTAAGCGAAGATTGATGTTTTTAGATATTAAGGATATTAAGCGGTCAATGCAGGAACATGGTACCAGATAAACAAAATGAGCCATCGTCTAATTAAATGTCCCAGTAGGGCTGAGTGGCCTCCTCCTGCTCCTAATTCATATGTTCTTACAAGCATATAATTTGTGTTCTGCTTTCATGATTTTACAGCTATTTATACTGGTATTATTATTGCTGATGACATGTTCAAAGGCATGTTATCAGTGATTTCCATATTTGACAGTTGGCTCTAGTTTTAGGAATTGAAATTACCTCACCATGTCATGAAGAAATAATGATGCTGGAGGCTTTTGTCAGATGGGTCTGTGGTGACCAAATACAAATCCAAGGGAGGCGCCAAGAAGGTTCAACTGTGACTCCAAAATTAAATGTTCAGCCGCTTTTAAAATTTACTATTTTTGGCTCTGAAGTGATATTTTTTTCGATGAGGTTGGCCTGCCTGCCCTATCACTGCAGGGATCAGTGCTTGTTGAAGTGATGTTTCAAAGCCTGTGCACAACTGGCTGTTTTAACCTGCAATCACAGTTTAGCATTTCTGCTTCTCGGGCTCTTGAGGAAGTGAGGAGAGTTCAGAGCGACTGGAATGACTTCAATCCCAAATTAAAGGGCAGGCTTGGCTCCGTGTTTCATATCTTTAATTGACTTAGGGCCAGGGCAATAATCATGCAATTTGGTTTTGTGACAGGGTGCCAGCAAGAATTTCACTTGGAGCCAAAATTAGTCCCATGGCTCCACTCTGCTCCCACCTGTGTTTTTAGATATGCCCTGGATGAATGTGGTCTTTTAAAAGTAATTAAAATTCTTGGCAAAGAGAGAGGAAAACATTTTTTTTAAATCATTTAACAGCAATCACAAAACCGATTGCGTTCTGCAGTGAAAAAAGTTTGGTTTAGATGAATCAGTTAAAAATATGTATAGTATGCAATAATGGGACTGAAGGGGCTGTTGCTGAATGCTGCCAATGCCCAGGGTGTTAGTCAAGGTACCCCACCACTCTTTATGTAAACCTTTCGTATAGACACTATAGGAGGCACGATGAGAACCAAACATGAGAAGCGGAATTGGACACAAAGCTCCATGATCCTACATTGCCAGAGGATGTCATTGTGGCTGACCTATGACTAAACCAATTCCTGCCTCAGTTTCAACTGTTAATATTATAGCTTCACAAAATCTCATCAATCTTCTATTTAAAATAAACAATTGATTTAGCATTCATCCGCATTTATAAGTTCCCATTTTCTAGCACTCTCTTAACATTACTGCTGGAAAATCCTGGGCCTGCTCTTTGGACCCTGACTTCTAGTCCAAATTGTCCCAATAAGGGAGATGGTTTTGCTTTATCTACCTCAATATCTTAAAAACGTCCATCAAATCGTGTCTTCTAATTTCCAGTCTTTTCAGCACAAGTTTGTGTAATATCTCATTGTTTTGTATAAGGAGTCAATACGTCAATGAATATGGTACATTATATTCAATTCATGAATTGCAGATTCATATGGAAGAAATATCTTGGGGCAAACACAGTGGCACAACTGGTAGAGCTGCTGCCTCACAGCGCCAGAGTCCCGGGTTCGATACCGAGCGGGTGCTGTCTGTGTGGAATGTGCACTTTCTCCCAGTCACTGCATGGGTTTCCTCAAGGTGCTCTGGTTTTCTCCCACATACCAAAGACGTGAGGATTGTAGGTTAATTGGCCTCTGTAAAATTGCCCCAAGAGTCAAAGGAGTTTATATGAAAGTGGAATAGCATAGAATTAGTATGAATTCGTTTTTTTTGTTGTCTTGAATTTGTTGCCTTCTATTTCATTGGCATATGTTGAGTTACGATTGTAAAGTTTGCATGGATTTGGATGAGCAAAATAATGACAGCCCCTAGCCCTTCCACTTCTGATGCTGTTCTGTGCAATATCTGAATGCAATTGTTGTGGCATGTACAATAACAGCCTTTAACCTGTTCCACCATTGTGCCACCCCAGAATATACTCGGGTCATGAACAATTGTGAAAAAAACCCCTCTGCAGTGAACAGGTTAAAGGACATTTAGACAGTTGCATGGATAGGAAAGATTTTGAGGCACCAAGATGAGAAAAACATTTTTCACACAGAGAGTGGTGAATCTCTGGAATTCTCTGCCACAGAAGATAGTTGAGGCCAGTTCATTGGCTATATCTAATGAGCATAATTTGGATTAGTTTAAATGGGCAACTTGTCCATCAAAATCCTAATCGGTAGCCGATTAGGAAAAGGGGAGATGCAATGACACCTGGGTGTCATGGTACACCAGTCATTGAAAGTAGGCATGCAGGTGCAGCAGGCAGTGAAGAAAGCGAATGGTATGTTAGCATTCATAACAAAAGGATTTGAGTATAGGAGCAGGGAGGTTCTACTGCAGTTGTACAGGGTCTTGGTGAAACCACACCTAGAGTCTTGCGTACAGTTTTGGTCTCCTAATCTGAGGAAAGACATTCTTGCCATAGAGGGAGTACAGAGAGGGTTCACCAGACTGATTCCTGGGATGTCAGGACTTTCATATGAAGAAAGAATGGATAGACTCGGCTTGTACTCGCTAGAATTTAGAAGATTGAGGCGGGATCTTATAGAAACTTACAAAATTCTTAAGGGGTTGGACAGGCTAGATGCAGGAAGATTGTTCCCGATGTTGGGGAAGTCCAGAACAAGGGGTCACAGTTTAAGGATAAGGGGGAAATGTTTTAGGACCGAGATGAGAAAAACATTTTTCACACAGAGAATGGTGAATCTGTGGAATTCTCTGCCACAGAAGGTAATTGAGGCCAGTTCATTGGCTATATTTAAGAGGGAGTTAGATGTGGCCCTTGTGGCTAAAGGGATCAGGGGGTATGGAGAGAAGGCAGGTACAGGATACTGAGTTGGATGATCAGCCATGATCATATTGTTGGCGGTGCAGGCTCGAAGGGCTGAATGGCCTACTCCTGCACCTGTTTTCTATGTTCTATGTTTCTATCAGCATGTACATGTTGGGCCAAAGGGCTTAACATAGAAACATAGAAATTAGGTGCAGGAGTAGGCCATTCGGCCCTTTGAGCCTGCACCGCCATTCAATATGATCATGGCTGATCATCCAAACATGGCTTGTTTCCATGTTGCATGACTCCATGACTCTATGACAATAATTAGTTGAGTATGACTATAAACTGATGGTGATGAACAAGAAAAACGACAATAGATGCAAAAAGCTGGAGTAACTCAGTGGGTTATAGGGATAGGTGACATTTCGGGTTGGGATCCTGCTTCAGATAATATGAAGAAGGGTTCCGACCCAAAACACCACCCATTCTTTTTCTCCAGAGATGCTGTCTGACCCGCTGCGTTACTCCAGCACTTTGTGTCTATTGTCAGTATAAACCAGCATTTGCAGTTCCTTTCTGCACAAGAAATACCACAAAACATTTTCCAACTTAAGCATTACTATCAAGGTGAACTTTCTATTGAAGAATTGCTTCTATCCAAAGTATTTCTGTGAGAGATTCAGGCTCCTTCAATGGTAATACCCATGTCTGTGAGCTTGGTGAGTTTCAGACTCAACATAATATCCCTCACTGGGCAAGATTCATATTGCCACCTGATTTGAAGGACATCATGCGATGTATGTTGTTTATCGTAGGTGATTCATACCCAACAATTAATGATTATCAGCAGCATCAAGGGAGGAGAATGGGATGAAATCTGACAAGCAGCAAAAACATCAGTGAGAAAGATAACATTTCTGACCAGCCTGCAGCATCTTTTTGTGAACAGCTTGGATGCAAGGTGTTTATTTTTTGTCCAAAGTTGTCAAATCAATAAATGTAATTGTAGGTGTAATTGTAGGTTTCCACACAATGATACTGATAATTCACACTGGAGATCTGTAAAGAATGAAAGATACATGATCTGCACAGCCACAGGGTGGCAGTGTAATACAGAGTATGCATGGGGAAGCTATTATCATCAGTGAACAGGTTGATAGTGAAGATTAGGGACAAAATAAGTTAAAACCATTGACCTTAGAAATGGAGAGATGCATCTGAAATTAGGTCAAAGTAAAGCTCTGCTTCAGTTGTTATTTAAGGCAGTAGAAATTAAATTAGAAATTAGATTAGAAATTAAATTAGAATTAGAAATTAAAATAGATCAACTCCTAAACAACTGTTTCCTATTCAAGTAAGAGCTGAAGACTATTGCCAAGATTGTGGCCAACATGTCCATGCATGTCATGTGTTGGTAGAGGAAGACAAATATGCATGTGCAGTGTACCAGTCATGCTCGATGTCTCTTGCACAAGTTCTAATACACCTCAGGTCTGCATGAAGACTGAAGCAGATCTGAACCATAAGGTTGAGACCTCCTTCATCATTGTTTAACGGTTTTACTGGAGGTGGAGGGATTGCGATCTCCACCTTTCTCCAGTTCTTCTACTAATTTACTTTAATCTTCTACTAATCTTTAATTTACCTACTGCAGCCTAATGATTGTTTGTATGTAACTTGCTTGATAGAATAAACAAAAAAACAGTACAAAATACTTTTTTCAATTTGGCCCAATTAATCAATTCTTTCGTCAATGTAATCTTTTTTTTGTGGAATTATTCTATTTGAAATGATGTTGTGATGGATTCAGGTTAGTAGGATTACAAAGCTGAAGTCCACTCTGTGTTTGTACATCAGGCTGAACCATAAATGCCCGTCATTGTGCAGAAGTCAATTTTGTCGTTCAACATATGAATAATATGTTATAAATCAGAGCATTGAGTATAGAAGTTGGGATGTAATGTTAAAATTGTACAAGGCATAGGTGAGGCCAATTCTGGAGTAAGGTGTACAATTTTGGTCGCCTAATTATAGGAAGGATGTCAACAAAATAGAGAGAGTACAGAAGAGATTTACTAGAATGTTGCCTGGGTTTCAGCAACTAAGTTACAGAGAAAGGTTGAACAAGTTAGGGCTTTATTCTTTGGAGCGCAGAAGGTTAAGGGAGGACTTGATAGAGGTCTTTAAAATGATGAGAGGGATAGACAGAGTTGACGTGGATAAGCTTTTCCCACTGAGAGTAGGGAAGATTCAAACAAGGGGACATGACTTGAGAATTAAGGGACAGAAGTTTAGGGGTAACACGAGGGGGAACTTCTTTACTCAGAGAGTGGTGGCTGTGTGGAATGAGCTTCCAGTGAAGGTGGTGGAGGCAGGTTCGTTTTTATGATTTAAAAATAAATTGGATAGTTATATGGACGGGAAAGGAATGGAGGGTTATGGTCTGAGCGCAGGTATATGGGACTAGGGGAGAATACGTGTTCGGCATGGACTAGAAGGGTCGAGATGGCCTGTTTCCGTGCTGTAATTGTTATATGGTTATTATATGGTTAATGTTTTTTTGGAACCAAGGATACCCAACAGTTACTGTACACATTCAGGAACAAAGAATAGAACATGAAGAAATCTGGCAGGCTAGAATATGTCATTGACAAGGATAACATGACCAATCACCCTGCAACATTTTTTCTGGAGCCTACTGAGTATCAGAAGGTAATGGCATGTTATCTGCTCAACCCCTTCATTATCTACCTGAATCTTTTTCATCATCTGCCCAACATTTTCTGAACCACTTGACTCATCTGTGAACCTCTACACTCCCCATCCTTACACAATCATTGGCACAATCACTTCCTCCTTGATCTGCACACTCTCTCTAGCTAAACAAAATCTTTTCTAGAGAGAGTACACCGTCTCGTGCCTCCATTTGGTAGAATTTCCTAGTGTTTCATCAGGTGTGCTTGCTGTTATGGGCACAAGCTAAGAACTGCCACTGGCCAATATATCCATGTTATACTTTGTAGGCCACTGAAAGTGATGAACTAGGTCAACATTGTGCTTTGGGCACCAATATATCTTTGCTTATTGTTTGCAACTGGATGCTAGGGATAAAAGTCAAATTATTTTTGGAAATGAAACCATGTCTGGAGGAATAACAGTTTCAAAATCTTGGGGAACCACTGTAATTTTTCAAATTGAGAAAAATAATTGGGTTTAAATTGCATGGTGTCTGAAAGTGAACAAAAGGTATGCAGTGCATGATTAACCCTTTGTCGGCAGTGTAAAATTTGAAGTAGCCAATGAATTTCAAATGAGTCTGCACTGCCTGAAGCCAGCCTGCATGTAAAGAGGTGATGATGAAGATACAGCAAGTTTCGGTAGGCTTTCTGGAATCATTCTGACTCACTCTGACTGACAGACATTGACGAATGCCACTTCTGAGGAGAAAACAGGGTCCATGATTTACCATGTTGCTCTGGAGGCCTCTGTGGAGAAGGTGAAGAGATATCATATATTTGCAGTAAGCATCCCCACTACCACACTAGAAGGAGATTGATGTTGGGATTAGTGTAGGAATTAATCCTCTGGGTATTGGGTGCTGTGCCATAAGAAGTTCAATTACCTTCCCAGCATGATCAAAGTCTCAAAAATCCACCAGTACATCATAACCTGACATCTTCTCTCTGCTCTCGTCAGACTGAAGATACAGAAGCTTAATGCACACATCATTAGACTCAGAAGCTGGCTTCTGAACAGTCTACTGTTCAGGATACTGTCCGATTCACCTCTATCCCATTGCAGAGATTGGACTTTGTCAATGGAACGGATTCACTACAAAGTGGAGAACTACATTCTACACTCTGTATCTTCCTCTTTGCTCTTCCTATTGTACTTGAGTTTGACTTGATTGTATCCATGTGTAGTGTTATCTAATCATCTTCTTCTTGCGTATATGGCGTGCACAGCCTAAAGTTGTAGCATAACTTGTTCTATTTGATTTTATTTGATTGTGCACGCCAGGTTGATTGCATTCGTCGAAACAGGGCAGACCACGTGAAGGTTGCAATCTCCCACCCCCTTTTCCAATCTGATTGGACATCATGCAAAACAAAGCTTCTCACCGTACCTAGTACACGTGACAATAATAAACCTAAACCTAAATATCACACGATTCACTACGTCTTCTTCACTCACCGACCAACAAACTCTACTCCAGAATGAAGGGTGAAAATAACTTCTTACCAGTTGCCGGTCAGTCTAGGCAAAAATGAGGAAATTCAGTCAATCACAGCCATCAGCTCTGTGACCTGATTTGAATCTTATTTAGAAGATGACTCAGAGACACATGGTGTGAGACTGGACACAAGTGGACCACAGGCAGGGCTGTGGACAAGGCAAGTGCAAGTACCAATTTGTTGGCAGGCTGGAACACGTGCAGAGTCTGAGATGAGGGTTTTGAAGCTGAGTGCAGAAGTAGACAGGTATGTTTGCACAATGAAGAACTTGGTGTATTGCCACACCTGTCAAAACGCTTTGCTTTTACCACACTTGTGGTTGCAACAATGCTTGACAATGTCTCAGCTTCCATTGCAACACAGGCAGACTATCCAAATGTCACAGCAATGCAGTAACCAGTTTTCTCATAGAGTATCATGGCATTCTCATTAAGCCACTGCTCCATGGCCGAAGCAGTGACTCTTGATCACAAACCGGTTGTGCTCTCTCACGATAACCGCATTTGCATTCCCATCATTGTCACTCCACGAATGCCTTTGTTGTGACCTGTCAGCCTTCTGGGTCTAGGCACGCTTCATGCCAACCTCCCTGAACATTTGTAATTATCTGCACCGAAAATCACAGCTTCCTACTGGCCATGGTGCAGCCAGAGACAGAACCATGCAGGAGCAGAAGGAAAGGAAAAGACGCACAAAATACAGGGAGTCAGGAATTTATAAAGCTGATTAATATACATTTATTTTGCATTGGAATTTAGTTTTGTATTGTATTCAAGTGAAGACTGAGATTTCAGTGAGAAATAAAAGAGAAGCTGTTAGGCCACTTGAGAAATGGGAAATTGGGGCAGGAGCCATTTGGGATCAGTGCAAGAATCAAACCTCTAAGCATTGCTGTGTTGAAGTTCAATGACCTTACCTGCATGATCAAAGTCCAAACTGCCCACCAGTACATCATAACCTAACATCTTCTCCATCCAGAATAGAGCTGAAAATAAAGTGCTGGAGAAACTCAACAGGCCAGGCAGCAGATGCTGACTCGCGGGCAAATTCCTCCAACACTTTGTTCAAAATGTTGACATCTGCAGTCCATTTGTGTCTCCATTTTACCGCTCCACTGGAATATCTCAGCAAATTGTGCCCACTTTCAAGAACTTTTCCTCCTTTGCAGATGCTGCCTGACCCACTGAGTTCCTCCAGCACTTAATTTTGAACAAGATTCCAACATCTGCACTCTCCAAAAAAAAGCTGTTTTTGTTGTCCATTTCCTCTCCTCCTGACCCTTACCACTCAACATCTATAAAGCCAAGATGTTTTGGCAAACGTGTGCTGGACATGGCAAACCACACGGAGCCTGACGTCCACTCTGCCAAGTATTCCAGGATTCCTTCAGAACAGCACAGGCAACTGAAGCAAATCTCTGTGGTACATGTACTCTGTATGCATGTGTAGAATAGTGCAGTCACTAGCCATGATTTCAGCTAACAGACCTTGCTGCATAGAAACCAACCATGCTTTGGTATATTCAAGATGCAGATGGCACAGTAAAACAATGCACAATGAAGGCACTGTGATTGCTGTTAAGAAAAATGGGCATGGACCTGCATAATTTATCACCAACAGTGTGTCCCAGAGTTGACGAACTGCAGATAGAAAGTGATGGCCACATGGTCAGTGGCATCCTACACATGCCATATCAATTTTAACCTGCTGTTGTAAGATCTTTACCATGCTCTGAGGTCAGGCATCCAACTGGATAAGGTAGAAGGTATCAATGAGGAGGCCCTTACTCAAGTGCAACTGTCCTGTTTTTCGATGAGAATCAAATGGGAAATGCTCTCTGTTCACCCTTCTCCCGTTCCTTCTCTTCTTCAAGCAGTTTAACTTGGTCTGATTCCAATCTCATTTTTTTGACACATGGGTTTACTCAAGACCCACGTCTGGGATAAACTTGTTTGTCCTTCAACACCCATCGTATCACTGTAGATTTTAGCAGCTGTCAACATCTTCAGAGTTCACCAACCACTTGTTGCATGTGTGAGTAGGCAACAAGCTGAAACTGAAACAAGCTGAATACAGGTGGTGTAGGAAGGAACTGCAAGTGTTGGTTTATACCAAAGATAGAGACAAAATGCTGGAGTAACTCAGCGAGTCAGGCAGCATCTCTGGTAATCCTTTTAAATAGCCCTGGAGGATAGGGTCCTTTCTGCTGCTGGACTAGTTTTCAGCTGAGTATAACTAATATGCTAAAGCCTCAAGATGGCAGCTCGATGGTGAAATCACAGATTGCCATTTCAACCTTTCTACTCATGATGTTTATCTTAGACATTTGGTGGACACCTGCTAATTGCCTCATCATCTGCAAATGATGCAAATCACACCAGCCATGGATATCTTTTCAGAAGGAACTTCAGCGACCATAACATTAAATAAAGTTGCAGAACTAAAAGTTCTATAAATGTTCAGTGTAGTTTAGTTTAGAGATACAGCATGGAATCAGGCCCTTCGGCCCACCGAATCCACACTGACCATTGATCTCCCGTTTACACTGGTTCTATGTTACCCCACTTTCTCTACCACACTCTGCACATAAGGGACAATTTACAGTCCAATTATCCTACAAACCCGCACATTTGTGGGATGTGGGAGGAAACCAGAGCACCCTGAGAAAACCAACATAATCACAGGTAGAACATGAAATCTTCACTGAGACAGCACCTAAGGTCAGGATCGAACCTGGTCTGAGGCAGGAGCTTAGCAACGGGAAACATTAATAATTGAAATCAGACACCAGCAAAAAAAAGAATGTTACAGTTTGATTAGACCTAAAAATAAAGTCATACCAAGATCAAAATACTGAGACCAGTATTAAAGCATACTACTTTTTCACTAAATTATCAATTGTTACATTTACGAGAACCAAAATGTACTTCCAACTTTTACTGGTGTATTATATAACCTGCCCGCAGGCCTTTTTTAGAACTGTTTGCAATACATCTTTGTTCTCATACTGTTACATGACATAATAGTTCATTTCATCTTCAGAAAATCGAAAATGCTGTTATGTAAAACGAGCCCTTAGACGGGCCAACTTCAACACAGGCAAGATGGGCCAAATAACCAAATCTTTGTTCAAATCCAACGTCTTAAAAGAACTTGATATTTAGAGAAAACAGCACATTCTATGGCAGAGAGGGCACTTTGCACCACTGTAACAGCTGAACAGCACACACGCTACAAACCCTGATTCTGTGAAATGAAGTAAAAATGGGCATTTTTTAAATGGGTGAGATCCAGCACTGAAGAATAGGTCTGAACCTATTAATTGAGTCATAGAATGTTACAGTGTGGACCCTTTGGCCCAACTTGCCCACACCGGCCAACATGTGCCCAGCTACACTAGTCCCACCTGCCCACACTTTGGTCCATATCCCTCCAAACCTGTCCTATCCATGTACCTGTCCAACTGTTTCTTAAATGTTGGGGTAGTCCCTGCCTCAACTACCTCCTCTGGCAGCTTGTTCCATACTAGATCCAGCACTATCTATTATTTTCTATATAATGACGCAAACTATACCTGCATGCAGCAAGACTGTCACACCACCTGGGCTTTGGCTGATAAGTGGCAAAATACATCAGTGGCTAATAAATGCCAAACAAACATTACCTCCAACAAGGGAGATGAACCCTCATCCTTTGACTGTTTTCCATTCAGACAATACCAGAACTTTATATCTATCCTTAAATTCTCTGAACTGAGGAGGTATTAGATTCAACCAGAATGATGTGTCCAAAGCCTCATATGAGTCTGACTGAAGAAGAATAGAATATTTTAATTTTCTTATCTTGAAGGCATTAGTGAATTAAATGAGACTGTTAAAACATACTAGTGATTTCACATTTATCATTATTGAGACGAGTTTGAATTCTAGATTTATGTTAACTAAAATTCAAATTCATATGCTTTTTATTTATTGATTCATTTTTGAGTACATGGACATTTCTGGCAAGGTCGGCATTTATTGTCCATCCTATACTACCTTTGAGAAAGAGAATGCAGGAAGCGAGGTAATGAACACAACGTTGTCCTTATCAAAGGAGCTGCTGTAAAGATAGTTGACTGCTTCAAGTTCTTTGGCATCCATATCCCCAGCAACTTAACCATTCACACTGATGTGGGGATAAATAAAGCAAAGAAGCATCCTGACCTGAAATGTTGCTGTCCATTCCCTCCACAGATGCTGCCTGACCCACGGAGTTCCTCCAGCACTTGATGCTTGCTCAAGATTTCAGCTTCTACAGTTCCTTGTGTCTCTAGTGTATTAACTTTCTCAGGGGTCTGAGAAGTGTCTGCGCAAGGATTCAATAGAAGTTCTACAGATGCACAATATGAAGTTTTCTGACAGGCTACAGTTCTTGGGACTTCACCTGGCGGACGACCTGACCTCTACGACCAACACCACAGCAGTGATCAAAAGAGCTCAGCAGCGGCTCTGGAGACTAAGGAAAGCAGGTCTCCCTACTGTTCATCTAAGGACCTTCTACAGGGGCACCATCAAGAGTATATTGACCTACGGCATCACTTCCTGGTTTGGGATCTGCAAGGCTTATGAGCAAAACCAACTTAACAGGATCGTGAAGACAGCCAGCAGGATCATTGGTGCCCAACTCCCTTTCCTGTTGGAGATCTATCAGAAGTGGAGCATCAGCAGAGCCATCTCCATTATCAAGGGCCCCTATCATCCATCACACCACATCTTCTCCATTCTGCCATCTGGGAAGAGGTACAGGAGCATCAGCTGCAAAACCAGCAGGATGCTGCACAGCTTCTTTCCACAGGCAATAAGACTGGTTAACGGACTGTGTCCCCTCCCCATATATCATACACCAACACATCTAACCTCGCCCATACTTTGACATCTAGGCACCTGTCAAAGCAAAGCCACTGTTCGGTCTGAATCTCTGTTTTTATTTCAATTTTTAGGCCTATTTTTAGATATGGTAATTTTAATTTTAATTTTTAAAGCTATATGTATTTATTCTGTTTTTATTAACCGCACTGATGGGAACTGATTGAGAAACAATTTTTTCGTTTCATCTGTGTATGTAAGTACTCATTTAAAATGACATTAAAGTAAATACTGAATACCGAATCTCAGTCTGGTATGGAAACTGTTCTGCTGTTGACTACCTGAACCTACAGACGATGCAGCTCAGTCCATCACAGGATTATCGCTTCCTTCCATCCACTGCATCTTCTTGGTGCTGGAGATATCGTAAGGATGCCTGTCGTCCTGGCCATACCTTTTTCTCTCTGCTACCTTCTGGGAGAAGATACAAGAACCTGAAAGTCCGGACATCCAGACTTAAGAACAGCTTCTTCCTCACTGTTATCTGACTCCTGAACCAATTGCCTCTTTCACACTCCCTTCTGGAAGGTGCTGGTACATACTTGTACTATTAACTCTACATCATTCAGTTATTCCATTATTCCATTTCAATACTTTATTGTACTACTTCAGATTGCACTACAATCTTTGCACATTCTGCTGTTTTGGCTCTCGAAACTGTATTTACTCTAGTACATTATACTTACGGGTTTTCTCTGTGAACTTCATGTGAACAGGGTTATTTATATTATAGCTCCTTGGTGCTATAGACCACCAGGGGCGCCGGGGAGATGGTCAGCCCTGCCGGTAGTCCATTCATTTTTTCATCTTTTGTTATTTTTAGCATCTGTTAAGAGTTTGTTTTTAATGTACTTCGGTTTGTTTTATGTGGGGGGTGGGGGGGGAACGGGGGAAACTTTTTTTCAAGTTCTTAACTTCCTGGAGATGTGATCATTTTTTGGATCACATTCTCCAGGCTCTGCGGCCTACCATCGCTGGAGCTGGGAGCCGCCTCGGACTGTCGTGAGCCCCACCGCGGGGCGCGGACTTAACATCGGAGCGGAACCCTTGCTTGGGATCGCTCCCACCGTGGCCTGCGGACTTACCATCAAGGGCTCGCAGTCTCGGGTGAGGCTAGTCGGGAGCTCCAACGCCGCAGAAGGTTCAACCAGCCCCGACGCAAGGTTCGATCGCCCGGCGCGGGGAGGCTGACAATCCCCCAATGCGGGAGCTGAATGCTTCGACGCAGACGGCCCGAATGCTGCCGGCTACGGAAGTCAAGACCGTCCTGTCAACGGAGGGCTCGAGGCCCCCGACCGAGGAAGAACAAAAGGAAGGCCTTGAACTTTATTTTGCCTTCCATCACAGTGAGGAATGTGTAGGACTCACGGTGGTGGATGTTCATGTTAAAATGTGTTTTTGAATCTGTTGCTTTTAATTGTATGACTGACCGGGCCAGTTAAATTCCTCGTATGTTGTAAAACATACTTGCCGAATAAGATCTGATTCTGATTCTGATTCTGATTCTGATATAACAATAAACTAACCTGAATTTGAGCAAAGAACAAAATGCTGGGAGAACTCAATGGGTTAGCCAGCATCTATGGAAGGAGATGGACAAATGACATTTCACATCAGTTCCCTTTTTCAGACTGGTGAATCTGAATCTGAAGCTGCTAGTTCAGTAATGTTCACATCCTGAAAATTCAATGAATAAAAGAAAAACAGGAATTTAAATCCAAGTAAATAAATCTGGAATTAAAACTGGTCTTTGTAATAGTGACAATGAAACAGCTGGATTGTTGTACAAACCCAAACAATTTTCAAAACCCATTTCTTAATCATCTAATTCAGATAAATGAAATAAAAACAAGCCAGGAAAGAGGAATTAAAAATAAAATGTAGACAATTGTGATATTGAGTGGATGTCAGCAGAAAACAATGAATTGAGGAAATCACCCCAGAATTAATACCTCACATTATTTTGTGCTCCGGATGTGGCGGCGCTGGTGAACGGCTGCGGCTCGCCTGCAGTCCGTTTGTCTTTACTTTTTTGTGTTGTTTTTTTTCGTTTTGTCTAGTTAAGTTTTTGGTTTTTAGGTTGTGTTTATGTGGGGGGGTGGGGGTTGAAACGGGGCTTGCTGTCTCTCCCTTCGGGGGAATGCGACTTTTTTGTCGTATCCCCCTTCTCTGCCTCCGTCTGCGCTGAGGCCTAATGGCGGAGCTGGCGACCTCGAGACTCCGGAGGCAGCCAGTCAGGACTCACCCTGGGCTCGCTCCCGTGAGGGCGGCCCAGCTCGGGGCTGGAACGGCGCTCCCGTGAGGGGCTGTGACGCTCCCGTGAGGGGCTGTGGCGCTCCCGTCGGAGCGGCCCAGCTCGAGGGTGGAATGGCGCTCCCGTCGGAGCGGCCCAGCCCGAGGTGGAATGGCGCTCCCGTCGGAGCGGCCCAGCTCGAGGGAGGAACGGCATTCCCGTCGGAGCGGCCCAGCTCGAGGGAGGAACGGCACTCCCGTCGGAGCGGCCCAGATCGAGGGAGGAACGGCACTCACGTGAGGGCGATCCGGCTCGGGGCTGGAACGGTGCTCGGGTGGCTGGGACGGTGTTCTGGCGGCTATGACCTGAGTCCTGGGTTCAGCCGCGGGCCAGCGGCTGCGACCGTTGGACTGGAGGGCGGCAGCTTCGACCACCCCAGGCCGCGGTGTTTGAGCCGGCCCGTTTGCGGGGTTCGGTGAGCCGCGGGACTGATTTACCATCGCCCGGTGGGGTATCGCCTCAGCGCAGAGGGAGAAGAGGAGGGAAGAGACTGCAGCCCTAAGATTTTTGCCTCCACCACAGTGAGGAGGTGCTTGGAGGATACACTGTGGTGGATGTTAATTTGTGTTTAGTGTTGTTTATTATTGTATGTTTGTTTGTATGACAGCAGGCACGAAATTTCGTTCAGACCGTAAGGTCTGAATGACAAAGGAATTCAATTCAATTCAATTCAATTCATTTGTTTCTTGTTTTGTTTCTATTTTTAAGATTTTAATAGACTATGTGTCAATCCCAACAAATCAGGATATGCATTGCCTGTTAAAGACTATGGTAATTAAGATCTTCTTTAAACATTTCCATGTTTCATATACAAAACATTCATTAGCCTACAAACCTGCATGTCTTTGGAATTTGGGACTGGAGCACCCGGGGAAAACCCTCACAGTCACAAGGAGAATGTACAAACCCTGTACAGTCAGCGCCCGTAGTCAGGATCGACCTTGGTCTCTGCCGCTGTCAGGCAGCAACTCTACTGCTGCGCTACTGTGCTGCCCCTAAAAGTAAGAAAGTATTCCTAATTTAAAGCTGGACTATTATTGAAAGTAAATTGCTTAACATGGAAGCACTGAGCACTTGACTTAGAACTCTTAGTTCAGCAAAGGCCGGTTGATGCTATATAATCTCTAGTCTTACGTTTATTATTGTAGAGGTCCAGTTAGAGCTTTTTCATAGACTTGTTTTGTCAAGAATCTTCTATACCAACCTGTTTAAAATAGCTTCATTTAGCGATCATTGATTCTGGGGGTATTTATTAATCCTTTGTTTCCTGCCTATGGAAAAGCAGTTGAAATTCTTCTGGATAATACACATTTGTTTGTTAATACTAGGTTTCAAGGTAACCGCTCTTTAGCCTTTACATTTAGAACATTAATCTTCTTTAATCCTTTTCTAACATAAGTTTCTTTTAGTCAGTTGTACCTGGGTCAAGTTTCAAAATTAGCAAGAAAAACAGTGGATGAAACTTTAAGCAGGCACAGCTAAAAAATATTTCCATATACTTTGTTTTAATAGATAACTATTTCCTTATGTGTTCTTGTGGCTGGGGTATCATATAAACCCCAAATTATTTAATCTGTCAAGATTTCTAGATACAGTTTTCCCTCTGGCTAAAGGGGAGACGTTATAACAGCTGGGATTGTTCCAGCTCACTGTAAAACCTGCATGTGCAGGCCCTCTGCTTATTCTTTTGCCCCCTTGCGAGCGTTCCCCTATCATCCCATCTTGGTTCTCTTGGTCAAAGCAGATATTTCCTTTGATTTCTCTATTGTTAACTTGTTCTGTGCGCGTTTCTCTTTTGTTCCTCTCTGTGGTCATTAGACTCTGACATTTGGAATCACATATCCCTGTTTACTTGGTTACGAGAATGTAAGAACAATGAAAACAAGAGGAGAAGTAAAAGAAGAAACCTGTCTCTTCAAGCCTATCCTGCCATTCAATGATCATGGCTGACCTGCCCGAGCTCTCAACTCCTGTTCAATACCAGTTCTCCACTGCCCTCAATTCCTCTGTCTTTCAAAATATTGTGCCCCTTCAACACCTCCAAATATCTCACCTCCCTAACAAATTGCCAAATTATATTTTTCACCCCAGTTGGGAGATATTTAATTCTTTAGTAATTATCTTCTCTCTATTGTGTATTTAAGGAGAACAAACCCGTGTGGATCATTGACGTGGATTAAATTCTAGGCAACGTTCCAGCAAACAAATGGCTAAAGCTTCTACTATTGCCGTTGCCAATGAATTAAGCTTGATTTACAAACAGTATTTCGGAGTCAATTATCAATGAAAGGATTTAAATTCTGTAATTGCTCACCAAGTAAATCGATCCCTGAGCCAGCATCACATTGCGAACAACTGCATCATCAGATTGATGAACAACTCTCAGGAATGTGAGATTCCAGTTGACTAGAGAGACCAAACTATTCTTATTAGGACATAGAACATAGCATTAGCTGTGTAAACCTTCCCCATTCTCCAAGAGTGCATAATTGCATTGCTGAGCCAGACGTTTCCTTTTCCTACAGTTATTGTGATTTGTAACCTCCTTCCGAATGGATAGAAAAATACCTGGCACTTACTTGGTCCTCTATCACATCTCTCCAATATATTAAAGCACTTTAAATGCAATAAATTACTTGAGAACTGCAATCATTGTTGGATTGGTGACTCTATTTCCGCTGAGAAGCTGTTTAATCTTTTATTCCCCTTTTCCTATTTAGATTCTGGATAAAAGCATAATAAATTGGCTTCTGGATGTGAGAGGTACATGGAAACTGTCCACACAAAACGAATGATTGCGCAAAGTGATCAGTCAAATGGTATTACGGAGTGGTGCGTTGATTAGTCCGCAGGTGCCAAAAGAAAATAAATATTATTTATATACTGTATTACCTTTCACATTCACAGCTGGGCATCGTAAAGACAATGAGGCATTTTTGAAGCGTAATCATTTCTTTATTGTAGGAATTATTGCAGCCAATTTATGCACAGCATACTCACATTTACAGTAATGTAATAAAAACATTTTACTTCGGAGTCACGTGAGTGACTACGTGAAGAACCCCGCCAGGACGCATGCGTGTCATATCGCTACACGCATTGCAACGAGTCACAGCAGGGGGAACGACGTTCCCTTAGCGGCAGAATTTGAAAGCCGGGAACAGCAGGTAAGGAGACTCTGCGTTCCTTCCACTTACCTTACAGGGGGAGACATGAACCAGATCCACGAAGGCTGCGGAAAAGCTGGCGGGGGAGAACCGCGGAGTTGCGGGCAGCCGGCAGCAGCAGCCAACGGCACGCCAATCTCCCGAAATGGGAACAGCTGTGCCCGACTTCGCTCCCGCACCGGCGAAGCCGGGCGGGAAAGCGAAGCAAAAAACAGACCGAATGCCAGACTCCGATGAGTCTGACTTTGAGCAGCCGCGAGCGGCCAGTGCCCGTGAGCACCGGGGCCGGTTGGAGCGGCTGCAGGATCAGCAGCAGCCGCAAGTGGCCTATGCCCGAGAGCATAAGAGCCAGTTGGAGCGGCTGCTGGAGGAAATACTCCAAAGTGGCAGGCTCCGGGAGATGGAGGCTAGCCACAGTGGGCAGTTAGTAAGCCCCACAGCAGTACCTCTTGTGGGGCTGCACAGTGTTTCTCCCTCATCAGAGGGGAGCACGGAGGGTCAATCCTGGGCTGACTGCAGGAGCTGGAGCAGCAGTGGCTTCAGGAGCAGCCGCGACGGCCAGTGCCCATGAGCATTGGAGCCGGTTGGAGCGGCTGCAGGAACTGGAGCAGGAGCGGCTTCAGGAGTAGCGGCTTCAGGAGCAGCCACGGCGGCCAGTGACCATGAGCATTGGAGCCGGTTGGAGCGGCTGCAGGAACTGAAGCAGCAGTGAGTGGCCAGTGCTGGAGAACATCGGAGCCAGCTGAAGCGGCTGTTGGAGCAGGTAAGTGGCAGGCTCCGGGAGATGGAGACTAGTCACAGGGGGCAGCTAGTAAGTCCTACAGCAGTACCTCTTGTAGGGCTGCACAGTGTTTCTCCCTCATCAGAGGGGAGTATAGGGGGTCAATTCTGGGCTGAACCTGAAGAGGGGTGCAGAACATACCCCTAGTGCACATGGGGTGCAAGAAAACCTATTGGAAGACACTTACCTTCAGGGAACTGCAAAACACTGAATGTTCCCAGTGTCAACCAGTGTATTTGAAAACATGGCAGAGCCAGGGACTTGAAACAACAGAAAGTTCTGAAAGTCCTAACAGCGGGAATTACGGGTTTCGCCCGCACAATAAACAAAAAAAGAAAAAAAAAGAAAAAAAAAAGACATGACACAAGATCACCAGGATGCACTGGCTTTATTTTGCAACTACCAATACGAGTAAACAGCATTAGAAGAAGTGCCATCCAACTGGCTTTAGACCCTAATTTGCAGGCCTATGCAAACCTGGAACCTCCAAACCACCAATATTACTATTTGGAGGCAACTTATCAAAACAGGTAAAAGAACTTGACAAAGAGGGTAAAACCCTGGGGCTCATTAAAGCAACGTCTAAAAACTACTTCCTGGGGAATGCGCTAACCCTCAACACCGACCCAACTACAGATCCAGACACCGGCACCTCAACATCCACGGAGGATGCCGAAAAAGTAACAAACCTACCAATAGTAACCATGGAGGTGGGTGGGTCTGGTTCCTTACGAGGTTGGTGGGAGATTACAATTCTATCTGGATGCATGGAATAAATTAACTACCGACACTTATATTTTCAGAAGTATAGGGTTATACCATAGAATTTATACAAAACATAATCCTCCAGTTCAGCATGTACCGAACCGAATGTTCGTGCTTACAGGCAAAGAAAAAATCAATAGCGCATGCTGAACTACAGTGCCCATATAAAAAAGGAGTAATGGAGGATATCCAACACGAATCACAGGAATTCGTGTCCAAAATCTTTATCATAAACTAGATGGTGGTTGCCACATCATCATAGATTTGACTAATTTGAATACTTTCGTACTATATATTCATTACTAGATGGGAACCTTTGTTACTTCTAAGCAATTGATTCCTAGGTTACTACATGGCAAGCATCGTATTAAAAGATGCTTACTATACAGTACCCATTAGAGGTGACCACAGATGTTATTTAACACAATGGATCATCTGCGGTACACCCTTAACACAGTTCACATGTCAGTGACTTTGCCGAAAGAAAAGGTTACAGCCTTAATGGAGGCTTGCAGCAAAACAAAACCATCCATCAGACTGGTAGCAAGAATAATTGGCATTATAGTGGCTGCGTTTCCAGCCACACAAATTGGACCTTTACATTATCAAAAATTACAGAGGGCACACATTCGTGCACTCAAAAATTATGGGGGTCATTCTGACAGACCAATGAAGCTAACAACAGAGGCCACAATGGAACTAAAATGGTGGAAACATAACATTAGGCATTGTTCCGATCCAAACATTATCAGCTACCCGTCTATGGAACTACATACCGATGCCAGTGCACTTGGATGGGATGCTACCAATTCCATCTCCAGCTGTGGGGGAGATGGAATGCACAGGAGGCATCATTATTACAAACACTGGGCATAAACTACCTGGGAATGTTGAGTGCATTCCATGGCTTTAAGTCATATTGTTCTGGGTTATATCACCAGCATGTTAGACTACAAATTGACAACACCACCATGGTAGCATATATCAACCATATGGGTGGAAACATATCGACATCATGTGACAATCTGGCCAACACAATTTGGCAATAGTGTATCCAGAGAGAGATATTTGGATATCAGCTACCTACTTACCAGGTAAACTGAATTTAGTGGCAGGCAACAGGTCACGCTAATTCTATGAAAACACTGAATGGATGTTGGATAAAAAATGTATTTGCTGAAATTACAGCACGGTATGGAACACCAGATATCGACCTATTCGCATCCATGCTCTCACCAGTTATTGAATTATGTTAATGGGAACCAGAACCTGGGGCAGTGGTACAGATGCATTTTCGCTGCATTGGGGGATTATTTATTTATGCATTCCCTCCTTCTGCCTCATCAGTCGGGTATTTAGGAATATACAGTAGACTCCGCGTCTGGTATTTTGATAGTACCCGATTGGCCTACTCAACCATGGGTCCCGGTGATACTCGACATAGTTTTAGAACCATGCATCACCATCCATCATAGACCTAATTTACTGGTTCTTCCCGCAACAAGGGGTAGTTACCCATGTCATAATTATATAAACCTATTAATTTATAGAGTTGAAAGCACCTCTACTACACCTGGGACTGACGGACCGAACAGTGGATATTATTTCAGCGGCCCACAGACAGTCCACCAAAAAACAGTACTTGGTGTCATCAAGAAATGGGAAGTACTGTCACAACAATAAACATCACCCACAGATCTATGAACATCCCGTCTGTTCTGCAATTCCTGGCAAGCCTCCATTACGATGAGAGGCTCAGTCATAGTGCCATCAACTGCGCCAGAAGTGCTCTGTCAACATACCTGTGGCAAGGAACAGAGCGGCATTCTGTTGGGACACACCCTGGTAACCAAACTCATGAGGGGCATTTTAATGTTAATCCCCAAGAACCAGGTACTCCCAAATATGGGATGTGAGCATTGTACTGACCATGTTAAGAAATTGGTCTCCAGCTACAGCTCTGTCCCTACAGAAACTGACTATGAAAACAGTCATGCTGATGGCCTTGGTCACGGCACAAAGGGTCCAGTCACTACAGAAACTAAGGCTGGACAACATGATTATTTCATCTGGAAATTTAACTTTTCACATCAATGAAATAGTCAAACAGAACAGACAATGGTCAGCAGGCCTAAAAAACAGAATTCAGGGCCTACCCGACAGATGGTCGTCTCTGTATTGTAACACACTTACTATTATATATGGAGTATAATAAGATCATCAGAGGGAAAGAAATGTCACTTTAATCAGCTACAAGCAGCCACTCAAAACAGTGGCAGTCCAGACCATCTCTAGACGGCTAAAAAAGGTCCTAATAAAGGCTGGAGTAGACACTAGCATTTTAAAATCTCACTCCACCAGGGCTGCAGCTACATCGGCAGCTATGAAGTTGGACGTTCCTATGGACCAAATCCTCAAGACAGCAGGATGGTCAACGGAGGTAACTTTCCAATGACTTTATAACAAACCAGTCATTGAACCTGGAACATTTGCAGAAACAAATTTAAGTTCTGTAATATAATTTACCCCATAAATAGGGGCAATAATTGGTGTTAATATATTTATTGTTGTGTTTTCAATATCGTATTGATGTCTAATGATGTTAACACTATTCTCCCCATAATCAAGGCAGATGTGATGCATGGACTCGTTTCCACGGCATGAAATCACAGAGCTTTAAAATCTTCACGTAGTCACTCACGTGACTCCGAAGTAAAATAGTAAGATTAAACGAGAACTTACCAGTTTGAAGTTTGATCGTTATTTTATGAGGAGTAACGTTGAGGGATTACGTGCCCTCCGCTCCCACCCTTGATCATATACTCAACTGGTATCTCTTCTCTAATCTTACTATGTTTAGTCATTACCGTTATCTGTGATTTCACACCGCTGCTTTGAAAAATGACACGCATGCGTCCTGGCGGGGTTCTTCACGTAATCCCTCAACGTTACTCCTCATAAAATAACGATCAAACTTCAAACTGGTAAGTTCTCGTTTAATCTTACTATTATATTTGTCACCAATGTCAAGGGATAAATATAGACCAAAGCTTTAGTAATATGGTCAGGGGCTTTGAGGATAGCACCATTGCCCTTTCCTGGAAATAATATTGTATATCCTCCTGAGAAAGCATTTGTTTCAACATCTCAGCTGAAGGATAGTGATTTAGAAATTCTATCACACAGTGCAGGGCTCTCGTGTGCTATTTGACTGAGATTTATTAGCCATCTTTTGTTAAACTCGACTGTATACTTCATGCAACTTTTGAGACTTTCACAATTCAGACCAGCTGCTGCTGAAAGAAATAATGTTGGTTTTAATCACAGACTGCTGTTGACCATTGATAGACACAAAAAGCTGGAGTAACTCAGCGGGGCAGGCAGCATCTCTGGAGAGAAGGAATAGGTGACGATTCGGGTCGAGACCCTTCTTCAGACTGGTTAGGGATAAGGAAAACGAGAGCTATAGACGGTGATGTGGAGAGATAAAGAGCAACGAATGAAAGATATGCCAAAAAGTAACAATGATAAAGGAAACAGGCCAGTGCGACTTGGGTGGGGGAGGGATAGAGAGAGAGGGAATGTCGGGGCTACCTGAAGTGAGAGAAACCAATATTCATACCACTGGGCTGTAAGCTGCCCAAGCGAAATATGAGATGCTGTTCCTCCAATTTGCGTTTAGCCTCACTCTGACAATGGCGGAGATCAAGGATGGAAAGGTCTGTGTAGGAATAGGAAGGAGAATTAAAGTGTCCAGCAACCGGGAGATCAGATAGGTTCAGGCAGGCTGAGTGAAGGTGTTGACCAGTGAATGATGCATCACGAAAACTACAAAAAACATAGTTGGATCTATAAAATATAAATCCCTTATCATTCTAGCATTAATATATCAATCGTCTCCTATTATCTTCATCTTTAGATCAAGCTGCTATTGTTTTTAACATTAAGGGTCCTAAATGTAGCATTAATGAATGTGGCATCTATGAACTTGCCGAAGACACCTGCCATACATTAACTGGATTAGGAATACAGATAGCATACATGTACACAACTTTAAGAGTCACGTTAATCCTCTTTCTCTCATGAGGTGCTTAAGTTGCAGTTTAGTGACCTATGGATGGCTTTACACTCCAGCTATGAAAATGGAAAGTGGTTGTCTCCTAGAAGGCAGCGCACAGTGGATTACATGGTAAACACTACTACAGTATATATGTGTGAGCTTCAAAGCAGAATGAGCTGACCTTATAGTGTTCTATAAATGCTGTAATATATGCTGTAATGAATAATGAATCTATCTTCTGTGCTTAAACTCAAGAGATCAAAGCAACCACATCAAAGGAGTTGTCCTGTATATAAAAAAAGTCCAATGCAAGATTATTTACTCATTCCCAAGGCTGGCTGGTGTGCCTGAAACTCTTCCAACCATATTTCTCCTCCATCTGAGACAAATCACTGAATCTGCTCAAAGTTGGAAAGGGCTTTCTTTAATGCGCCTTTTCTAATTGTCTTTTTATTTCATTCCTTTTGTTCCTTCCCGGCACATTCTTTGAAAAGAAAAACTTGCATTTAAGTGAGATGTGTAAGAAGGAACTACAGATGCTGGTTTAAACCGAAGATAGCCACAAAAAGCTCAGTGGAACAGGCAGCATCTCTTGAGAGAAGGAATGGGTGACGTTTCGGGTAGAGACCCTTCTTCAGACTGGTTAGGGATAAGGGAAACAAGTGATGGTGATGTGGAGAGATAAAGAACAATGAATGCAAGATATCCAAAAAAAGTAACAATGATAAAGGGAACAGGCCATTGTTAGCAGTTGTAGGGTGAAAATGAGAAGCTAGTGCGACTTGGGTGGGGGAGGGATAAAGAGAGAGGGAATGCCGGGTCTACCTGAAGTGAGAGAAATCAATATTCATACTGGGCTGTAAGCTGCCCAAGCAAAATAGGAGATGCTGTTCCTCCAATTTGTGTTTAGCCTCACTCTGACAACAGAGGAGACCTAGGACAGAAAGGTCTGTGTAGGAATGGAAAGGAGAATTGAAGTGTCCAGCAACTGGGAGATCAGGTAGGTTCTGGTGGCCTGAGGTAAGGTGTTCCGTGAAACGACCGCTCAGTCTGCATTTGGTCTTGCCGATGTAGAAGAGTCGACATCTTGAACAACGGATATAGTAGATGAGGTTGGAGGAGGTGCAAGTGAACCTCTGCCTAACCTGAAAGGACTGTCGGGATCCCTGGACAGAGTCGAGGGAGGAGGTATAGTGACAGATGTTACATCTTCTGCAGTTACAGGGGAAGGTACCTGGGGAGGAGGTGGTTTGGGTGGTAAGGGATGTTATCCAAGGAGTTGTGGGGGGAACGGTCTCTGCGGAAGGTGGAAAGGGGTGGAGATGGGAAAATGTGGCTAGTGGTGGGATCCCTTTAGAGGAGTGAAAATTTCAGAGGATTATGTGTTGCATTTAGGTGACATCCTTTCTTCACTTCATGGCATCCCAAAGTAATTCACAGCCACTGAAGTTCTTACAAAAAATTGGTTACAGTTATAATATGGGGAAAGCAGCAACCAATTTTACTAGAATGTTGCCTGGGTTTCAGCAACTAAGTTACAGAGAAAGGTTGAACAAGTTAGGTCTTTATTCTTTGGAGCGCAGAAGGTTAAGGGGGGACTTGATAGAGGTCTTTAAAATTATGAGAGGGATAGACAGAGTTGACGTGGATAAGCTTTTCCCACTGAGAGTAGGGAAGATTCAAACAAGAGGATATGACTTGAGAATTAAGGGACAGAAGTTTAGGGATAACATGAGGGGGAACTTCTTTACTCAGAGAGTGGTAGCTGTGTGGAATGAGCTTCCAGTGAAGGTGGTGGAGGCAGGTTCGATTTTATCATTTAAATATAAATTGGACAGTTATATGGACGGGAAAGGAATGGAGGGTTATGGTCTGAGTGCAGGTAGATGGGACTAGGGGAGATTACGTGTTTGGCACAGACTAGAAGGGCCGAGATGGCCTGTTTCCGTGCTGTAATTGTTATATGGTTATATGGTTAATTGATATGTTATTAAATGCCACAGACAACATTTCTCTTCTGTTGTCTGGAATGGCCATTTGACTATATCAGAACCACAGTGTTAAAACAGTCAAAATAATGGAGATATGAGGAACTGCAGATGCTAGTTTACAAAATGCTGAAATAACACAGCGGATCAGGCAGCATCAGAGTAATGCCAGACAGACCACTCAGCAACAATCCAGGCACTGAATTCAGATGCATCAAAGTAATTCCCAACCCAGTTGGCCTTCCAAACTCTCCTTATGAACGTTTTGTGTGCTCATGATATAATTGTGAGAGTTGTCCCAAAGTCCTGTTGCACTTGCATCCAGTATATTGGAATTCTGCATCACGATCGTGACTACATCCCTCTTCACCAGCAGCACTGAACCACCAGAAGTGGTGCTAGAGATGGCATCAGGTAAACACACGGGAATAGAAACCTTCTCTAAATTACAATCTGTCATTCCTCCATTATAGATGAATTAGTACTCCTCCATTTAGGAACAATTGTGGAATAAATATGGAAGTAATAGAGGGTCTGGATTGGGGACTTCAATGTCCATCATCAAGAGGGGCTTGGTAGCCACCTTTGATCTAACTGGGCATGTGAACAACCAAACACAGGACATAAAACCTATTCGACTTCATTTTCAACATTTATATGTTTTAATGTCTTTGGTCTATGACAGCAATGATTTGACTGACAACTACTGAGTCATTTTGGAGACTAGTGCTGCCTTCACATGGGGTGATGTCGTTGATTTTGTTGTGTGGCGCTACCAATATGTTAAATGGATAGACTCAGAACAGATATGGAGTTGAAATCTCAGTGTCCATGGTATGCTGTGGGCCATCAGCAGCAGTAGAAGTATATTTCCACACAACCTCATGTCCTGGTACATCCCTCACTCTACCATTACAATCAAGCAAGAAAATTAATCCCAGTTCAATGAGTACAGAAGAACATGCTGGCAAGAATATTAGGAATACCTAGAACCAGGTGCCAAGCCAACAAAGCTCCAGCACAGAAATGGTGTGAAATAGATGGAGCCCAGTAATCTCACACAGTGAATCAGATGACATTTTTGTGGTCTTCCTTCACCTGTTTGTGAATGGCAGTGGACAATTGAACTGCTGATGGGAAGAGATGTGTCCATAGCCTGGCATGTAAGTGCCATGACAAGATGATTGCACACAGTATAGCAAAGAAAGTATCTTTCAGGTGAAACAGAGGTTCACATACACCTTTCCTTACCTCATCTACTACATTTAGTAGTGTGGGGGAGGGGGGGGATGGGGTGATGTAATGGGGGTTGGAGTGATGAAGGTTTGCACTGCAGACCCAGCCACAATTAGATGGTGAGGATGAGAGTGAGGAGGGGCCTGGCATGTGGGGGGGGGGGGGGGGGGGGGGGGGGGGGGGGAAGAATTGGGGCTACATTGAATACTTTTGTAACTTTGTCAGCTCTTTGTATAAGAGTGTATTGCATCTAAAACAAAGAATATCGTTGTACCAAGTACATGTGACAATAAAGTATCAATCAATCAATTGGGGATCTATCTGACAATGTGGAAAATTGTTCAAGTATTGTCCAATACATGAAGTTGGACAAGTTCAATCCAGGTAATTAATGCTGCATAAGTCTATTCTCAATTAAGAGCTAAATAATTGAAGGTGCCATCCACATTGCTATCAAGAGCCACATACTCTCCAGTAATCTGTTCACAAATGCTTAGCTTGCTTTTTGTTAAGACCCACTTGGCTCCAGATCCCACCACACTCTTGGGCCACATATGGACCAAGGAGCTAAATTCCAGTAGTGAGGTGAGGTGAGAGGGATTGCTCTTGATATCAAAGTGACATTTGACCGAGTGTAGCCCTCGTAAAACTTAAATACAACCGAAATCACAAGAAAAAATCTCCATTCATTGGAGTTGTAGCTTGGACAACGGAAAACGATGGTGGTTGTTGGAATTCAGTGTTGTCATTTTTTCTCTGCTAATCACACACAGTATTGTTAGAACATAGAACACACAACAGTATGGCACAGGAACGGGCCCTTCAGCCCACAATGTTTGTGCAGAACATGATGCCTATGCCTCTTAAATGTATCTGCCTCCACCTCCATCCCGGACAATGCGTTCCAAGCTTCTGTGTAAAAAACCCGTACATTTGCCCCACGCATCTCCATTAAGCTTTACCCCTCTCACCTTATAGCTATGCCCTCTCGTGTTGGACATTTCCACCCTGGGAAAAAGGTTCTGACTGTCTACCCTATCTATGACTCTCATAATTTTATATACTTCTATCAAGTCTCCCCTCAATGTTCATGTAGAATAAAGTTCTTAGTTTTGCTATTCAAAATAGAAACATTGTCCTGGGTAAAGACATGTTTCTACTATGTTCTAGAGGACCTGTTCAGACACAAACTTATCCGAGCTTTAATTATAATTGTCCAGACAGCACATTAGGTCATTGATAAAAATGTTTCTAAAGTTCCTGAACAGCAGATGAAGAAATCATACACCCCAACAATCATTATATCCATTAGTCACTTAGGATCCTCAGTTAGATCATTGCGTTGTAATTACTTTCTGGAATTTGTTATCCCTCACCAATATTGGCATCTTATCCTATGCATTTGCAGAAAAAAAACAATCTCGTGTTTAAATCAAAGAATCAGTGGATTCTAGAAAAGCATCATAACCTCTTTCATTTATTTTGCTTGGACAATTGCTCTTAAGCTCTGAATCTACCTCTTTGAATGTTTCCAGCCTTTTGTTTATTCATGACACAGGCATTTTTGTGGGAATTAGGCCATTTCACATCCTCTGAGCAAGATCACTTTCCAAGTCACATTTAATGGTATTTTCATTCGTGCTAATCTGACGCCAGCTGATAGAGTGCCCTGAGGGGTGAACAAACCAACTGTCTCCTCCATTTTCAGTTGCATAATCCTGTTCAGACACAGATTTGGATTTTACCTGTGCTAAATCACACATAATGTGTTTATGTTAGTGATCTCTGTGATCCCTACTATCAGCTTTGTGTCAGTCCAATGCTGCCCCGAAATATTCACAGGAGGAAGCGCAGAATAAGTTATCAAGGAAATGACCATTGTTCGCCCTGAGAAAACAATTTTGGTCTCTCCATAGCTCTGCTTAGTAACACTTTCATTTGAAATCCAGCTGCCGTGTGCTCTCTCAGGTCTGTGTCTGAGATTGCATGTTCAAGTCCTACACCATTGATCAGAGAACAAAGCTGTAGGCCTCAGTGTAGTACTGATCGTGTTGCTCAATGAGAGTCATCGAGGGACAAGTAAAGAGGCGGCACAGAGATGGAGTGGTAGAGTTGCTGCCTTACAGTGCCAGAGACCTGGGTTTGATCCTGACTACGGATGCTCCCTTTACGGAGTTTGTATGCTCTCCCTGTGACTGTGTGGGATTTCTCCAGTGCTCCGGTTTCCTCCTACAATCCAAAGCCATGTAGCTTTGTAGGTTAATTAGATTCTGTGAATTGTTACTAGTGTCTAGGATATAACTAGTGTATGGGTGATCATTGGTTGGCATGGGCTTGGTGGGATGATGGGCCTGCTTCCACACGGTATCTCTGAACCAGACTAAACTAAACTAAAGCTGAAAACCATACACATTCTGAAAAAACACTGTAAAGAAGAAATAGTAGGATGGGGATGGTGTAAATGACAATCCAGGAATAAGTTTGACTAGGCTGATGATCACACTGTTTGTTTTAGAATTTGTGGCTGGATGGAGAATTGACCAGGTAAAGAGGCCTTCAGTGACCCTATCGGCATGGGTAGCAAGGTGAATTATAGATATAAAATCTGCATTTGAAAGAAGGTGACAACGAATTTGAGGACATACCAGATACTAAAACCATTCATTCACATAGAATGAAGGAATGTGGCAGAATTAATCCAGAATTAATTCAGGATTAGAAACAGAATGAGGAACAACATCATTCTCCAGTTTATATTAAAATGGGAATATAAAGTAACATTATATCACTCAGATTATCCCGGACACTCCCTCTTCACCCCTCTCCCATCAGGCAAGAGGTACAGAAATGTGAAAACACAAACTTCCAGATTCAGGATTACATAATCCTGGTTGTTATTGTAAATCCTGGCCAAAACTGAGCTGAAATAAAGTAAAGGATTTATGCATCTACAAGGCCTGTTAGCCTTTTTCTGTAAGAAGCTGCAAGCTGATGCCAGGAAGTCTAGGTCCCAGATCAATGCATCAGATAAGATGAGGTCCAGATGTCCTCCCAATTGATAAAATGTATGAGGATTCTGCAGAGAAACTCTAAGGTGTTGTAGGTACATTATTTTAATTGGATTGTGCAAAGGGATTGTAAATAATGTTAATATTGTTGCAGGACAATTATATTGCTGTTTGATGATTGGTTGAAGTGTGAAGCCATGGCTGGATTGTTTGTACTGCCAGGGTAAATGTTGCATTATTCAGTTAGTTGACTTCCTTCCAGAAGCTTCTGTAAAAACAATGTATTGCGACTCTTTGTAATTGGGTTGGGGAACTGTCAATAATACTTGAATGTAATCGATATGTGTGATTGGCGTGTAAAGGGCGCCACCCCTATGTAGTTCGGCCCACCCCTATGTAGTTCAGGGTTCATTAACCTATAAAAGGTATCCCCCATTAGGATCGTTGTCGATCTTCTGGAGGGGTGCTTGGAACTGCGTGACCTTTTGGATGGTCCAATGCTTGACTCGTTGTTTTACTGAACTAGACTAAGGGGGGGGGGGTTAGCTCTAGGAGCATAATTACATTATCAGGCAACTAAACCATCTAGAGAGTGGTCCTGACCTACCATCTACCTCATTGAAGACCTTCGGACTATCTTTAAACGGATTTCGCTGGACTTTATCTTGCACAAAAAGTTATTCCCTTTACACTGCGCGCGGCTTGATTATAATCATGTACAGTCTTTCCGCTGACTGGGTAGCACTCAATAAAAAACAGCTGTACCTTGGTACACGTGACAATAAACTAAAGTAAACTAAACTAAGCTAAATAAAACGTATGCGCTGGAAGAACTGCAGATGCTGGTTTAAATCGAAGGTAGACACAAAATGTTGGAGTAACTCAACGGGACAGGCAGCATCTCTGGAGAGAAGGAATGGATGATGTTTCACATCGAGACCCTACTTCAGACTGAAATGTCACCCATTTCTTCTCTCCAGTGATGCTGCCTGTCCTGCTGAGTTACTCCAGCGTTTTGTGTCTAAACGTATGTGCCGATGAGTTGAAAAAGATGGGAAGCTGAAGGAAATGTCTTGAAAGAAAGCAACATAAAACTGATGCTATGTGGTGCATGTTGAATTCTGCAACTTGCTATGACACAGATAACAGACACTTGTGAAGTCCGAGTTCAGTATGGGGGCAGAGATCAGATGTTGTGAGGAAATACAATTGAGCACAAGACGGACGAGGAAACATTGAGAATTGAAACTAGCATGTTGATGGAAAATCTTCAACGGGATCAAAACAGGCCTAAGACAAATGTAGCCAGAAAGTTTTGATGAAATGATTGGATGCATTGAAGATTTTGAAAATCGCACCGCCATTCATGACTGACTAAGAAGGACATCCAATCTTCTGTACAGTATCAATTAAGTTGAAGAGAAACCTGAAAAGTAATTCCAGAAGATGGATTGGAAGGTGTGAGAGGCAGTCACTGAGCTCACTCACAGTTGGGTAAATTTCACTGTGATGACAGAGAAGCCTAATGGATGGGTGAGAAAATTCCAGGCTCTGAAGGACTTGAATCAGCTTATCAAGGGCGTTAAGTGCCTTGCTCTAAAGGACGAATTAGTCGGACATACGATCAAGGTGTCAAAATAATATATCCGGGAGAAATAACATCAACAACCCTCGGCAATGTCAGAGATGTAATTGACAAAGACAAGATGTTTCCTCATGATTCACTGGAGAGCAGTTATGATGATACAAGCACAGACATATATAAGAGGCCTAAGCCAATTGGAGATGAATTCTCTTTTGGAGGAAGTGTACTGCTGACTGGATTCAGAATCATCATAGCCAAAATAGAATCAAGTAGATACATGAAGACACATGAAGGCCTCTTGACTTTTGACAAATGCAAGCAGTCTGTTGCATCTGCTGTGTACTGGCTGATTTATACAAAGATACGGATAAAATAATGTCAATGTGCTGTATGTGCCAGAAATAGGTTTTAGCTTGAGGATGATGATTGTGGGTTTGTTCCCATTCCTTCTCTGCTTCTGAATGGTCGTGTGGATTTCATTTCTTTGGCCTCTTCCATTGCCCAGTGTAAGTTGACGAACAGCACCTCCTTTGTCTGAGTGCCTTGCGGGCCTTGGGACTTAATAACAAAATCTCTCCCTGTGCCGATGCGGTTATATATTTTAGTTTATTTTCCCTCCTATCTATAATTGCTGTTTTTTAAAAGTAATTGTTGCCTTGACAACTTTGGTCTGGTCTATATCACAGAAAGTTCTTTGTTCTCTCCACCCATCCCCCTTTCTGTAACTAAAAACACCCTTACTTTCTCACTGTTCTATTTCTGATGAGTTGTCCTTGGCATGAAATATCACCTCAGTTTCTCCCCCATGGATGCTGCTTGGCCTGCTGAGTAATCTCAGTATTTTCTGTATTCGCTTTGGAATTCCACATTTGCAGGTTTTTGCTCCATTTACTTCATTGGTTTGGGCTCAGCTCCATCCAGGACCGCAAGAAATTGCAGAGAATTGTGGACACAGGCCAGACCATCACACAAATCAACCTCCCTTCCATTGACTCCATGTGCCCCTCACGCTGCCTCAGCAGGCCACCAGCATAATCAAGAATGAGTCTCATTCCAGTCACTCCTGCTTCTCCCTTCTCCCTTCTCCCATCAGGCAAGAGGTAGAAAAATGTGAAAACGCACACCTCCAGATTCAGAGGTAGACAAAAATGCTGGAGAAACTCAGCGGGTGAGGCAGCATTTATGGAGTGAAGGAATAGGTGACGTTTCAGGTCGAGACCCTTCTTCAGACTTTAAAAAAAAAACAACATCTCCCTACTGTTTCTAGACCTCACTATCTCCATCGCAGGTAACAGACTACTGACCGACATTTAGTTTTGTTTTTATTTTTATTTAAAAGGTTCTCCTCCAGATTCAGGGACTGTTTCTTCCCAGCTGTTATCAGGCAACTAAATCATCCTATCACCAACAACAGAGCGGGTCTGAGCTACTATTTTCACTGTGCCTCGGTACACCCGACAATAAACTATACTAAACTAAACTAGTCACACCAGCTCAAATCCTATTTGAACAGCAAGGTGTTGCTAAGAAATTGGTGGACGACAACAAAACCCAATTTAGCCCGAGAAAATTCAGAGTTGTTGCACAGAAGCACAGGGTCATTGTTGTAACTTCATCCCCACACTGTGAGGCCATGCTTTCATGGAAATCCATACTCACACCATCAGTAAAATATTTATCAAGAGAAAAAGGAATACACAATTCTTGGCTACTGCTCTTAAATCAGACATCAAATCACCAACCAAAGAATTGAACGGCAGTGAGTACATTGTAACTAGGCCACAGAAATATTTAATGCACAGAACTGAAAAGAAGAAAAGGGCCTGTCCCACTTATGTGTCCTTGGCACGCAAATTGAGGCATACGGGCATCGTATGGCCGCGCGGGTCGGTCCCACTTAGAAGCACGGAGGGGTATGTAGTTTTGCGCGACATCGCGTGGGACTCCGAAATTTTTGTAGTGAACAAAATCTTCGCGCGCCAACAGCCTGTCGCGGAACTGACAGCCAAAGTTGGACAGGCCCAAGACCCTGGCGCGATGCAACGTCTCACTTTCAGCAGCAGCAGAAGCAGGCAAACGATCGCCAAGCTCGGCCTGGGGCTCACGGCCATTGCGGTCTGGATCCGCCCCCACTTCTACTCCCAGAGCGGGGCCAAGAAAATTGAAGATAGACACAAAATGCAGGAGTAACTCAGCATATCTGGAGAGAAGCAATGGGTGACGTTTCGGGTCAGACTGAAGAAGAGTCTCAACACGAAACGTCACCTATTGCTTCTCTCCAGAGATGCTGTCGGTCCCGCTGAGTTTCTCCAGATTTGTGTCCATCTTCAAATGACGTCACGCGCTCCAGACGGCTGTGGGTAAGCATGTAATCGTGCCCGACCTTCGCCGGACCGTCGCGTAATTTGCGTGTCAAGGACACGTAAGTGGGACAGGCCCTTAAGACACCGTGCCTGATGCATAGGTCAAAGGAAAAAGGTCAATGTTACTGCAACTATACTAATTGCTAAATTGCATTACTTCAAAGCTGAAACTTGAATTTAACGGATCATGAGATCCTCTCAGCTGCAGATTCCAGCAGCCGCAGGATCGGTGCTCTGTTTGCTCTGATCCCATTTTGATGGGACCTTTAAATCCCTCAAAAGGAGTGTTTTAATGCACCCTTGCTCTGCTTAATTATGACAGGTGAGGGACCTGATGCTCGTTAAACTGCACAACCCCCTGTGGGCATAGCTGCCACTGTTACCCTTTAAGATTGGATATTGACTTTCAGGTATGTTTTTTGCTTTGGAGAAAATCAAAGTTGTGTCGGCACATTGGGGACAACCTCTGCAAAATGCTGTCGGGGGGATTATTTTATATTCAATGGAAGAAGAGATGGGGGCTTGACTTCAGGACTCACGCAAAAGACTATATCTCTGGTGGTGTTGCATTCTTTCAGTACTGCAGTGAAATGTCAGTCTAGAACTTCCTCTGAAATAGTCTATGAAATGGGCGTATTGTTGATCGGTGCGATGGAAGAGACATAGATCCAAATTATGTAGATCTGTGTAAGAGGATACAACAATCAAGTGCAGTCATGTATAGTTTACATAGAAACTAGAATTTGGTTTCCAAAGCAACCACAGAGATACAAGTATTGCACAATAAAAATAAAATGTTACAAATTTGGGCACCAAATATTAGTGGTCCTGATAATCTATTTTGTTGCAAATATTCTGAGCAGTTACGTAACAACATATTCTCTGTCTCCTGTCTCATGTGTAACCACATGGCAGATTGGTCTGAAATAAAATTATGTATACCTATCCATGTGGGAGTCAAAAATTATAATAATGAATTCAACCCTGCCTGCCAGGAAGTTAACATTTCCTGCGGGATGCTTTTATATTTGTCTCCTTCACTGGTCTTGCAGAGAGAACTTTAATTTGCTTTTTTGAGGAAATTGGGACGTTTGCTGAATGTCCTTCTTTATTACATACTAGACTAAGTGGGACCAATTGGGTCCCATGTTCACACGGGAGGGCTGGTCCCTCAACGCAATATCCCACCTCTCTACCAATTCCAATATTGGTGGCCAGCGGGGGGGGGGGGGGGGGGGGGGGGGAGGGGCTTTCTGGAGTGCTAGTATGGATGTTGTGGGCTGAAGGGACTGGTTTCCAGAGGGCTAGTATGGACATTATGGGCCCAATGGATTCTTGGGCTAGCAGCTCAGTCACTCAAGCCTGGTGTGCTGGCAGCTCACTCACTCATGGCTGGTGGGCTGGCAGTTGACTCACGGTTATTCTTTGAAATTCCATTTCAAGCAGGGTGCAAGGTCACCAAATTCAAGTGCAGTTTCATACCATTTCAAGTAGGGTGCAAGGCCTCCAAATTCTATTGTAGTTTCATACCATTTCAAGCAGGGTGCAAGGCTACCAAATTCAAGTGCAGTTTCATACCATTTCAAGCAGGGTGCAAGGCCACCAAATTCAAGAACAGTTTCATGTCGTTTCAAGCAGGGCGCAAGGCCACCAAATTCAAGTGCAGTTTCATACCGTTTCAAGCAGGGTGCAAGGCTACCAAATTCGAGTGCAGTTTCATACCATTTCAAGCAGGGTGCAAGGCCACCAAATTCAAACGCAGTTTCATACCATTTCAAGCAGGGTGAAACCACCACAAAACCCACATAAAAACCACATAAATACCACATAAAAAACACATTAAATAACACATAAAAACCACAAAACCGCATTAAACCACACTCACAGTTCAGTAGACATTCAGTGTGTTCAGTTGATTCACAGCTCAGACTGAGAGTCGTGACCTCTCCCTCCCCATCTTGCAGAGACTGAGCCACGCCCACACTTCCGGGTTTATAGCCCCTCCCCTTCCCACTGGAAGGGGCGTGGCCTTCATGGCAGTGATTGACAGGAGAGAGAATCTCAACATTTTAAAAACACTAATAAGTCTTTTATTTTTCATCGATGAGAAAAATCCTCGGCACCTGATGAGCGGAGGGGGACTCTGAGTAAGAAGGCCAAAAATCACAGCCGTACGTGGTAGCGGTTTTTCTAAAATCAATATACAGCGCAAACAGGGAGTGGCCAAGATTAGACTTTTAATTATATAGATTTTCAAACCACATTTTCATTTTCAAACCACATTTTCAAACCAACCACATTTTCAAACCAACCATATTTTCATTTTCAAACTACTTTCTCATGTTCAAACGACATTTTCATTCTCAACCCATATTTTCATTTTGAAACCACATTTTCATTTTCAAACCACATTTCCATTTTCAAATCACATTTTCATTTTCAAACCTCATTTTCAAACCAACCACATTTTCATTTTCAAACCAACCACATTTTCATTTACAAACCAGCCACATTTTCATTTTCAAACCAACCACATTTTCATTTTCAAACCAACCACATTTTCATTTTCAAACCAACCACATTTTCATTTTCAAACCAACCACACTTTCATTGTCAAACCAACCACATTTTCAAATCAAGCACATTTTCATTTTCAAACCACATTTTCAAACCAAGCACATTTTCATTTTCAGACCACATTTTCAAACCAACCACATTTTCAAACCAACCACATTTTTAAACCAACCACATTTTCATTTTCAAGCTTCATTTACAAACCACATTATAATTTTCAAACTTCATTTTCAAACCACATTAAGGGCACTCACAAGTCAGTAAAACCACACTTACAGTTTAGTAGACATATGTTCAGTATTCAGCATTATTCACAGCTCAGATTGAGAGTTGTGACCTCTCCCTCCGCCATCTTACAGCGACTGAGGCACGCCCACACTTCCGGGTTGTATAGTCCCTCCCCCTACCACCGGAAGGGGCGTGGCCTTCATGGCGTGATTGACAGGAGAGAATTTCAACATTTTTAAAACATTAATAAGTCTTCTATTTTTCATCGATGGGAAAAATCCTCTGGCCCTGACAGCTGGAGGGGGACTCTGAGTAAGATGGCCAAAAATCATAGCCGTACGTGGTAGCGTTTTTTCTAAAATCAATATACAGTGCAAACAGAAGTGGTCAAGTTTAGACTTTTAATTATATAGATTGCAAGTTCCTAATATAGTAATCAGGCCACTTCAAGTCACCATGGGTCTGAATGAAAGAACTACTGACACATTCTCATCAGGGCAAACTAATAGGAAGAGGAGTCAGGCACAGATGTGGCCAGAACTGCGTGGCAAGGTGGCGCTGATGGAGAGTTGCTACCTTATAGTGGCAGAGAACCGGGTTCAATCCTGACCACAGGTGCTGTCTATACGGATTTAGTACGTTCTCTCTGTGACCGCGTGGGTTTTCTCTGAGTGCTGTGGTTTCCTCCCACACTCCAAAGACGAACGAGTTTGTAGGTTAATTGGCTTCTACAAAATTATAAATTGTCCCTAATGTGTGGGATAGTGTACGTGGATCGCTGGCCAGTGCAGAATCGGTGGGCCAAAGGGCCTGTTTCGGCCCTGTATCTCTAAACTAATGGGCTTCGGAGACGCAAGGAACTGCAGGTAGGAATCTTGTGTAGAACACAAGTGCTGGAGTTACTCAGCGGGTCATGCTGCATCTTTGGAGGCCATGGATAGATGAAGTTTTTGGTCAGGAACCTTCTTCAGATGTATTGTAGTTGGGGGGGGGGGGGGGGGGGGGGGAGAAAGATGAAAAGAAGTTGAAAGTACTTTACTTGTTCCTCTTACCTTGTTGACATAGGAGAAGCAGATGTGGCTTCTGAGGTCCCACACTGCTCTATAACCACAATACCCTGTCCATTATTCCACTGTATCCTCCCAAATGGACAGTTGAATGGAGAATAACATGCATCCCTAATGGGCCTGTCCCACTTAGGCAAATTTTCAGGCGACTGTTAAGTTGCCGGCGGTCGCCTGAAAAACCGGCAACTGGAACGGCGACTGTCAGAGTGGAACACACACACACACACACACACACACACACACACACACACACACACACACACACACACACACACACACACACACACACACACACACACACACATTGCTTCCTTCACCAGCCCGCTATGCAGGCGGGGGACAGGGCAAGTGGGGGAAGCAGTGTCTGAGTGAAATTCACACGGTGCAAAGCCAAGGTGATACAGACACACACCATGATGAACAGGAAAGTTGGCACTGTAATTAAGATGGCTAAAGCACAGTGTATGGTAAGTCCTTTAAAAGAGGGGGGAGAGGGGGGAGAAGGGGTGGAGTCAACGTTTAAGAAGCCAGAGATATACGGCTGTCAAGCTCGGTGTACATTTAACATTATCGGTCGGTAATCCTTGGTTCTGAATACTACTGCTTACTTTTTTTCCCCAATGAGCCAATGGAATTCACTGATCAGCACCGGCCACAATCTACGAGAACCTACAAGTACCATCGACCTCCTGGCAACCCTCTAGGACCTCCTGGTGACCCACCTATGGCACAAGAATTCTCGCTACTCTCCATGGTGACTTCATTGTAGTCGACCATAATAAGGCTGCGACTAGTTCCGAGAATGCGGGAACTCCTCACGACCATGAAGCCGACTGCCCGGCAACCACCCGTGAACATGTGGCGACCATGTGGCGACTGCATGGTCTCCTGCAGTCGCCTAAAAAGTCACTGAAGTGGGACAGGACCATTAGACAGAAATTCCTTCCGATTCACAAGGATAATTCATGACTACAAGTGCTCTACAAATTTAGTGTTTGGTGCAATTTGACCCGGAAATGACAAATGCAATTTAAATACATTTTCAGTCTCAGAGCTCAGTTTTGTTTAGTTTAGTTAATTGATACAGCGCGGAAAGAGACCCTTCGGCCCAGTGAGTCCATGCCGACCAGCGATTCCCGCACGTTAACACTATCCTACACACAATTTACAATTATACCAAACCAATTAACCTACAAACTCTGTACGTCTTTGGAGTGTGGGAGAAAACCGGAGCTCTCGGAAAAAACCCATGCAAGTCACGGGGAGAGCGTCCAAACTCCGTATGGACAAGCGCCCGTAGTCAGGATCGAACCCAGGTCTTTGGCGCTGTAAGGCAGCAACTCTACCGCTGCGCCACTGTGCCGCCCTCTCTTCTCTGAAGAAAGAACGCAAGCTGATTGAATTTCTGGTCAGTACCTTTATTCACCAGTTTTCATGCTTAACTTTTTTCCCCCAAGTTCCCAGATGTGACGACTCTTTACAGGAGCACAGCTCTACAAAAGCTGAATGTCTACTAATGTAACTGTTATCAATGTGTGAACTATTTATGAGTCCATATCTTTAAGCTATTCAATTATAGGTAACTTCATAGTTAAGTCCCATTGAGCAGGGCCACTCTTGCATAATCTGGAGCAGGAACCTCAGGAAATGGCTGTACCTCTGCTGCCACCCTGTCTAACAGCAGCACAGACCTGAATAAACCACTGGTCTCTTAAGTTCCGAGTACCCATTGAATAAATTCGCTGAGCCATTAGGAAACCATAAATATGTATAATTTTAATTAACTGATGCTGTGATAAGATTCAGTGAATTAGAAAATTGCATATTTCATTTTATTTGGCAAGAACCAAGTCTTATTTGCCAACAGGCCTGGTTCTTATTGCAATGAAGAGAGCTCTCAGCCTCAGTGCTTTTTACAATTTCAAGTACGATGTGCCAGGTAAAAGTTAGCAAAGTAATAATTGTCAACAGGACGGGATTTAAGTAGATCTTTTGTGTTGTACATTTTTAAAGTCTGCTTATTTTGGTTAGGCAGGACTGGCGTGGTGGAGGGTGGGGGGGGGGGGGGGGGATTGAGGGATGGGTTGCAGCGGTCAATTGCTCATTGGGTTTGGACTTTAACCAGCGATGTAGTCTTTTATAAAGCATCCTTTGTTAAGAGCAAATCCTTTGTGTCTCCTGTGGTTTTATCTTAATCGGAGCCATTGGAATTTACGTTTTCTTCTCAGTCTTTTACTGGCAAGTTCCCCTGTACATGACATAATGTTTCAAAATAAAGTTCCCCCCCCCTTTACAGTACGCAACAGCACCAACCTCAATGACAAAACAGTTCAAAATATTTATCTGATCATATTTGAGGCTTTTTTTGCCAACACACTTCTCTGGATTTTGATTAAAAAGTTGGATTGTGTTATTTGATCCCTTGGATACACATTAACAAGCTGCAGAATATCATATATATTTTTTGCTTATGAAAATTAGAAGCTCTACATGTCAGCAATCATTGCAAGATCGAATTCCACTTAAGATATGCTTGCTCCAGGAATAGATATTTCCATATCATATCTGCCTGCCATAAAGCTATTAAGTGGCTGTTGCATTCCATCTCCAGACTCTGTCAATAATTCAATGACAGCCCTAAATGCAAGCATGTTATAGAGTTATAGAGAGGTTGAGCTGGCTGGAACTCTATTCCTTGGAGCACAGGAGGATGAGCGATGATCTTATACAGGTATATAAAATCATGAGAGGAATAGAACGGGTAGACACACAGTCTCTTGCCCAGTGCAGAATAATATAAGCATCAAGGGTGGAAACAGGCCCTTCAGCCCAACTTGCCAACACCGACCAGCATGTCCCATCTACACTCGTCCCACCTGCCTGCGTTTTTCCCATATCCCTCCAAACCTATCTATGTACCTGCTTAATTGCTAATTAAACGTTGCAATAGTTCCCACCTCAACTACCTCCTTTTGCAGCTGGTTCCATGCACCCACCACCCTTTGTGTGTAAAAGTTACCCCTCAGATTCCTATTAAATCTCTCCCCCTTCACCTTAAACCTGTGTCCTCTGGTTCTCGATTCCCCTACACTGGGCAAGAGACTCTGCATCAACCCGACCTATTCCTCTCATGATTTTATACACCTCTATAAGATCACTGTGCATCCTCCAGCGCTCCCAAGGAATAGTGTCCCAGCCAGCTCAACCTCTCCCTGCAGCTCAGACCCTCAAAACAAATGTCAATGTCAAAACAAATTATGATCATGAACATACTGGTACATGGCATCAAATTTTGGTTGTACATATATTGATATTTGTCCATTTGTAGGAGGCAGAAGTAGAATTTGTTGCCATACTAATGAAGGTTCTGCCAGTGAAATAACTGTTTTTCCATAAGATATTATGTCAAAGATTCATCTGCTCTCTTGGGCGAGTCTGAAAGATTCAACTCTAGTTTTTGGAGATGAGCAGGCAAATTTTTCCTTTTGCACTGGCTCTGAGAAATATTTTGGTGATTATTTATGTGTGTTTTTTATTTCTGCTGTGGGATCTTGATGCAGCATATCTGACAGAACAAAATTGATTATACTTCAGAAAGATAGTCACAAAAAGATGGAGTAACTCAGGGAACAGGCAGCATCTCTGGAGAGAAGGAATGGGTGACAGTTAAGGTCGAGACCCTTCTTCAGACTGGTTAGGGATAAGGTGAACGAGAAATAGATGGTGATGTGGAGAGATAAAGAACAATGAATGAAATATATGCCAAAAAGTAATGATGCTAAAGGAAACAGGCTATTATTAGCTGGTTGTAGGGTGAAAATAAGAAGCTAGTGCGATATAGAGAGAGTGAATGCCGGGGCTACCTGAAGTGAGAGAAATCAATATTCATACCACTGGGCTGTAAGCTGCCCAAGCGAAATATGAGATGCTGTTCCTCCAATTTGCATTTAGCCTCACTTTGACAATGGAGGAGATCTGGGACAGAAAGGTCTGTGTAGGAATGGGAAGGAGAATGAAAGTGTCCAGCAATCGGGAGATCAGATAGGTTCTGGCAGTGCTCTGCGAAATGATCATCCAGTCTGCGTTTGGTCTCGCCGATGCATAAGAGTCCACATCTTGAACAACGGTTCCCATCTGCCACCACTAACCATCATTCCGTTCCATTCTTCATCATCCTTTGTCATTAGACTCCAGTATTTGCAGTCTTTTGTTCTCCGTTTATCACCTCCCAGACTCTGATGTTATCTCGACCCTTCTCTCCCTCACCTGGCCGTTATCTGCTAATTAACTCCTCTACAACTTTATCCTCCCATACTTTGCTAGCTGTGCCCAGACTTCCTCCACCCATTTTTGTAAAGTGGGTTGATTCTGTTCCCGCACTTTGGATGGTGCCTTTACAGGGCCTCATTAGGCAGGATTTGGTTGGTTTTCCCTGCAGGTTGCTGCTATCTAGATCTCAATGAAGGTTTGCACTGATTTTGGAAATCAGTGGCCAGCTTAGACGGCAAATTATAGCCCATTGTGTCATCAAAAGATTGGCATCTCAACGAACACAGCACAGACAGTACAGTGGCACCGTGGTAGAGTTGCTGCCTTACAGCACCAGACAACCGGGTTCTATCCTGACTACGGGTGCTGTGTGTGTGGACTTTGCATGTTCTCCCTGTGACCGTGTGGGTTTTCTCTGGGTGATCTGGATTCCTCCCACATTCCAAGGACGTGCAGGTTTGTAGGTTAGCTGGTTTTGGTAAAAATGTTTAATTGTCCTTGGTGTGTAAGGATAGTGATCGCTGATCGGTGCAGACACAGTGGGCTGAAGGGCCTAATTTCATGCTCCAACCTTATAGTCTAAAGTCACAGTCCATTTTTGGGTACTGCACTGGATAAACCCCACAAGTAGGATAACAGAACAATCTTTCTATCATATACAGCAAAATCTGTTTATTTACATGGCTGTGTGCATGATCTCAGAGAATAAATTAAATCCTTCTCAAAAATATCCATTGATAGATAGTTATAAGAAGATGTCAAACTTTGTTTCATAAAAAGCAAACGTTAAAGGTAGACCATACCAATCTTTAATTGATTCGTCAGGCGGGAGTGGCAAAGATTTACAATGAGCACAAACGTTGCTCAGTGCTTCTCAGGCTCCCATTTACAGAACAATGGAGAGTTAGCACAATTATACATTTTTCGTATCAGTAAAACACTCCTACCAAGTCTGAATATGGCATGACTGTAGCCTTTCAGAATATAAGAAAAGCGGGGTCCAAATCAAGCTCATCCAATAACAAGTTATTACTTATCTCTGGAGCGTCAGCTATTTTTTTCAATCTTGGCTTCTTTATGGCCTTGAATGAAGCACGTGTTATTACACAGGCTGCCACCTTAGTCTTTATGGAAAAGACAACCTGTCCTCCATATTGTGTTCCATATAATTTACAAAGTCATTCAGACTACGCACCGAGCCATTCTTTTGTTCTACTAGATCATGCCTTTGTAGAAGTACGACTCCATTTTAGATTTGACTATTAGATTTGACTATTAGCTCTTTCAGAGAGGTTCAACAAACTAGTGTTGTTTTCTCTGAAGTGCCGACGGCTAAGGGGAGACATGATAGCCATGTATAAAATTATGAGTGCCATGTGGATAGGTTAGACAGTCAGAATATTTTTCCAAGGGTGAATGTGTGAAATACTGGAGGGCATAACTTTAAGGGGAGAGGGGGAAGGATTAAAAGAGCAACACTGCCCTTTCTGTCATCTAGGGACACAAACGGCCCTGAAGGGGCATTCCCTTGCATGTCTTCCAGTTAGTGTATTACATCTGGTGTTCATAATGTGCTCTCCTCTGCGTCAGAGGAACCAAAGGCAGATCAGGTAATCAGTTTGTAGGACACGTCTGTCCAGTTCAGTAGAGCTATCCTAAACTTTTAGTTGCCTGTCAATTTAATTCTTTGTCCCACTCCCAAGTGTATAATCCAATAAACAGCACTCGGGGAACAATGAGTTAAAACAATTCACCCCCACCCCTTTTTTCCACAGATGTGACTATACCTTTGTTTTGATTTGTTATTTTTATCTGTATCTCTGAATCATATTGTTCCAATTGCTAGGTTTTGAGGTCATTGTTACCATGACAAAGTTAGTTTACACTCCACATCAGACATTTCCTCTGTTCCCTTCACCTCCCTCTCTCAGCATCTTAAGATCATAAGATCATGTGATAGGAGCAGAATTAGGGCATTCGGCCCATCAAGTCTACTCCGCCATTCACTCGTGGCTTTATCTATCTCTCCCTCCTAACACCATTTTCCTGCCTTCTCCTCATAACCTCGGAAACCATACTTAAAACATGACCCTCTCTCTATTTCCTGTTTTGAAGAAGAGTCTTTGACCTGTAACACTGAGTCTATTTCTCTCCCCAGTAACAGTTGGCTGGACAGTTTGCATAGAAAGGGGGCCAGGTGGAGGAACTTAGTGGGCCTGGTAGCATCTGGGGAGGTAGCTGGTGTTTCAGGTCGAGGCTCTTTAGTGTGTTAAAAAGTGGAAGGGAAGCAACCTGTCACTATCTTTAAGTTCTAGACTGCTAGATCCATTACTCGTCTTGAATGTGTAGGAAGGAACTGCAGATGCTGGTTTAAATTGAAGATAGACAAAAAATGCTGAAGTAACTCAGCGGGACAGGCAGCATCGCTGGAAAGAAGGAATGGGTGATGTTTCGGGTCGAGACCCTTCTTCGGACCATGTTAGGATGTTATAGGTAATATGATAAAGTTATGCAGTTTCAATATTTGATTTCACGTTTTAAAGTCAGTGAACTCTTGTTTGAGGTCAGCTGATGATTTTATCAATTGTGGAAGAAAAGTACATTTTCTCTGCACTTGTAAATGCATCTCTTAGAAGATTTTTTTATTCAGGTTCATGTTCAGGGATCATTGAAATCGTTGACCATAAACTGAGGTGTAGTAAAGAGGTCTGACTAGTGTTTAATGTCAACTTTGAAGTGGCATTTTATTTTAATGCTTTTTTTTTAGTAATACACAATGTGAAACAAATGTGTTGACACAAGATTAACTAGTTTGATGGGATTGTTCAGTTACTCCCCGAGGCCAAAGTATCCTTTGATATATGCCAAACTCAACAAAGAGAAAGAGCTGACAATATTTGATGTTAAAAAAGAAAGTCAAATAATTCCTTTCACAAATGGCTTTTTGTCTTTTTGCAAGCCATCACATATAAATAGAAAAACATGCCATGAGAACCTCATTGTTTCTAAATGTACCTGAGCCAGTTTTAGTACCCAGCAACCTTTCCTTCTCTCCAAACATCAGAGGTTGTTGAAACATTTCTCATGGTTTATATTTCATTTGCGTTCCTGACCTCAGAATTCGTCATTATGAGAGTGTCACAGGAATGAGAAGAAGGCATTGAAAACAACTGCCTTTTCAGGTATTTATATCTGTATCTAAGTGTTATGGGGAGTGATTTTCACCTTTCTCTTACCCTGGTGCCAACCCCCATCTCTGGCCTTTATTGATTGTATATTTCAGAAATACACTTTCATCAGTTAGCTGTCTAACTTTACATAACTCTTAACCCTTATTTGCTGAACTTATGTTTCCTGCTTTTCCTTTCACTTTATTTCATCTGATTCTTTTCATGATTTAATGACACATTGGGTCATCTTTGGTCACAATCTAATTTATACCACTCACCAGGGGATGGTTGTTGTGAAGTGAAATGGGCTTTGTCCTCTTCATTTTTCTGGTTTCGGGGGGAGCGGGGGAGATTATGCAGGGCGGGGTTAGCAGTGATGCAAGAGGGGTTAGGGTGGGGTGTTGTGAATGAATGAGCGAGTTCGGTATTCCGAAAAACGCAAGGAATCATGGGATTGGTCAAAGGTCATTCGTGATAAAGAAAAAGCGAACGAAGTGCTGGCTGTATAAACTGTGTATAAATTGTTAGGTATTCTACCACTGAATTAATTTAGAATTCTGTCAACTCAATAGCGGACAGGCGTCGCTCTATCATGAACATTAATTCGATCTTATTTCTATATCACTTCGCAAACCCAGCCTCTGGAATTCCGTAGAACCTCTCCCGGTCGTGTTAGAGGACATTCTCTCTCTCTTTCCGAGGGGGTTAACTGACAGCCACTGGATAAGGCGAGAGGTACAGCTGACGGTCCCCGGCCCATCGGGGAACGGGTTCCTCGGGAGTTGGAGCAGAGTTGAGTTTTCCTGCCGTTCCTTACTTCTTCTATTCATTTTTGGTCTTCAGCATTAACAATGTGGGAAAAGAAAATATCAGTTGTGCTCATCTTTGATTCCATCTTCAAAAGAGTCCAACCCATCTAGATCAAGAGTCGATCAAGAGTCAAGAGTGTTTAATTGTCACATATACCGGGATCTGAACAATGAAATTCGTACTTGATGCAGCTTCATAAGCATATTAAATGCAACAACACATATCCTGGGTGAACCAGACCATGATAGTGCAAGCCAACATACATAGTGTAACCTTGGTAATACATGGCAGAGGTTTTGAGGTAGGGTTATGATTAGGGTTGTATCGAGTGGTTCAGGAGTCTAATGGTCGATGGGAAGAAGCTGTTCATGAACCTTGAAGTAATGGTTCTCAGATATCTGTACCTTCTCCTCGATGGTAGCAGCATGGCCAGAGTGGTGTCGGTCTTTGATAATATTAGCTGCTTCCTTTAGGTACTGCTTCTTGTAGATCACTTTGATGGTGGACTGGGCAATGTTCACCACTCTCTGTAGCTGGCTTCAGTTTTGAGCATTCAAATGACTGAACCAGTCCTTGTTCCAACCTGTCAGTATGCTTTCCAGTGTACACTATAGAAGTCTGATGGAGGATTCGGTGGCATGCCGGTTCTCCTCAAACTTCTGAGGAAGTAGATACCTTGATGAGGTTTCTTTGTAATTGTATCAATGTGCTGGGATCAAACAGATCACCCGAGAGTAATTCTTAAGGTTGTTGTTTGCAACCATTCCATTGCCAAAGTGTGGCCAGATAATAATTATGCACTTGGAATAGTTATAGATCCTATTTCCTCTTCTATGTGATCACAATTCAGTTTGTTCACTGGAAGTGGCTACACAATAGGTTCATTGTAATAATTAAGTGAATAATCTTTAATAAATCATAAAAGGTCGTCTACCCATGGGAAATGAGGGCCAATCCATGTCATTAATAAAACTCAGATTTTGATCTCGACATAAAACCTTCATTAATCAGATTTCTACGAGAATGCAGATTATCGAGTACACATTGTGCGTTGATGTACTTAAGCAGAAGTTTGACCTTTTTCTTTTAACAAATTCCTTCAGTTAAGGCTTAATGTTTGATTTATTCATCTATTCAGATAAAATATTCATCTAATATAAAGTGTTGCCCGTGGCACTATTGTCTCTGTTAAAAGATTGTGGGTTCATGTTCTACTTCAGACCCACTTCACCTCATCTCTCCAGGCACCCAAAATGTTACGAGTAAATAGAATCATAGCATACAGTATGGAAATAGACCATTTGACTCATCTTATCCATACTTATGGTGGACAAGCATCCATATTAATCCCAACTTCTAACACTTGGCCCAGAGCCATCAATCCCTTGGCTATTCAAATACTGGTCTAAACACATCTTAATTGCCTCCCCCTCCACCACTCTCCCAGGCAGTCTAATCCAGGTATTCACCATTCAGGGTGATAAATGTCCCCTCACAACTCTCTTAAATCTCTCCCCCTTTACTCTAAATCTATGCCTTCTAGCTTTCATTGATCTCTGAAAAGGGGAAATGTTTCCTCCAGTCAACCCTACCTATACCCTTTATAATTTTATATACCTCAATCATGTCCCCACTTTACCTCGTACAGAGAGACTAGAGAGTTCTGTCTTCTCTCTGTACGAGTTCATAACTAATAAGCTCAATTCCAGGCAATGTCCTAGAGTATTTCCTCTGCTCCAACACTTCACATTCATCCTATAACATGGCGACCAGAACTGTACACAGTACTCCACTTGGGTATGACCAATGCTTTATAAATTGGAGCATTACCCCCCTGCACTTGTATTCTGCGCTAACTAGGGAAGGCCAGTTTTCCATATGCTTTTCTAATTGATATCTACTTGTGCTGCCACCTTCAAGGATCTTTGGATTTGTTCCTCTGTACTCTCTAGGGCATTACCATTTAAGTCCTAGCCTCATTAGTACACAAAAAGTATCACATCACATTTATCAGGATTGAAGTCCATCTGCCATTTCCCAGATCATGTACCATGACATCGATATCACCCTGGAGACTGTAGAGATGGCAAGTGCTGGAATCTGGAGCAACAAACTGCTGGAGGAACTCAGTGGCTGAGTAGCATATGTGCGACAGGTGTGGAGGAATGGTCGATGGTTTGGGTTAAAACTCTGCATCTGGTCTAAGAGTGGAGAAGGAACATAGCCAGTATAATGAGAAGGGAGGGAGTGGCGATATAATGGCCTGCGGATGATTGTTGGAGCGAGGAGTGCTGAAGGATGATGGTTGAGACCATATTGCTGTTTTCTAGTCACCATTGGCTCAGCCTAGGTGGCGCGACCGAAGTTGCAGCGACCTCTGCAGTCCGTCTGTCTTTTTTTATTTTTTGTCCCGTTGAATGTATAGTTTTTGTTGTGGTTTTAATATTGTTCTTAGCTGTGTATATGTGGGGGGCGGGGGTGGGGTGGGGGAAACTTTAAAATCTCTTCCCTGTACGGGTGACCCGACCATTTCTCTGTCAGGTCTCCGCTGTCGTTGGGGCCACCGTGGAGCGGCCTCCAACCGGAACGACCTGGGGGCTCCAGTCGCGGAGTCGGCGGAGCTGCGGACTTACCATCGTGGGGCTGGCCGGCTTCGGAGCGCCGAGCGCTGTGGTGGCTCGTCGGAGCTCCCGCAATGGCAACTTCTCCCGCCTGAGTTGCGGGGTTGAAGCTGACTTGGAGCTGGGCCTTACATCGCCCGGCGCGGCTTTAATGGCCGCGGGACTTGCCATCGCCCGCCGGAGGCTTTAACATCGGGAGAAGAAATGGAACACAGGGGAGAGACAAGACTTTGCCTTCCATCACAGTGACAAGGAGATTCACTGTGATGGATGTTCGTGTAAACTGTGTTGGCTGTGTGTCTTGGTTCTTTTCTTGTTGTATGACTGCAGAAACCAAATTTTGTTTGAACTTCTTTTGAGGTTCAAATGACAACAAATTTGTATTGTATTGTATTATTGTATTGTATTGTAGTAATCTCTTCCATTGCTTTCTGTAGCTGTCTTGGTTAAATCTCATTTGGTTCTGGAGATTTCTCCAACTTTAAGCCCCCCTCCAGCATCAAATATTTCCATTTAATTTGTGTAAACTTGCATTGGATTCTCACCTTCCCCTTACTAATTCATCCAACAGCAAGGTCCATTTCCTATGGTGAATACAGTTGAAAAGTATTCATTTAGCCCTCTGTGAGTATTCATGAGACTCCTTTAATCCTTTAAACTAAAGCAATCCCTGTTAATACATGGGGAAATGACATCTCCTTGTACTTTACAAACAGAAGAACCATTGGAAATGCTGACACTTAGATGTGATCATAAATCGGTAAATGCCTTAAATAGAAGCAGAGGATTCTTATAGTGTCTTGATAAACGGTCATTGACCTGAAATGTCAACTTTGATTCTATCTTCACAAATGTTGCCAGGCCTGCAAAAGTATTTTGAGGGCCTAGTTTATGCAATACACCTAATATGTGCTGGTTTATTGATTTATAGTTTAGTTTATAGTTCTCTATCTTTCTCTATGCAATCACATATATTAAAATCTTAGCGTGACCTTTTATCGTCCATGGCTGCTGGTTTATGCTTTTGAACAGGAAAAGCTGTAGAAGAAATTTGAATTTTAAAAACTTGCCATTGAGCTCTTGCCCAAGTTCAACCTATTAACATTTTCCGCCAGATCTTAATTCAAGTAATCAAGTACCTCAGGTATAATAAAATTGATGGGAATTACGTCATCTTGTGCTGACAATACAGCAGAGAGGATAATTAAACATTCAGCCAAAATCATGACCCTTCATATCGCTGAAGATAGACACAAAATGCTGGAGTAACTCAGCGGGACAGGCAGCATTTCTGGATAGAAGAAATGGGTGACATTTTGGCTCGAGACCCTTCTTCAGACTCTTCATATGATTGTTTGCTTCTTCTTACACCTAAAATGTATATGTACAGCTCCAGCATGTATACTTTTTTTTTCTGGTGCCTTTAATGCTATTCTTCTAGCTGCCACCACCTTGGTATTCCCTCCATAATATTGGCAGCTGCCGCCTCCACTTCCTTTAAGGTCTCTCTGTCAGTATGGTTCCATGAAAGAGGCACTGGAGTGTCCCCTTCCCCTGGACCCCTATGTATCATCTGGGGGCTCCCACTGATGTGATCAGGCAATTAGTATGCCCAACTCTTGCCCAACTCCAAGTGTACTTAAATTGAAACTTGATGGCACCATTTGCCTTACACAATATTAAAATGATTATACAAAAGTGGTGTAGACTATATCATAAAAGTGTGCCAAATGTAATTTACAGGGCGACGGAGTGAAACCACTAATTATACATGTCATCTCACTTCAGACACATATTTCTTTTCCACCTATACAGTTCCAACACTGTTAGAACTTGAATGCGCCTGACAGCATGTACTAAAATGCATCAAAGCATGCTCTAGTATTTCACATTCAAACCAAACTTGTTTAACAGTTGTTGCTCTAGCGTTTCACATTCATTGTTGCTTTTCTTCTTTTTTATTATCTTAATTAAGACAATAGATTCTAAAGATCAAAACCAATATATTTTACTCTTTGACATTAAAAGTGTACCCCAGATGTCACATATGAGAACATCCATGTTTGTTGTAAGTGTGCTGTGGTTTAGTGCTCATCACTAAATGCACAGTTAATGAAATGTATAGCATTTATGTTTACAGAATTAGATTGCAGTATTAACTGTGATAAGGTAATGGGAGAATTTAAAATAATCCTGAGATAGCCTCTGATCGATACAAGTGCAGGAATAACTCTGCTGGATCAGGCGAAATCTCTGGAGAAAAAGGATGGGTGACATTTTGGGTCGGAATAAGGCTTCAAAGGTTTCAAAGGTATTTTGTTGTCATGTGTACCAATTAAGGAACAGTGATATTGCCATACCATACTAAAAAAAAAGCAACAAGACACAAAACTACAGAAAAGTTAACATAAACATCCACCACAGCAGATCCCCCTTATTCCTCACTGTGATGGAAGGCAATAAAGTTTAATCTTCTTCCCTCATTTTTCTCCTGCAGTCGAAGCAGTCGAACCATCCGCATTCAGGCCGATCGAAGCTCCTGCAGCTGGCGATCGAAGCCCCTGCGTTGGGCCGATCGAAGCTCCCGCAGCCGGTGATTGAAGCTCCCGCGTCGGGGCGATTGAAACTCCTGTCTTGGGGCGATTGAAGCTCCTGTGTCAGGGAGGTCGAAGCTCCTGTGGCCTGGAGCTCCCGGTCGGTCTCCAGCAGAGGTCGCCAACTCCACGATGTTAGGCCGCAGTGCGGACGGAGATACGATATGGAAAAAAAATCGCTTCTCCATCGAGGTTTGGAGATTTTTAAAAAAGTTTTCCCCAACCCCCCCCCCCTCACCCCCCACATAAATCCAGCTAAAGACACTAAAACATATATTTAACACATTCTATGAACACAACAAAGAAGCAAGAGACAGACAGACTGTTGGCGAGGCAGCCATTTCTGGCGCCACCCAGTCAGAATGAAAGTGGAGAGAGGCGGCGGAACTGGAGGTAGGAAAAGTCCAGATCAAATCAGGGCCAGCAACACATCCAGGGAAGTTCGGAGCCAATAATGACCCATTGTGGGTGGGGGGGGGGGGGGGGGGGGGGAGGGAGGGAATGCAAGGGTTGCTTGAATTTAGAGAAATCAATGTTCATTCCGTTGGGTTGTAAGCTGTCCAAGCAAAATATGAGGTGCATGTGAATGTGCAAGCGGGAGATCGCATAGGCCAAGGCAGACTGATATTCAGAGTCTCGCCAATATATACAGGAGCACACATCGAGAATGCTGGTTATAGTAGATATGGTTGGAGAAACCTCTGCCTCACTTGAAAAGACTGTCAGAGCTCCCGGTTGGAAGGTCCCTGTCAACACATCCACTTTGGTCATGCTATTTATCATTTGAGATAGCTCAGGAGGAATAGCTTAAAACAGCTCTAGATGCTGTAATTAGCTGTTTTTAAAAATCCCAAACCATATTTTGTACCAAATCATGACATTCCTTTCATCTGTTGTCCACTGTGAAACTAGAGCTCAGAATATCTGTGCCAATGTTTTCTTTCCTGATATATTTTAACTGTATGTTTTGCTCTCTAAATTATTATTAATATTCTTGTTCTAAACAATTCTCGCTGTACGTTATGATACAAAAGATTTATACACTTGGTAATACATTTTTTAATTATAACTATCGTAAAATTTGTCTCCACATTCCAACTGTCAGGAAATATTTAATAAATGTTGTGAATTCACAAATGATAGCAGTTGTATATATGTTCCCAAAAATGATATGCCAGAAAAACTATCTGCACAAACTGGCAATTTTATTTCTCCCTTAACTGAGGAAAAAGACCAAATTGTAGGATACTTGGGTCTGAGTTGAAATGTTGCCGGTTCCACCCTAGCTACAGACGTCTCAGGATTTCCCCAGAAGTTGGGGAGGTGGGGCTGGAGACATGCAGAAAAACATTGACGAAATTGTGATCCATGATTATCCTGAACCAGTTTGATCACACGCAGGCTGCACCTGAAATTTATTCATGTGTTTTGTTATGAAAATTGCAAAATGTAACCAGTGCCAAATGCACTTCTTACTAGATTAGTGCATTCCCTCAGCTGTCTGGCTTCAGGAATTCTAGCATCAACTAAACAAAACTGATGCTGAACGTGGCTGCAACTACACTTCTTAAAGGGCAGGGATTCATTGTCTCTAACTAATCCTGAAGTCACAAGAAATGTACTGAAGAGCTTGAAAGGGAGCGATATGATATCCAATGCTGATATTGTTCTGCATTTCTCAGGGGATGAGCAGAGAGAATTGGAGACTTCTTGACTCCTGAGAGGCTTAGGAAGTCAACCAGGTTTGTTATGTAGTGTCAATGGAAGAGGGAGGTTACGGGGGTCAATGCTTGGTGTGGAGCATGCAGACTGTGAATAAAGTATCGGAAAATAAAGTTACTAACCTCACACACTGGTCAAGACCAATATTTGCACTGCTAATCTCTCACATGGCTCCACGATGTTAACCTTAATGCTCATCTAACCATAACCTCTGTCAAATAAAGCTCCTGCCTAACATGAATACAACACAAACATTTAGTTCTGCCATTCACTAAAGTCATGGCTGATTCTGTGCTTTGTCTAATTTGCCACTTCATCTGAAAACCCTCAGTGTCCAGACATCTATTGATCTCAACCTTTCATATTCACAACTGAGGTAGAGAATTGTAAATATTTACACGGCTCTTTATAAAGACATTTCTTCTTGTTTTAGACCAAAGTAGTCGGCCTGTTGTCCATAGACAAAGAACAACCCCCCCCCCCCCCCACCCCCCAGTTCTGGGCCTTACAACAGAGAAAGACATTTTACTTGTCATTCACTCGCAGAATCTAGTACATTTCAATGAGATCGCATCTCATACTTGAAGACTGCAATGAATACAATCTCAATCGCTCTTGGTATTGGTATTGGTTTATTATTATTATTATTATTATTATTATTATTATTATTATTATTATTATTATTATTATTATTATTATTATTATTATTATTATTATTATTATTATTATTATTATGTGTACTGAGATACAGTAAAAGCATTTAGTTTGCATGCTAAGGTAGGCCATAGCCTACATGAGTGCAATGATGCCATCCATGAGTACACTGGGTGGTGCCAGTAATGGCTGCCTCGCCAACTGTCTGTCTGCCCCGTCCTTCTTTGTTGTTTCATAGTATGTTAAAAGTATGTTTTTGTGTCCTTTAGCTGGTTTTATGTGGGGGGGGGGGCGGTGGGTTGGGGGAAACTTTTTTAAAATCTTTTACCTCGACGGAGATGCAATTGTTGTTCGTATTGTATCTCTGTCCGTACTGCGGCCTAACGAGCAGTTGGTGGCTTTTGCTGGAGCCAACTTCAGCTCCAATGTCGGGAGCCAGCGGACTTTAACATCGTGGAGCACGTGGTACCTGGTTAGAGACCGACTTCGGAAGCTCCAAGCCGCAGGAGCTTCGACTGCCCCGACGAGGGAGCTTCGATCGCACCGATGCGGGAGCTTCGATCGCCGGCTGAGGGAGCTTCAATTTCCCTGACTGCGGATGTTTCGACTGCCCCGACCACGGGGGAAAAATGAGGGAAGATGATTGGACTTTATTACCTTCCATCACAGTGAGGAATCCGCTTTGGTGTGTATGTATTTCCTACCTATTATGCCTGAATAAAGTAACGCGTTTATTCACAACGTTTGGTGCCTCTACAAAGAGTTATTTGACATGCCAAATTGTGTTAGACTTCTGAAGAAGTAGTGATGTTCTTGACCATAGCTTTGCTGTGGTTGGACCAGGTCAACAATCAACCACTCTCATTCTGGAATCAATCTAGAGAATTTGTGTGGCATATCGTGGACTCTGAGCTTCCATCACAGCTGAAAGACAGATTCAACATAATAATTATGTTGATGAATGAATAGCGTTCTGATTATCCATACTTCACAGGATTGCATTGTCTGCACATATATGTGTGACATGGTATGATTTTCAATATTTATTTACAAGCATTTTTATTTCACTATATTGTTATTATTATGTTTGAACATTTTCCCATTGTTCCAAGAATGAACGAATAAATAGTGGTGAATGTCCATTTTTAAATGAGCGTTATTAATATTATTTATTGTCCTGTATGTCAGACTACTGGAAATGGCCTGTGGAATGGATCTACCTCCACGTTAATTTTTAGGAGGAAAACCTGTTTGATTGCAGTCCAGTCTTGTTCTCTGATAATAATTCTAGTCCGGCATCTCCTGTTTATAGTATGCCTGAAAGCTGATGCATACGTTTGTTGGGAGGAAAGTAAAGCAATGTAGAGCCAACAATGCAATGTATGTGTGAAATACAGTAAGAATGGAAAAGAGCATAGACCATTGATTTGTGTTCTTTAGCTGCCAAGAGGATTACCCATGAGTAATATGAAGCTAATCATTATTTCTTTGAGTAGTGGCATTTGAAATGATCTGTGAAACCACTCGTCCTAACTTACAGAAGCTACATTTGACATAGCCTGAACATGCTTTGTAACGTCAGATAGTAGCAGGATCAAAACTTACCACATTCATTAGTTTTAAAACTTCATTTCTGGTAAGCTTTTGTATTTCCAGCTTCACTTTCCTTTTCCTAAGTATACTGGTCTAACATTATGATGTAAAATAATAGCTCCTATTGTGCTTTATTTGTCTCCTTTGTTGCACCTCATTTTGAATGTAAGTTTCATAATTTGCTTTTATTTTATTTTTAACATGTTTCTTTATATTTGATGTTGCTGACATCGGATTTGGCAGCTATTTAGTTCATTTTCTTGAACAATGATCAATTAATGATCAATGGCAAGTTAAATAAGAAATCCTATTCCTTAGAGCCTTGACTGAATCTTTGATTGAAAGTCAAGAAAAATGTAGTTGTCCCATGATAACTATCAATGTCTTCTGCTGTCATTGCTTTAAACTTCTTCAGAATAAGACGAAAAATTCAATTTTGAACACAATTGGGCTACAGCAGAATGAAGGATTAACATCCATGGCTGACACAACTTTCTTGATAGTTGGTGTTTCAAAGTGTTTGTTTGCAGCGCTATCCAATCCAAAGTTCGAAAATGTTTTTGTAATTGCAGTAGCATATTGTATAATGACCGAAGTAGATGTTGGTGGCATACACCAAATATTTTTTTTTTTTAAAGAGAGTCACTCTATATTCATTATTTATCGAAATATTCAAGAACAACAGTCAATTTATTTTAGGTGGGACATGGTATATGATTAACAGCAAACAGACTATTGATCAGCAAACAATTTCAGTTTACTCAGGAAAAGAGAGATTATTTAAAAGGAGAGGAAACAAAATGGAACATGAACTTCAGTAACTTCTCTCAACACAATCAGGATTATTTTCCCAGAAAATTACTGTGGGCAGAATTGTTGCGAGAAGATCCCTATCAATTTTGAATGAATAAAATTAATCTCAATCATTTCCAACAGTTTGATCACTGAAATTGATTGATGGAATAATTGTCTGAACATCTCCACTCAACCTTCCTTTAGCACTTACTCCAGTTGGTCAAATGGACTAAATCTTAGAATATGCACTTCAAGAATCCAGGGTCAGCAAGGAATGTATTTAGTTTTAGGCCTTTTTTCCCATCCATGATACTCATCAGAAAAGTGACACGTTTTGGTCATGTGATGTAGGCAAGCTGAATGGAGGAAACTTGGTAAAGTGGTTCGAAGCAGGTGTTTAACTGCAGACAAAGTGGATAAATAGGTTTAAATAAATCACAGGTATGTCTCCGGAGCAGCATAAGGATGGATTGAGACAGCTGTTCTATTGAATCATTCAGTGTTGATACCAGCTAGATGACTCTTGGCTGATTGGTTTCTATTCATGGCAACCGGACTCTTTCCCCTGTTTTGTTTGCTAGTTTTCTCTTAAGTAATTCACTGCTTCTTTTTTAATAAAAGGTTATGTGGAGGTAAGGTCACTTCAGCTTATCTCCAGTATTATTCTTGGCTGCGTGCCAGAAAGCAAGTGAGAGTCTAGATTTCCCATATAATTTTCTTACTGCATTATTTAATCACCATCTCTGCTCAAACTCTTATGCATGCAGTAATCTAGTGGAGTTCGTTTTCACACTTCCCCTTAGAGAATAAACCAAATTAGTGTCAGATTAACTGCCTGACAGGGGATGATGTAATTGCTGCTCTGGCCAAATAGCACCAGGGGTAAAATGGTGAGTCTTTTATGGCAGGGGGGACTTTATGGACCAGCGATCAGAGGTGAATACCCTGGTTTTCAATCACCAATTTGGCTAGAACAGGGTTTGATCATTTTACATTGGCTTAATGGCCCTGTCTCACGGTGCAAGCCCACCCACGAGTGATCCCGAGTTTAAAACAAATCAAACTCGTGGTATTCACGTTGAATTAACGTAGCGGGAACGTCGGAACTCGTAACGCTAACGGCAGGTACTCGGGAAACTTGTTAACTCGTGAAAATCTTTCAACATGATGAAAGATTTCCACTCGTCAAATTTACTCTTGAAGTTAAAATTTGAAACATTTAAACTCGTTGTAAGAACGTAGTGGCCCGTGAGTTTACCGTAGTGACTCGTGAGTCTACCGTGGGCACTCTTTAACTCAGCGGGACAGGCAGCATCTCTGGAGAGAAGGAATGGGTGACGGGATGACGTTTCCAAAATTCTGCTGCGTCTTTGTGTTACTCCAGCACTGTGTGTTCACTTTTTGTCAACCAGCATCTGCCCTTTTTTGTGTATGACATTATTTGTATCCGTGGCAGTTGATTGCCGCTCCCTTCAGTTTCCCAGGGGGTCGAGACGTGAACTGGAGTTGGTGGGGAAAGGTGGGGGGAGGGGGTGAGGGGAGGGGAGTGGGGGGAGAGGGGGGGACGGTTGGGGTGACAGTATGGGAGAACGGTTGGGGTGACAGTATGGGAGACAAGTGTAGGATAGGTGTACTGACTGTGTGGGCAGACACTTTGGTAGTGATTGCCCATGGGGCTCACTGTCGACGACTTCATAATACAGAGAGCATTATAAACAGTGGAGCAATTAACCCTGGAAAGGGGGGAGACTTCTCTCTGAGTTGGACCCAGGAAAGGTTCAAATCCTTACAATTGACTCAATCCCTGAACCCCATCATTCATCACGCTTCCCTCCCTCAAACTACCGATTCCCTCAGCAGCCTGCCGATCCCTGATTTAGGCTTTAATCTCTAACCAATCCACTTTTCTGATTGTCATCCATGATCCCAGACTCCAGGTTCCAAGCTCCTATTAAATGTTTGTAGTCCCAGCTCTATTTCCACGTAGCACATCTTTAACCCTACAAAATGCTTGCTTAGGTGCTACAGAAATTTGCACAGGTGGGATCCTGACCAAAGTGGTGCTGCTGCAACTATTTGATGCATTCTACAGATCACATTGGAATCTTGAATTCTGCATTGCATAGAAACATAGAAACATAGAAAATAGGTGTAGGAGTAGGCCATTCGGCCCTTCGAGCCTGCACTGCCATTCAATATGATCATGGCTGATCATCCAACTCAGTATCCTGTACCTGCCTTCTCTCCATACCCCCTGATCCCTTTAGCCACAAGGGCCACATCTAACTCCCTCTTAAATATAGCCAATGAACTGGCCTCAACTACCTTCTGTGGCAGAGATTTCCAGAGACTCACCACTGTCTGTGTGAAAAATGTTTTTCTCATCTCGGTCGTAAAGGATTTCCTCTTTATCCTTAAACTGTGACCCCTTGTCCTGGACTTCCCCAACATCGGGAACAATCTTCCTGCATCTAGCCTGTCCAACCCCCTAAGAATTTTGTAAGTTTCTATAAGATGCTTGTGTTTCATCAGTGCAATTCTTTTGTTCTACATTGTAGCTTCTCCAACCCATTGTACTCCGTCTTTAGTCCTCCATTAAACTTAGTTGTGCACTCAGTGGAACATTCAATTGAAACCAGTTACAGCAAGATAATTTCATCCATTTTACAGTGATCCTTTACTCCTGGGCTAACGCTGTTTTGACAAATTGAACAATGGTCATATATTTGTTTGGCAATTCTAAATGTATTACAATACGGCACACCCCTGTGTTATTATCTTACCATGGACTACGTAGTCTACAAAAATAGCTTTGAAACTATTTCTAACATGAAGAAGTTGAGGTGGGGACGGAGAAGCAATAATTGATGCCGCCTTATCTGAATGCACCTGACAACCCAATGTACTGAAGAAAACATGCAGCATGTGTTTTTCAGAGGAAATATTAAATTGAATCCTGAACTATATATAACCCTTGCTTATGCCAGAGTAGGAAATGGAAAATATAATCACAAAATGTGTGAAGTGAATAATATTCCTTTTTTTTCAGCATTGTTATCTTTCATTTAATGAAACATCAAATATTGAACAACATAATATGCAGTAAATAAGAGAAATCAGGCTGATTGTATATGCAGTCTAGCTCATGTATTGTTATGTTTTAATCTTATACATTCAGGAAGGTGCTAGTTTTGCCTCTGTCAGTGGAATTGGATTGGTTTTACTTCCTGCACCTCTTCCACTTGTCAGTTTAATGGTATTTTCAGCTGTTTTTTTTACAGGACAGCTATCTAAAGCTGGAGCTAAAGTTTTTTTCCCATGGTATAGCTATATTTTAATTGACTGAAAGTAATTAATGCTTCTTTCTTTCGTGCTTATTGTTGAATAGACCTATTATTTCTTGTACGTGTGGAATTAAGAGCTTACTGTTGTGTCTGCAGTGCTGGAGAGTTTTGGTCCTTAAGGTGATATTAAGGAACACATCATCCAAAGATCGTTTTGGACAAACACAGAAATGAGAACAAAATTATGCAGTTTAGAATAAAATTAAAATTTTTCCAAGAATTTCAGATTGAGCCAGTTAAACCTGTTTGTGAAGCTAAGAACATAAAATAAGAATATAAAAAGAATAGGAGCATGTGGAGGCCACATGGCCTTTGAAAGCTGCACTACAATTAAAAAAAGATTGACTAATCTTCTCCCTCAGCCACATTTTTCTACCTTTTCCTCAAATACTTTGAATCCCTTAACATCTTCAAAGGTTCAACATCCTCGTGATAAAGAAATTCCTCCACATCTCAGTCCTGATGGTCTACTTCTCATTCTGAAATAATAACCCAAGGTTTTGGACGCCTCAGCCTGGGAAACTTCCTTCCTGCATCAAGACTGTTGAGTCTTTGTAAGCATTTGTGAGCTCCATTGAGATCTCCTCATATACGGCGAAATCCAAAAAATATAGGCCTAGTCTACTCAGTGTCTCCTCACGTGGCAAACAGGCTATTCCACACACCAGCTGAGCAAACCTTTGCCGTACCCTCCTATTGAAAGTAAATCCCTTTTAAGGTAAGTAAATTAAAACTGTACACAATGTGTTGTCACCAAGGCTCAAATTGCAATAGGAAAACTCTAGCGAGACACAAAAAGCTGGAGTAACTCAGTGGGACAGGCAGCATCTCTGAAGAGAAGGAATGGGTGATGTTTCGGGTCGAGTCCCTTCTTCAGACTGACTCTACTGCGCATAAATCCGTTCATAATAAAGACAGAATTAGAGTCTCTAGATTATTTGCTAAATTGGTTTTCAACAACTACAGGAACACCCTGGTCCCTTAGAACATCAACAGTCTGGGAGGATGGCATCTGCTGTGACATAACCTGCTTCAGTGTTGATTATGTTTTTTGCAACCAAGGTTGAGCAAAAAGAACTCCTGCAAAGAAACCCCCCAATGCTTACTATTCAGTTAGATGCTGTTTCCAAGCTGGCAGTGGTCAGTTTATTTGGTAATTGTGTCCAGATGACTAATGATAGGTAATCTGGAGATGGAATTATTAATCATATTACCAGACCTGTGAATTAATCAAGTTTTGGGACCCCTGGATAATGAGTCAAAACAGGACGTTGAAAGAGCATTCTTGGGTTGCAAAGTTAGTTTTTCAATTAGTGGCGTGCATAAAAATTTCAAATCATAATTCAGCGTGATTCCGTAAGTATGATTGCTACCTGGTAATCTCTATATGGACAGCATATTATTATATCGTAATGATGTATCTTTTTCTGTATTGTTTGAAGGTGTGTGGGCTTTGCAGGCTGAGCCAGCATTTAATTGCCCATTCCTAATTGGCCTTAACAAGGTGGTGGTGCGCTGCATTCTTGAACACCTACAGTCCCTAAAGGAGGGAGTACCAGAATTATGACCAAGCGACGGTGAATTAATGGCACTATTTTTGCAAATCAGGGTGGTGTGAGGCTTGAAGGGGAACTCACTGGTTGTCGTGGTCCTATACTATGACTCCCCATGTCCTTCTAGCAGGTAGAGGTCTTGAGATTGGAAGATCATAGTAACAGCGTGGAAATAGGCTTTTCAGGCCAACTTGCTCATGCTGACCAACATGTCCCATCTATAGTAGTCCCACCTGTCTGCGCTTGGCTCATATCCCTCTAAACCTGTAAACCTGTGCTGTTTAAGAAGTCTTGATGAGTTGATGAAATGCATCCTGTGGATTATACATGTAGATGCAGTTAGATGAAGAAATAGATACATTTGCTTACAATAATCAAGAGGCCAAATAAAGAGATACATAAATAATGTGAAAAATATTTTTAGACTTTCGACTTCAGAGATAACAGCACAGAAACAGGCCCCTTGGATCCCCCCGACCAGTGATCCCCGTACACCAGCAGTATCCTAGACACTTGGGACAATTTACAGCTTTCAGAAGCCAATTAACCTACAAACCTGTACGTCTTTGGAGTGTGGGAGGAACCCGGAGAACCTGGAGAATACCCATAGGAAGAACGTACAAACTCCATACAGACAGCACCCGTAATTAGGATCAAATCTAGGTCTCTGGCGCTGCAAGGCAACAACTGCGCCACAACACCACTGTGCAGCCCGTATCCTTCAAAGGAAGCGCATATATTTAATTTTAGTCTCAATCACAGAGGATTAAAAAAGCTGCAATAACTTCAATATGCCAATGTTTCAACAAAGCAAATTTTGAAACGTTTTAAGGTGGAATATGATCTCTGTAACAAATCTTCAGGGTTAGATATAGTTGATTTATTTCCAACATAAACATAGTCATCAATCATCAAATATCTGTTTGTAAAATCTTTCCACTTCTTTTTAATCCACTTAGGATCCAAATACTTCTGACAAATTTAAATGTTAATTTCACAATTGATTCACATTCTATGACACTTTAAGACTAACTATATTTACGATGGATAGATGTCTATACTGTTTACTGCTGTGGACATTTTAAAATATAGAACAGAACAGTACAGTATAGGAACAGGCCCTTCAGCCCACAACAGCTGTGCCAGCCTCAATGCCACTTTAAACTAATCCCATCTGCCTGCACAAAGTCCATGTCTTTCTATTCATTACCTGCTCGTGTGTCTGAGTAACTGCTTGTTAAATGTTGCTATCTGCATCTCTTCCCTGTTCCAGGAGGCATGTTACAGGCACCAGTCTCTGTGTAAAAAAGTTCCCTCACAAATCTCCTTTAAACTTACCCTCTTTCACCTTAAAGCTACGCCCTTTACTATTTGTCATTTACACTTTGGGATGAGATTCTGACCATTCATATCATCTATGGCTCTCCTAATTTTATTTCTGGGTACTTCAAACGGGTCATCCTTTAGTATCCTGTGTTCCAGTGAAAACAATTCAAGTTTGCTCAATCCAGGCAACATCCTGGTGAAGCCCTTCTGCACACTCTCCAATGCCTCCACCTCCATTCTGTCTTGTGGTGATCAGACGTACAAATGTGGCACAGTAGTCCACATGTGGCATATGCAGAGTTTATATTATTTTGGATATTGTGTAAAAAACAAACATATTTAATAAAGATTTTAATCAGAATGGGGGTGGGGGGGGGACCTTCAGTAACATGATTATTGCAATAAAGTTTCAAGGTGGAATATGAAAAACTTCAACGCTTCACACAAGGGACAATGTGATATTGTTTGATAATAATTAAAATAGCATGAAGGAGACTGTCAACTTTGCTTTGATTTTTAATGTTTGTACATGATCACATTTATATGTTCCATTATTGTTATTATTCCAATCTTCAAAGCATTATGCTACTAATGATCCATCAAATATTCACAGTGTTATGTTGTAATTAACACGAGCGAAGTCTTGCCCCAATGAAAAGGAGGTCCAAGCCATTTGGACACTAGACAGTTGACTATTCACAGAATGTACATATATAGCACAGCCCTTCTCTTTATGTAATATATATTACACCTCTATTTGTGCAAGGCCAAATACCAGTCACTCTTGTCAAGTGAAGGGAATTGAATTTCAAAGGCCTTTCATGCTCAACATCAGGGAAAAACTTAAGTAACAATAATAGCAGGAAAACAGGCCCAGTGCAATCATTGCCATAAAGAAATGCTGCAAGTTGCAAACCTGTGGTCTTCCATTTGTGTCTGTACACCTAGGTTTGGTATGTTCCATTGACAGAAAATATTGTTTTAGTTTTTGCAGTGATTGGTTGTCACAGGATTGGCATATAAATCCTATCATGAGGTGTTTGAAAATTATGCACTTTCTTGCAATCAGGTTTGGAAACATTTTATGATAAATCTTAAACTCTCAGCCGAATGGTGGAACTTTTCTCAGAATTATTGCCTTCTGATACCAACCTTTGAAAATAATTTCCAGATTTATCTGCAATTTGAAGTGACAACAATGTAACGCGATCCATGCTTTAGGCACATTTGAAATTAAAAAAACAATTAAATGATATCTTAAACGTATAAAGTATTAGCCTAATTCTCAACGCAGATTCCACCAAAATTACTAATATTAATTTTCTGTGTACTAGTAGGTCAGATATCACATAAAAATCATTTAATACACCTCCACCTCAGGCAATGTGGTAAAGACAAGATGTTTGTCAAAGGTAAGGATTGTTTGCTTAAATTCCAGAGCTTTAAGCTTGGAGTTCGATTTATGTGATATGTCTATTCCATTAGGTATGAGGAAGACTTTATTACTTGACCTTTAAAGGTTAAATATGTCAAATTTTTGGAAATGTTTCTATTGTAAATTTTGAACAATAAACATTTCAGAAGTTATTTCTTGGATGTTTAAAATGCATATTATAACAGGACTAAAAGAAGCAATGCTATTCCTCAAAGCAGTGACACTGTGCATGTGACTTGTAATTTATTTTGTTAACCCTTTTCTTGCGCTCTCTCCACACCACACACTTTTCTCAGAAAACCTGCAGGACCATAATAATAATAATAATAATAATAATAAACTTTATTTCGGACTCGAGGTCCAGACAAGGGGCAACATTACATAAAAATGCATTGCATATTAAAAAATATCATAAAGTACATATAAAATCTTAGTATATCACTTATAAAAGCATCATAAATTATATATTAAAAAAACCCCACAATACATGAATTAAAAATCCAGATTAAAAGAATGATCAATGTCCTACAACGAGTTGATACCAGTGTCTCCACAGCTGGGATTCGTAGCATGTAGTGCTAACCCTTATGTTTGACAAGGCCACAATAATTACATTTTTAGAGTCATTTATCCTGCAAATGAATTTATACATATGATTTCTTAGGATAGCTTCTAAAGTACTGACTCCTGCAGCCACAGACATGTTACTAGCACTACACCATCTAGGTTTCCTTAGCAGTGTTCTCATGGCATCATTATATGCCACCTTTAGTCTCTGCAAACCATGTTGAATTGATTTAATTATCAGCTTCCTCCCAGATTCTACCACTCTCACAGGGTGATAGTAAAGAAACATATGGCTAGACACAATTACCAATAAAAAATTTGAAAAATTGGAAGCTCGTCTTTTAGGAAAATAAAGTTGACTGCAATGAAGTGACAAAAAACATTAATCTGAAATAGACAATGGAAATGAAGAAACCTTGCTTTGACCTTGACCTTCTAACTTCCTAACAATCTTATAGCATACCATTAAAGGAGTACTCCACCACTGGACTCTATGTGGAGTTTAGTAGCAGAATATACAGACAGATTCAGCCTTCTGCACGCATTAAAAGATCTGGGACTTCTGTATTTGACAGTGAATGCATTGAAGTTAGGTTTTCTGCTCTTTAAGTGGCTAAAGACCACTTGTTACAACAGAATCATTTTCCTGCAGTCCTATTTGGGCTTGAATATGAAGGAGTCACGTGAACTAGATGTTCATAGGACGGTTTCATTTATCCATTGCAGATATACAAATGTAATATTTGTAAAAGTGGTTATTGCACAGTGAGGAAACTATATTCAGTCATCACACGAGTCAAGTCAAGTCAAGTCACATTTATTTATATAGCACATTTAAAAAACAACTCTCGTTGGCCAAAGTGCTTTACATTTGTTATAAGAATAGTATAAACAAACAAACTACATATATATATACATATAGCCCTCGCAGTGGACGTCAGGAAAGGCTTGGGAGTATAGATAGGATTTTAGTCTTGACTTAAAGGAGTCGATGGAGGGGGCAGTTCTGATGGGAAGGGGGATGCTGTTCCACAGTCTAGGAGTTGCAACCGGCAAGGCGCGGTCGCCCCTAAGCTTATGCCTAGACCGCGGGATATTCAGCAGCCCCAAGTCGGCCGATCTGAGGGACCTGGAGGTGGAGTGGTGGATGAGAAGACTTTTAATGTAGGAGGGGGAAAGCCCATTGAGGGCTTTGTAGGCATAGAGGAGGGTCTTGAAATGTATACGGAAGGATGCTTTCCTTCATGTTGTATTACTATAGTGTTGAGTAAGATTAAAATAGAGTTGTTCTAGTAGCTCAAATCAGTATCGATGAGGCCAAATGTGACATCACTCCAGAACCAAAGACTGTCACATTCCAGGCATTGGTATTGTACGGATACAGGCCCTTTGGTCCACCAAGTCCATGCTGACCAGTGATCACCCCTTATACTAAAATTATCCTATACTCCAGGGATAATTTTTATAGTTTTCCTCAAAGCAGTGACCTGGGTTGTACCTGGGTCTCTGGCGCTGTAAGGCAGCAACTCTACTGTTGCGTCATTGTGGCGCCCAATAATTCCTTCAAAGAAGAATATTAGTGAATAGGCTTTGCATTAAGATCCAAATCCTGGACTTTTACCAACTTTGCCTCTGCTGAACAAAACTGACCTCCGCCAATCAAGGTCAATGAAAACACTATAGAAAATGTGAACCACTTCCCACGTCTAGGGAGCTACTTATCAGCAAAAAGACAAGACATTTGCCTTTACCTTCATTGCATCAACACATATTTTGGCCATCTTAGTTTAGCTTCGTGATACAGTATGGAAACGGGCCCATTGGCCCACCAAGTCCACGTTCAACAACGATCACCCATTCACAATAATTCCATGTTATCCCACCTTCACATCCACTCGCTACACTCTAGTGGAAATTTACAACGGCCAATTAATCTACGAACCCGCATTTCTTTGGGATGTGGGAAGAAACAGGAGCACCTGGAGGAAACCCATGTCTTAGAGGGAGAATGTGAAAATTCCACCCAGACAGTCTCGGGTCTCTGGAGATGTGAGGCGGTAGGTCTACCATCTGTGGCACTGTGCCTCTGAGGAGAACAGATCAAGAACTGAACCCTGCATGAAGCTTATTGTCAACCGGTTAATTCTCTCATTTGTACTTCTGAAATGTGGACTGTCCACTGGAGTAATCTCAAAGCACTGAAGAGAATTCACCAATGCCATCTCTTAAAAAAGCCTCCTAATCCACTGGCAGGATAAGTTAGTATCCTCTCCCACAGCAACAATGCCATTAATAAAGCCGTAATTACAGTTGGATGGTTTCATTGGGAAGGCCACAAGTTTCATGACTAGACGCCAGAAAGAGATTAGCAAGTTTGCAGATGATATAAAAGTGGGTGGTTTGGCAGATAGTGAAGATGGTTGGGAAACATTGTGGCAGGATTTTGATCGATTGGCCAGTTGGGCTGAGGAATAGTTGATGAACATTTATTTTTCCCTGCTGACATGGTGGGCAAATGTTTAACTGGCGTTAAAGCTCCTGCAGTTGCGGTCAAACAGAAATATTGTTAGTTGGTTACTTAGTAAAGTTAATCCAGAGGGAATTCTTGAAGACATGTCTTTAGGAAGTTTCTAATCAATACATTCTGTTGTTATATTCGTAGATGTTAACCAAGAGTCAGCATGCGATTCATGTTGTTGTATGTATACGATTGGAGAAACAGTAGATAATAGAAGTGTCAGAAGTGTAAAGAAGTGCATGGGGATGAGAAAAACCATGGCATGGAGTTTGTTTGCATCTGCATTAAGGAGAAGCTTCACCGGTACAATAATTGTTGAGGTCATTACGATATGGGCCGAAAGAGACCTTTGATTACGACGGCAGATCACACTGCTGCGCTTTTTACATAACTCATCATGTAATTTTGCAAGAGAAATGGTTATTAATACCCAGACAATGACTCCTTTGTCTGACAGAAAAGATGCTCCAGCAATTATGACTTATTTCATCTTCCGTTGGCTGTGGCAACAATGTATCTTTGTTCTTCAAAATAGTATACTTTGCAGATTCTTACAGACAGGACATTTAACACTGAGGGCTCTTTGCCATCAGTTTTTAAATAAAGATGACAACATGGTATAACTGATAAGGCCTTGGGGAACTGCTTGCTATTCACGCTGCTGACAGTTGCTTTGTTACTGGTTATAGTGATAGCGATGTTGATTTTGGTTCTGGGGCCAGGAATAGACACAGAATAGTAAATTGATACAGAGTTCTTGAAAAGAGAATCATTTCTGTTAAAGGAAATGTTCCATAGACTCCATGATAGGCATTGGGATACCTTACATACGTGAATTAAATATCTCGGGTGCCTATATATCCATTGCAGTGTGAAGAAGGACATATAGTTTATGACACTACTATTTTACTCTCTAAGTATGTAGTTGAGAATGGTTTGCACTTGAATGCTGTACCTGACTACATAGTTTAATGTGTGAAAATTGATTTTAAATCAAAACAAGCTGCTGTAGGAACTTAGTGGATCAAGCAACATCTGTGGAGGATAGGGATGGTCAATGTTTTGTGTTGAGACCTGGATCCCGACTGATTTTAATTCAGCTGTAGTTGTGCCCTCCTGTGGATATCTTACTTTGCAAGGTTCCTCAAAAAACTAGTGTTACAATCTATGGCACGTTTCTGTGTTGAAAGCATTGTAGGTCAAGATATCCACGTGACATGGTGTAAAATATCCCAGGTAAAACTTATGATACAATGTTAAGATTTCAGCATTCTAATCACTGTCACTTATAACATCTAATATTGGGTTGCATATCAATTGATGTTACAAGGAAATAGCATATTCTTACAAATATTCCCATACAATGCATACAGCCACAATCTAATGAATATCCCAGTTTAACACATGAATTACATAATTACTACAACTTAGATAAAAATTGAACACGCTACTGTATATTTTAACATCCTTTACAATGTCCCTAATCAATTTAAAGCACAATATTTGCTTAAACTGCTGAGCTGAGGTTAGTGACTGCAGGAATTTGGTATTTTATTGTGAAGAAGTGTTTGCTATTTCACAACATAATGTAGGATCGGACTGTAGTATACTTAGATTGGTCAATATCTTAGTGAATATCACCCTTCACATGTATTTCATGCTCACTGCCATCTGCTGTACTCTTCTACAATGATGAATAAGGCAATAATCTATTCTATATCTTGGAAGAAAACGTGGTGGCAAGAATATGCAATTAGTGGAAGTCGAAAAAAAACATCGTGGGGGGAAAATGGCAACTGTAAAGTGCTAAAAATGAAACATACAGTGCAATAGAATTTAAAAAGTTAATGTAAAGACCTTGGGTTTGGTTCTTAGCATGATAGCTTTATTATGTGCATTTTAAGGCCAGGCTCGACTGAAGCTTCCAGGGGGAAGGTGCTGAGGCTGACATGTGCTGGCGACCTGTGGTCTGTAGGAGGTAGCTGCCGAGCCGGTTCCCTGCACATAGGGCCCCATGGGCCGCAGCTTGGAAGTGGGAGCCTGCCATGCCGACTCCTGCTCGTCTCTGAAGACTAGAGACTGGGAGGATAGACCTGGTGGCAATGATGGATGCAACGGGCGAGGAGCAAGGCCGGTAGGAGAGAAGAGAGAACTGGGGTCTGGCCTACCATATCCTGGATGTTGGCTGTGGGAGGTGCCCACCGTGGACCAAAGGTGTTCAAAAGGGAACTGCAGATGCTGGAATATCTGCTGGAATATTTGTGGACCAAAGGTGGACAGGTCATGAGAGGACTGTCAATTCACTGGTCGATCCAGACATCCAAGGGAGGCGATGACTGGAGGCCCACAGCAGTCTGGGGCTTGCCCACAACAGGCAACATTCATAACAAATAGGGCACGGACTGGACTTTGAAAATGGCACCAAAACATGGCCCCTCTAGCATGCGGGATCAGTGGATTATTTCTGTACACTTGCTAATTGGGATTTGCTTTGGTATCACAATACTCCACTGGACTGTTTGTGAGAAAATAATTTAACGGTGTGTTTGCACTTTGCACATGCAACAAGAAAGGCACCATTGACAATTAACCAATCAAAGTACACAGGTCTTTCCTCTATCTTTTGCACTTGAGCTTGGCTTGATTGTGTTTATGTATCGTATCAGCTGGATTGATTGGATAGCTTGCAAACAAAAATGTTTCACTGTACCCTGGTACACGTAACAATAATAAACCTAAAATAAACCAGGAAATCAAACAAAGCCACAGCATGACATTATATATCTCAGAATAATATGTTTTCAAATGAAATATCGCTTATAATTTGAACAATTTACCTATTTTCTCTCCTGTACTGAGAAGGTATGAGTTTCCACAGGGAATCTCCACATTCACTCTCTAGTCAAATCCTTGATCTTTATGACTCTAATAAATTCACATCAAAGGAACTCCTGTTGAAGACTGTCGGCCATAAAACCTATTATGTGTTAAAACAAATTTAGCATCAATGCAGCTTTTCCCTTAAACCCGAGCATCAATAGGAAGCCTTGACATGCTAACTATTAAAGAACATTTAGCAGTCCTCCAATTTTTTTGTAACTGTTGATCTTTGAGTTCAAGGATATGTAATCATAGAAAGAAAGACATAAACATAGAAAAATAGGTGCAGGAGTAGGCCAGCACCGCCATTCAATATGATCATGGCTGGTCATCTTAAATCCGTACCATGTTCCTGCTTTCTCCCCATATCCCTTGATTCCGTTAGCTCTAAGAGCTCTATCTAACTCATGCAATTGTTTTACATAACAATATTATACCAAAGCTGCTTTCCACATGAGGTGGGACTAAAATTTAATTTGGAACAATAATATAAGTGAGAAGTGCGATAACATAGAACTAGTGTACGGGTGATCGATAGATCCATAGATGCTGCTGCACCCGCTGAGTTTCTCCAGCATTTTTGTGTACATAGAAACATAGAAACATAGAAAATAGGTGCAGGAGTAGGCCATTCGGCCCTTCGAGCCTGCACCGCCATTCAATATGATCATGGCTGATCATCCAACTCAGTATCCTGTACCTGCCTTCTCTCCATATACCCTGATCCCTTTAGCCACAAGGGCCATATCTAACTCCCTCTTAAATATAGCCAATGAACTGGCCTCAACTACCTTCTGCGGGAGAGAATTCCAGAGATTCACCACTCTCTGTGCGAAAAAGGTTTTCCTCATCTCGGTCCTAAAAGATTTCCCCCTTATCCTTAAACTGTGACCCCTTGTTCTGGACTTCCCCAACATCGGGAACAATCTTCCTGCATCTAGCCTGTCCAACCCCTTAAGAATTTTGTAAGTTTCTATAAGATCCCCCCACAATCTTCTAAATTCTAGCGAGTACAAACCGAGTCTATCCAGTCTTTCTTCATATGAAAGTCCTGACATCCCAGGAATCAGTCTGGTGAACCTTCTCTGTACTCCCTCTATGGCAAGAATGTCTTTCCTCAGATTAGGAGACCAAAACTGTACGCAATACTCCAGGTGTGGTCTCACCAAGACCCTGTACAACTGCAGTAGAACCTCACTGCACCTATACTCAAATCCTTTTGCTATGAATGCTAACATACCATTTGCCTTCTTCACTGCCTGCTGCACCTGCATGCCTACTCCAAGTTGCTGCTGCACCCGCTGAGTTTCCCCAGCAATTTTGTGTACCTTGCCTACTTTTAATGACTGGTGTACCATGACACCCAGGTCTCGTTGCATCTCCCCCTTTCCTAATCGGCCACCATTCAGATAATAATCTACTTTCCTGTTTTTGCCACCAAAGTGGATAACCTCACATTTATCCACATTATACTGCATCTGCCATGCATTTGCCCACTCACCCAGCCTATCCAAGTCACCTTGCAGCCTCCTAGCATCCTCCTCACAGCTAACACTGCCCCCCAGCTTCGTGTCATCCGCAAACTTGGAGATGTTTCATTCAATTCCCTCGTCCAAATCATTAATATATATCGCAAATAGCTGGGGTCCCAGAACTGAGCCTTGCGGTACCCCACTAGTCACTGCCTGCCATTGTGAAAAGGACCCGTTTACTCCTACTCTTTGCTTCCTGTCTGCCAGCCAGTTCTCTATCCACATCAATACTGAACCCCAATACCGTGTGCTTTAAGTTTGTATACTAATCTCTTATGTGGGACCTTGTTGAAAGCCTTCTGAAAGTCCAGATATAACACATCCACTGGTTCTCCCTTATCCACTCTACTAGTTACATTCTCGAAAAATTCTATAAGATTCGTCAGACATGATTTACCCTTCATAAATCCATGCTGACTTTGTCCAATGATTTCACCACTTTCCAAATGTGCTGCTATCCCATCTTTAATAACTGATTCTAACAGTTTCCCCACTACCGACGTTAGACCAACTGGTCTGTAATTCCCCGTTTTCTCTCTCCCTCCCTTTTTAAAAAGTGGTGTTACATTAGCTACCCTCCAATCCTCAATTGGGTGATCGATGGTTGACTTGGACACAGTGGGCCAAAGGGGCAGTTTCCACACTGTATTTATAAACTCTAAACTCATAATGTATTACTTCACATTTGTTTGGAGATAAACAAATAGACCACAAACATTCTTAAGCAAGTCATTTATATATACATGTGCATATATATATATATATTTTAGTGGTCTGAGAAACGACTACTGGAGTTTCCAACAGATCTTTATTCAAAAGTTCGATATCCAGCATACAGGCTTTTCAGACACGTCTGCCCACAACGGTGGTCAGCGCTGAACTAATGCGCGCATGGGAAAAACCGTGCGAAAATAACAGTCCCTCCCGAGTCACGTGACCGCTGCTTCCGATCGCCGGGTTCGATATCTGCGTGCGTTAGCAGGCGCCGCTACAATATATATATATGACAAATAACATAGGTCCTGACAACAATCCCTCACCTTCATCAACTTACTTCAAAACCTCTTCAAAAAAACGGATTCAGAATACCATGCTGACTCTCACTAATCAGACACCACCATTCCAATTCCATCTCAAAGAATTATTTCTAACCGCTTCCCTACTATTGACGTATGGCTCATAAGCCTGTAGTCTCCTGGCCAATCTCCCATTGCCTTACTTGAATATGGGAACTACAGACCTGATGGTCCAGGAATGGTCCAGGAACGCTGAGGCCTTGTACAAGAAGGGACAGAGCCGGCTGTACCTTTTTGAGAAGGCTCTGCTTCTTCAACCTCTGCAGTAAGATGCTGCAGATGTTCTATCAATTGGTGGTAGCCAGCGCCATCTTCTAGGCTGTCGTGTGCTGGGGTAACAAGGCGAAGGGTGCATACGCCAACAGAATCAACAAACTCATCCTTGCTGTCTCAAGACTCTTAATATTTCATCTTTAAGTGCCTCCCACTATTGTTTACCTCTCTTTCAACTAAACATTTGGATGAGATAGGTTTAGAGTGATGTTGGCCAAACTCAGACACATGGGACTAGTGTAGATGGAACATGTTGGTCACTGTGCGCAAGTTGGGCCACAGGGCCCGTTTCAACGCTGTATGACTTCATGACTCTATGACTTTAAATGCAATGTAATCTTGAGCACACCTACCAACCTCTTCCCAGCTCCTTCTTTAAACTGTGGAGCCTGTGGCTCATGGAGACTGTCTTTGAAATCTGGAAGGGAATCTTCAGGTCAAGTCTGCCTCCTTTAACAATGGATCCTATCCTTTCATCCCAGTCCAGAACCAGCCATAGTTCCCTCACTAGCAGTGAGGGAACAACAAACACTCCTTTCCTTGCCACTTCATTGAATTAATAGTCACACGATTGCTTCAAAAACACAGCGGATAATTACAGGAACATGAAATACAACAGTTAAGCAAGCCAAATATGTACAGCCAACAGACTGTTGGACTGGCAGAGGATATGCTGAAAACAGTGCATCATCCTGTGGAGAATTGCACTCTACTTTGGTCTACCTGATACTTCCTTTTAATAAAGTTCTGCAAATGAAAAGTCCTAAAGGGCTAATATTGGTGTCAATTCTGAATATAGAACTCAATTGTAGAATATTCAGTTACGTGAATCAGCCTTGAACTGCGATTCGACAGATTGTAAAGGCCCTATATCCTGCACAGCCTACCAGCATATAGTAAACGTAGAAGATTGCCAGTGACACATACTAACTCATTCAAGCAAATATGATATGTATCTCTATGTGCAATACATTTTCTTTTTAGGTGAAATCAGATAATGCTGTCCTTTACTCTTCAGCTCCTATTTCAATGTTGATTTTAATGTGACAAGTCTTGAGGGCAGGTACTGAGTAAAAGGGTAACTTTTGTTTAACAGGAATTCTTATATAAAAATTAACTCGTTGGACACTTCCTTTTAAGTCTCCTCTATTATTTGGCACAAGTTGACAGCCTGCTAACTACAGCGGCATGCGCACAAATATGTTTTGGTGGATGTGGCTGATCCTAAAACTGCAACAAAAAAAAATGAAGGGGAAAAGCAGGAGAAATTTGTTAAAATTTGCATAACTTGCATGTCAGGCTGATTGAGTGGCAGTGCTTATCTACAATACAATGAACTTTATTTTTCCGTTAGGAACTTTGCTTTCTGCAGCCATACAACAAAAAGAACCAATTTTACAAGACACACAACCAAACTCAATTTACACAAACGTCTATCACAGTGAATCTCCTCCTCACTGAGATGGAAGGCAAAGTCTTGTCTCTCCCCTGCTCTCCATCCTCTCCCGATGTTAAAGCCCCTGGCGGGCGATGGCAAGTCCCGCGGCCATTAAAGACGCGCCGGGCGATGTCAGGCCCTGCTCCGGGTCGCCATCAGCCCCGCAACTCGGGCGGGAGAAGCTGCCGCCGCGGGAGCTCCGAAAAGCGGTCTCCCACCAGGGACCCGCGAGCTCCCGTTGTCACCGTCCACAGGCCTGCAGCTGGAGCCTCCGAAGCTCTGAAGTCTGGTCGCAGCCGCGCGCCACCACAGCTCCCCACACTCCGAGGCTGGCCAGCTCCACGATGGTAAGTCGGCAGGCTCCGTGACTGGAGCCCTCAGGTCGTTCTGGCTGGAGGCCGCTCCACGGTGAAGACAGAAAGAATCGACATGTTTAAGTCTGAAGCTGGAAGTCCTGAAGCCAGAAAGCAAAAAGGTATCAAGTGTATTTTAGCTGTTATGAGTAGCGGTTTGGGCAGAGATGGGTGACATTTCTTAGTGGAAATGGAGTTGTTGAGATCCCATCGTGATCTGGGCCACTCACAAATATTCCATAATCAAACTAAATCCCTGGCTGAGTTTGGTTGCCCTTCCATGTCTTGATAGCACCACTTTCATTGGGGGGTCACAGGTTATTGACGTAGAAACCCTCGGTGATCGCTGTCTGCAATTTTATAATTTGCAATTGGAATGTTCTCCATTCCATCCTCTCCTCCATAAAAATAATTCAGCTGGGAAATGCCATCAAGGATTTTCATGCCAGTGATTTGGAAAGAAGCAAGAGAGTGTTAAAAATTTAAGAATATGCTTAAACAAAAAGAATAAAAATATTTGGGCCAACTTCTGCCATCATTTAGTTTTCAAAAGGGAACTGCAGATGCTGGAATATCGAAGGTACACAAAATTGCTGGGGAAACTCAGCGGGTGCAGCAGCATCTATGGAGCGAAGGAAATAGGCGACGTTTCGGGCCGAAACCCTTCTTCAGACTGGTCTGAAGAAGGGTTTCGGCCCGAAACGTCGCCTATTTCCTTCGCTCCATAGATGCTGCTGCACCCGCTGAGTTTCCCCAGCAATTTTGTGTACCTTCTGCCATCATTTAGTTGGTTGTCCATGTGATCTTTTCCTTCTTTGAGTCATGGAGTCATGGAGTCATACAGTGTGGAAACAGGCCCTTCGGCCAAACTTACCCACACCGGCCAACATGTCCCAGCTACACTAGTCCCACCTGCCAGCATTTGGTCCATATCCCTCCAAACCTGTCCTATCCATGCGTCTGTCGAACTGCTTCTTAAAAGTTGGGATAGTTCCTGGCTCAACTACCTCATCTGGCAGCTTGTTCCATACATCCGTTACCCTTTGTGTGAAAAAGTTACCCTGCAGATTCCTATTAAATCTTTTCCCATTCATCTTAAACCTATGTCCTCTGGTCCTCGATTCACCGAATAGTTGCAATATTTTTGGTAGAAACAATTAGTTAGATAATAGTCACCAAATAATCACTTCCTTCCCAACCTACCATTGATTTATTCCTGGAATCCTAGACTGAGCCCAAGAGACTGGGAAAACATAGAAACATAGAAAATAGGTGCAGGAGTAGGCCATTCGGCCCTTCGAGCCTGCACCGCCATTCAATATGATCATGGCTGATCATCCAACTCAGTATCCTGTACCTGCCTTCTCTCCATACCCCCTGATCCCTTTAGCCACAAGGGCCACATCTAACTCTCTCTTGAAAACATCCAGTGAATTGGCCTCCACTGCCTTGCTTGGCAGAGAATTCCACAGATTCACCACTCTCTGTGTAAAAAATGATTTTCTCATCTCGGTCCTAAAAGACTTCCCTCTTATCCTTAAACTGTGACCCCTAGTTCTGGACTTCCCCAACATCGGGAATAATTTTCCTGCATCTAGCCTGTCCAACCCCTTGAGAATTTTGTAAGTTTCTATAAGATCCCCCCTCAATCTTCTAAATTCCAGCGTGTACAAGTCGAGTCTATCCAATCTTTCTTCATATGAAAGTCCTGCCATCCCAGGAATCAGTCTGGTGAACCTTCTCTGTACTCCCTCTATGGCAAGAATGTATTTCCTCAGATTAGGAGACCAAAACTGTACGCAATACTCCAGGTGTGGTCTCACCAATACCCTGTACAACTGCAGTTGAACCTCCCTGCTCTTATACTCAAATCCTTTTGCTATGAATGCTAACATACCATTTGCTTTCTTCACTGCCTGCTGCACCTGCATGCCTACTTTCAATGACTGGTGTACCATGACACCCAGGTCTCGTTGCATCTCTCCTTTTCCTAATCGGCCACCATTCAGATAATAGTCTACTTTCCTGTTTTTGCCACCAAAGTGGATAACCTCACATTTATCCACATTATACTGCATCTGCCATGCATTTGCCCACTGACCCAACCTATCCAAGTCACCTTGCAGCCTTCTAGCATCCTCCTCACAGCTAACACTGCCCCCCAGCTTCGTGTCATCCACAAACCTGGAGATGTTGCCTTCAATTCCCTCATCCAGACCTCAAAGCACAAAGTCTCTCTGTCAGAGGCTTTTCACTGCTCAGCTGTCCGGTCATGCTGAAAAATCTTGCTGGAACTGAGTCATTGTCCAACGGGGCTGCCCTCCAATAAGAAAGCTGGAAGATTCCACGTCCCAGGGGCAAGGTGATGGGTTGACTTAGTTGGTGAGTTCACAGTTGGATGGTGGCTAACTAGTGATCAGAAACTTATTTCATTGATCTAGAGAACTTCCAACTGAAATCAAAAGTAAATAGAGTCATAAAGTTATACAGCATAAAAATAGGCCTTTGTCCCAACTCGTCCATGCAGACCAACATTATTACCAACCACTTTCTGTTATTTGCACTATCAGTTTATTTATTCATGTGTGTATATATTTATATCATGGTATATGGACACATTTATCTGTTTTGTAGTAAATGCCTACTATTTTCTGTGTGCTTAAGCAAAGCAAGAATTTCATTGTCCTATACAGGGACACATGACAATAAACTCACTTGAACTTGAACTTGAACATCCCATCTAGATTGGCTACTCTATTAACTGTTAGTCAGGAACTTGCACAATAAAGTCCTATTGAGAATTAGAAACTTACTTCAAAAAGTGCCTTACAATTGTATTGTATTTTATTGTATTGAAGATAACCTAGAAGAAAGAATTAACAATATATTTTGTTCGACTCCCATTAAGTAAACAAAATAATTAAAACATTTTAAAATTCTGAAATGTACTGTTATTTCACACATCTTTACCAAGTATGTTAAGGCTGTGCCCATTGAACAGTTTAATGTTTGCAATGGGATCACGGACTCCAGATCAGTTTGGGAACTGAATCACAAACTATCCAATCCAACCTAAATTTATCGAATTTAAAAATAATACTTTTATGAAATGTCCTTGTCTGTTTATAATTTCCTTTCTTGACAAAGTTGTGACTTCTTTTCAGGAACTCATTATTAAGATATTGTTCTAATGTATTCAAAACAACGTTAAGACATTCGCTAATTGTTAAATATTCTATGGGAGGTTTCAGAAAAATTGTTGGCCTAATCATCCTGCTTTGTTTCCTCCATAACATGTAAAGAATGACCTGAGGCTACAGATGTTTTTATTCCCATGTATTGGTATTGGTTTAATATTGTCACATGTACCAAGATACGGTGCAAAATGTTGTTATTATTGGAATGTTTACTTGTGTAAGTTTATCTTGAGAAATGTCCTTCTCTATATCAAGTACATCCAGTTCAAATTTATAGAGTTCAGTTCAGAAAATGTTTTTGTTAAAATCAGATCAACAACTGACTGCTCTGTCAGCAGTGGTGCATCGTTATAATGCTAATAACCTCAATAATTGAAGCATCTCGCTGCAGTGTTTAACTCAGGGACAGCTTCACAAGGACTGAGTACAAAGGGGTCAATTTCAGCAGGTAAAATCGTTTCTGAAAGATAATCATTCAGAACTGCTTGGTCTAATCTGAAATGGGAAAGGATCCAATTTAACAATTCAACAAGTGCTCCAGCAACACAAGGACTCCGAATGTTCAACTCTCTTTTATGGCCTGGCCTACTTGAGCTATTGGGGACACAGTCTAATTTAAGCCAATTCGTCTTTCAACATTGGTCTAAAGGTTTTTCATAAGGTTGGTAAAGACCAAAGGTTTTGTGCAACTGGGAAGAAAATGATGATGACCTCAGTTTGCTCTAATCGTTTGATCTGATCTACTGTAATTATGTAGAGGTTAGCCTGATACAGTAGAGTTTGTTCTTGTTTTAATGGAATTATATATTACAAGGACAGTTCCAGGTTAAGTAACCCAGCACGTACTGAATTCACACAAGGCAGCTATTGAAGTTAAGGTTGGAATACTATCAGTAACGAAAGGAGTTAGTCATGTAGTTGGAGGAGATGGAGTGAAAGCTGTGCAAGGAAATATTAGTTATTTTATTACTTCACAGATGAAAGTGTCCTTTGCATGAAATAGCATATAATTGTTTCCAAAGGAAGGTTTTACAACAATTATATTCTGTCACAGGAATTGAAGTACAAGTTTTGCCATTGAATTACATATTTTTCTAGATCTCCACAAATAAATATTGAACTTTTATCATACTGGACAAGCCACAATGTTTGATGAGAAACTCATAATTCTCTCATCTGACTTGCATATTAATGTCATGGTAAAGAAAATGGAGGGAAATGTGGGTTCAAATCTCAATGCAACAGGTTCATTTAATAAGCTAAATTAAATCTGCAAACCTGACTAAAGCTGAGCTGGAGAGAATCACTGAAAGACAGAATCTGAGAAAGATATGGCAGTGACAATGTGGAAAGGAGGTTAAATTGACTTGTTGAGTTCATACAAGCACTAAGCAAGAGAAATAGCCAGAGGGGTACTGATTTTGGATGATCAGCCATGATCATATTGAATGGTGGTGCTGGCTCGAAGGGCCGAATGACCTACTCCTGCACCTATTTTCTAAATCCAATTAGTGCTACTGGCTTGGCCTCTTCCTATAGTTCTGCAGTTTATTTCCTTTCAACTCTTTTGAATGCGTAGGATGGAACTGCTGATGCAAGCTTCATACCAAAGATAAACACAAAATGCTGGAGAAACTCAGTGTCTCTGGAGAAATGGAATAGGTGATGCTTTGGGTTGGAACCCTTCTGCTGACTGAAAGCCTTTCAATCTTCTTTTAGAAAGCTTCTTTCAGGCTGAAGAAGGGTACCGACCTGAAACATCATCTATTAATTTTCTCCAGAGATGCTGGCTGACCCGCTGAGTTACTCCAGCATTTTGTGTTTATCTTCCATTTTGAATGCAACATTTAGATCTACTTTAACTTTATCCTCTGGTAGTTTATTGTGGACCTGAAGACCTGAATAAAGGGATTCAATTCAATTTAATTGTGTATAAAATGTTTCCTCATGCCACATTTTGATCTTTTGCCAAACACTTTCATTCTATGCCGCCTAACTCTTGACATCTTTACCACTGACAGCGTTTTCTTTCTCCTTACCCCAAGCATATCTTTCATGATTTTAAATATGTCTATTGGATCTTGTGACAACCTTCTCTTTTCCAAAAAAGGTTCTTCACTTTATCTTCAAATCTAAAATTCTTTATCTTTCAAATAGTTTTGGTATATTTCTTCTGCACCCTCCAAATACTCTATCTTCTCTGAAGCATGGTACCTAGGTTTGGACACAATGCCTCAACTGTTGCTTAACCAGTGTTTATAAAGGTCGTTGTACTCCATTTATTAGGCCCAACATACACAATATATTTTAACCACTTTCTCAACTTAACCTACTGCTTTCAATGAACTCTCACAACTTCTCTATTCTTGTATCCCTTTCAGAATTATGTCCTCTTGCTTATATTATGTCTTCTCATTCTTCATATAACATTTCTCATATCTCAGCTTTAAATTTCATTTGAAATACTAACAAAATTGCGGGAAACATTTGGACAAAAGTGTTACCTATGCACAATCGCTGAAGATTACACCCAGGGTCTTTGCAATTTTATTCCTTATTTCCCTCAGCAATCTTGGATGTATCTCCTCTGGACTGGGAATTTCTTGAATTTAATTGGGTGGCACAATGGTGCAGTGGTAGAGTTGCTACCTTACAGTGCCAGAGACACAGGTTTGATCCTGACTACTGATGCTGTCTGTACGGAGTTTGTACGTTCTCCCTGTGATTGCGTGGGGTTTCTCTTTGTGCTCTAGTTTCCTACCACATTCCAAAGATGTGCGGATTTGAAGATTAATTGTCTTCTGTAAATTGTCCCTTGTGTGTAGGATAGAACTAATGCCAGAGTGCTTATTGGTTGGTACGGACTAGGTGGGTCGAGGGACCTGTTTCCATGCTGTATCTCTAACAAAACGAAAAAACCCCAAAACTAAACTTAACTAAACCAACTAATTTTAATAGTACCCAGAATATTTACCCCAGTCAATGTTTACTCCATTCAGAATCTCAATTACATCTTCCTTCGTCCTTTATTGTCAAGCAGCTTTGAGGAAAGAGAAGAAGAGTTAAACCCCTGTCTCACGGTGTGAGCCCACCCACGAGTGATCCCGAGTTTAAAACAAATCAAACGCGTGGTAATCACGTAGAATTAACGTAGCGGGAACGTCAGAACTCGTAACGCTAACGGCAGGTACTCGGGAAACTTGTTAACTCGTGAAAATCTTTCAACATGATGAAAGATTTCCACAAATCAAATTTACTCTTGAAGTAATAATTTTAAATTTTTAAACTCGTTGTAAGAACGTAGTAGCCCGTGAGTTTACCGTAGTGACTCGTGAGTCTACCGTGGGCACTCTTTAACTCACCGGACAGGCAGCATCTCTGGAGAAAAGGAATGGGTGACGGGATGACGTTTCCAAAATTCTGCTGCGTCTTTGTGTTACTCCAGCACTGTGTGTTCACTTTTTGTCAACCAGCATCTGGCCTTTCTTGTGTATGACATTATTTGTATCTGTGGCAGTTAATTGTCGCTCCCTTCAGTTGTAAACTCGGGATCACTCGTGGGTGGAGTCGCACCGTGAGACAGGGCCATTAACATTTCAAGATGATGACCATGAAAACCATGTGCTTCCATTTGTTTGTCTCAGTTTTTCTATGCCCCATGCAGGCATTTTCTGCTTCATTTGCTCAGGAGTTGCAAGTGGAATTAAACATTGCACAATCATCAGCGAATGTCCCCATTTTTGACCTTGGTCACTGATGAAGGGTCACTGCCACGACGAACAGCTGCAGAGGACGTCCTATGAATAGGACTACTGATCTAAGAATAGTACACCCAATTTCCCTAGTAGAAGTTATATCAACCTCCGAGGAGTTTTCCCCTATATGCCCATTGACCTTAGTTTTGGCATTAATGCCACACTTGGTCAAATGCTGCTTTGATATCAAAGATGTTAATTCTCCCCCCCCCCCACTCAGGAATTTAGTTAGTCTGTCTTTGGACCAAGGTTACAAGTTCTGAAGCCTATTGCTCCCAATTAAAAGGAAAAAGGGGCATTAAAGAGCAGACTGTAGGGGCATATGTGTCACGTGATAACATGTTGATGACAGCTTCCATTAGAGATGGACATTAAACGTTGGCCTTGCCAGTATACTCACATTTCAGATGAATAAAAAAGAACCATTCCTCCAATGGTTTTTTTTTATATATGCGTTTTATGATTAAGCCTAAGGGAATACAGATTTGCTAGTGCTGCAGTATTTTTTAATTATACAGGTTATTTTCAAGTCACCAGGTGACTTAAACTCAAGACAGATCTTAATCTAGTGTGTTTCTTTACACATCTTGGAGATGATAGTTGGCAGACTTTCCATGTGGATTCTTATTGCAAAGTTGCAAAGAATGCAAAGGCAACTTCAAGCAGTGAGTTCCTTGGTTTCAAACCTTGATGTTCATTCTTTATGCCATTCCACAGCAAAAGGTACTGTTAACTTTGGTCTCAGCCAAAGCAGTTGAATTATAAGGAAATGTTTTCATGTTACAATGTGGGAAAAAATTAAATGTTGTCTTTATGAACACCATTTGCCATATAATTTTCTTGACTCCAATTTAATCTGGGTTTTTTGTTCATATAGTTTTCCAGACAGTATGTAGGGTAATTATGGTGCATTTCTCTCTTGCCGTTGATGATAGGTATTTGGTGATCATCAGTCATCTCTGTTTGTCTTATAAGAACCTATGTTCAGCGTTGTGTGTAGAGCCACATCATGACTGGAAGAACTCTGGAATGCTATATCCCTCAGCCACAGAAACAACTGCCCAACACAACTGTCTTTACCCTCCATCTTCAGAGAAAACCCCTCATCTCTCCTTCACCAGCCTTCTGCCTGCCCTGAGAGATAGAGCATGGAAATAAGGTCACTTTCAGCTCATCGAGCATGCTGACCACCAAATGCCCATTTGCACTAATTCTACATTAAATAAACTTTATTCTCTCCCAACCTCATCAACTCCTCCCCCCCCCCCCCCCCCCCCCCCCCCCCCAGATTCTACCACTCATTACAAAATAGGAACAATTTTACAGTGCAAATTAACCTACTCACCTGCATGTCTTTGGGATGTGGGAGGAAACTGGAGCACCCAGAGGAAACACATAGGACAGATAATCAAAGATGTGGGTTTTAAGGAACTTCTGAAAGATGGTGGGAGAGGTAGAGAGGTTTCCAGACCTTAATGACAGTGAAACCGAAGGCATCTCTGTCAATGGTGGAGCTAATGTTAAAGGTAATAAGATTAGATTAGATATCCTTTATTGTCATTCAGACCTTTCGGTCTGAACGAAATGCTGTTGCCTGCAGCCATACATGTAATAATAACAACAATAAACAATAAACACAAATTCACCAAACACCTCCTCACTGTGATGGAGGCAAAAGTCTTAGAGTTACTGTCTCTTCCCTCCTCTTCTCCCTCTGCGCCGAGGCGATACCCCACCGGGCGATGGTATCAGTCCCGCGGTTCAAGCTCCGCGGCCCGGGGGTGGTCGAAGCTGCCGCCCTCCAGACCAGCGGACGCAGCTGTTGCAACGGGAGCTCCAGGTCGCCGCCGCCAGAACGCCGCCTCAGCCGCCGGAGCACCGTCTCCGCCCCGCACCGGGCCGCCCACACGGCAGCGTCTCAGCCCCGCACCGGGCTGCCCCCACGGGAGCGCCTTCCAGCCGGGAGCCGGTCCGCCCTCACCGGAGCGCCTTCCAGCCGGTAGCCAGGCCACCCACACGGCAGCGTCTCAGCCCCGCACCTGGTAATTGGTCTCTGTAAATTGCCCCTAGTGTCTAGGGAGTGGATGAGAAAGTGGGATAACATAGAACTGATGTGAATGGGTTATCAATGATCAGCGGGGACTCAGTTGGCTGAATGGCCTGTTTCCATGCTGAACCTCTAAAACTAAAAACTAAAACTTAAACTACATGCCACAATTTGCCCAACCACTGATGTCGTTCAGATACAACATAGAAACAGCCCATCACCCAACACCTTTGACCACAAGTCCATCGGGCAGTGGTCAGCATGGAACGTTCTGTAGGCACTGCAGGAAAATGACTGAATGGATCCTGTGGTGTGGTTCCCAGAGCAGACTGCCCAGCTTGACTGGCAAAATGCCTCATCGCCAAAAATCACCAACAAGCACCAAGACCTGGCTTGGCTGGCGCTGAGGTGAGCCCTCTCAGTCAGATCCTTCCTGCACCATCGGAACCTCACTACCAGTGCATGCTGTCCCAAGGACGGCTGCTATGGAGAAGAAATGGTTGCCCACCTCTTCGCAGAGTGTGGATTTGCAAAGAAAGTCTGGAGAGGTTTGCAAGGGTCCCTGTCACGAACAGATCTGTCACAGAGGACTGTGATTTATGGACTGTTCCCAGGGACTCATTCAGAGACTGACATCGAGTGCTGCTGGAAGGTCATCAACTCAGTGAAAGACAATCTTTGGTCTGCCCGAGCTTTGTTGACCTCCCAGCGGAGTGAGATGTCGTCAGGGAATGTTGCCGACTGGCCCGCTGCAGACTGCAGGAGTAGGTGCTGAGGGACGCACAGAGGCTTGGTGCAGCCAACGCCAAGGCTCGGTGGGGGAAGACCACAGTCTAGGGTCCTTCTACTGCTGGACATGGGGGGCAGGGTGTGATGGAGATGCCCCTCAAAATAAGGGAAGGGAATCCACGCCAGTGGGCCACATGAGTGGCAAGGGTGGGGGATACATTTGTGTAAACAGTATTGAATGTTTGTATAGCCTCCGAGAATGTTGGATGAATTTTTTGCAAGGTTCCTGTATAGTATATATTTATTACTTGAATAAAGTTTATTTTGAATTTTTTTTTCACTAAATTAAATTGACTGATGCAATTGAACCCAACCAAGTGCAGATACTTAAATGAAGTAAGAAAATAGGTAATATAGCAATTCAATATAAATATATCTGGTTTATTAAGAGATATTTTTTAATCAACACAGTAGCTCAGTTGGGCAATGAGCTCTATCAGATTTAATAGTAAGATTAAACGAGAACTTACCAGTTCGAAGTTTGATCGTTATTTTATGAGGAGTACGTTGAGGGAATACGTGAAGAACCCCGCCAGGACGCATGCGTGTCATTCTTCAAAGCAGCGGTGTGAAATCACAGATAACTGTAATGACTTAAACATAGTAAGATTAGAGAAGAAATACCAGTTGAGTATATGATCATGGGTAGGAGCGGAGGGCACGTATTCCCTCAACGTACTCCTCATAAAATAACGATCAAACTTCGAACTGGTAAATTCTCGTTTAATCTTACTATTTTACTTCGGAGTCACGTGAGTGACTACGTGAAGATTTCAAAGCTCTGTGATTTCATGCCGTGGAAACGAGTCCATGCATCACATTTGCCTTAATGACTGTAGGAGGAATTGTGTCAACATAATTTAGACATGAATCCGACATTGAAATCCATGAAATTTATTAACACAAAATTATAGCCCCTATTTATGGGGTAAATTAAATTACAGAACTTAAAATTGTTTCTGCAAATGTTCCAGGTTTAATGACTGGTTTATGATAAAATAGTTGGAATGTTTTTTTGTTTTGTTTTTTTTCCCCCTGTCCATCCTGCTGCCTTGAGGATTTGGTCCATTGGTACATCCAACTGCATAGCTGCCGATGTAGCTGCAGCCCTGGTGGAATGAGATTTAAAAATATTAGTATCCACCCCAGCCTGTATTAGAACCTGTTTCAGCCATCTTGAGATGGTCTGGACCGTCACTCTTTTGTGTGGTTGCTTATGGCTGATTAAAAGTGCCTTCTCATTGCCTCTGATGATTTTCGTGTTCTCCATGTATAACGACAAATGTCTTACTATACAGAGACGATCATCTGTTGGGTAAGATCTAAATTCTATATTGAGGCCTGCTGATCCCTGTCTGTTCTGCTTTACTAATTCATAAATATGAAACGTAATATTTTCAGATGAAGAAGTCATGTTGTCCAGTCTTAATTGATGTAATGACTGTACCCTTTGTGCCATGACCAATGCCATTAGCATGACTGTTTTTATTGTCCGTCTATGTAGGGACAGAGCTGTTGCTGGAGACCAATTCCTGAGCATCTTCAGAACAATACTCACATCCCATATTTGAGAGTACCTGGTTCTTGGGGGATTGGTATTAAAGATTCCCCTCATAAGTTTAGTTACCAGTGGGTGAGTCCCAACAGAGTGACGCTCTGTTCCTTGCCATAGATAAGTTGATAGGGCACTTCTGGCGCAGTTGATGGCACTATAACTGAGCCCCTCATCATAATGGAGGCCTGCCAGGTATTCCAGAACAGACGGGATGTTCATATCTCTGTAGGTGATGCTGTGTTTGTGACAATACATCTCCCACTTCCTGATATAGACCAGATACTGTTTTTTGGTGGACTGTCTGTGGGCCGCCGAAATCATGTTCACTGTTCGGTCCGTCAGTCCCAGCTGTAGTAGTGGTATTTTTAAACTCTACAAATTAATAAATTCAAATAGTTATGGCATGGGTGGCTATCCCTAGTTACGGGATGAACCAATATGTCTGGTCTATTCGGGATGGTGATACATGGTTCTAATACCATGTTCAGTATCACTGGGAACCATGGTTGAGTAGGCCAATCGGGTACTACCAAAATACCAGACGCAGAGTCTTGCTGTATTTTCCTTAATACCCGACTGATGAGGCAGAAAGGAGGGAATGCATAAATAAACAATTTCCCCCAATGCAGCGAAAATGCATCTGTCGCCGCTGCCCCAGGGTCTGGTTCCCACGAAACATAGTTTGATAACTGGTGATTAAGCCTGGATGCGAATAGATCGATATCTGGTGTTCCATAGCATGCTGTAATATCAGCAAATACTTTTTTATTCAACATCCATTCGGTGTTTTCATTAAATTTGCGTGACCTGGTGTCTGCCACTAAATTTAGTTTACCTGGTAGGTAAGTAGCTGATATCCAAATATCTCTCTGGATACACCACTGCCAAATTGTATTAGCCAGATTGTCATATGATGTCGATTTGTTTCCACCCGTGTGGTTGATATATGCTACCACGGTGGTATTGTCAATCTGTAGTCTAACATGCTGGTGATATGACCCAGTACAATATGACTTTAGGCCATAGAATGCACCCAACATTTCCAGGTAGTTTATGCCCAGTGTTAGTAATAATGATGCCTCCTGAGCAGTCCATCTACCTCCACAGCTGGAGATGGAATTGGTGGCACCCCAACCAAGTGCACTGGCATCAGTTTGTAGCACCATAGAAGGGTTGCTGATAATGATTGGATTGAAACAAAGCCAAATGTTATCTATCCACCATTTTAGTTCCATTATAGCTTTGATTGGGAGCTTCATTGGTCTGTCAAAATGACCAGCATTGATTTTGAGTGCTTGTATTTTTGCTCTCTGTAAATTTTGGTAATGTAAAGGTCCAAATTGTGTGGCTGGAAAAGCAGCCACCATTTTGCCAATTACTTTTGCTTCCAATCTGATGGACGGTTTACTGATGTCAATGAGGTTATTGCAAGCCTCTATTAAGTCTATAGCCTTTCCTTTTGGCAAAGTCACCGACATGTGAACTGAGTCAATGGTGAACCCCAAATAGTCCATAGTAGTGGAAGGCGTTAATTTAGATTTAACTGGATGGATAATAAACCCCAGTTTTTCAAATAACTGTTTTGTGGCTGTTACAGTTTGTTTGGCCAATTTCAAAGTTTTGCCCACAATTAGTATGTCATCTAGATATGCCATGACCATGTGTTTTCGTTTCCGTAGAAACGCTAGGGCTGGTTTCAAAATTTTAGTGAACAGCCTTGGGGCTGATGTTAACCCATTTGGCAGCGCTCTATACTGCCAGTGCTGTCCCATCCAGTTGAATTTTAATTAACATCTGTGGTCACCTCGTATAGGCACTGAATAGTAAGCATCTTTTAATTCGATGCTAGCCATGAAGTAACCTTTGGAAATCAATTGTTTAGCAGTAACAAAGGTTTCCATTTTAAAATGAATATATTGTACAAATGTATTCAATTTGGTCAGATCTATGATGATGCGACAACCACCATCTTTTTTGTTTTTGGTAAAGATATTGGACACGAATTCTAGCGGTTCGTGTTGGGATTTTTCAATTACCCCTTTTGCGTAAAGCCGCTCCAGTTCAGCATGCGCTTCTGATTTTTCTTCACCGGAAAGTACGAACATTCGGTTCGGTATATGTTGAACTGGAGGGCTGTACTTGTGTATAAATTCTATTGTATATCCCTGGATACTGCTTAAAATATAAGTATCGGTAGTTAACATACTCCATGCATCCAGAAAGGAGTGTAATCTCCCACCAACCTCCATGCTCCCTGCAATTTGTAGGGAACCAGACCCACCTACCTCCATAGTTACCAGTGGCAGGTTTACTTATTTTTGTAAATCCTTCGTTGATGTTGAGGCGTCGGTGTCTGGGTTTGTGGTTTGGTTAATGTTGGAGGTTTGCGTATCTTCCAAGAAGGCCGGCCTGGGCCATGGCCTAAATAAGACTCATGTTCGGTGTACCGGACCTTCGAGCTTTCACCAGTCGGTCTTGTTCTACTGGTGGGTGCGTAAGGGTGCTGTCTATGGCCGTAGTGGTTTTTTGATGAAGTCCCTTTTATGAGTCCCAGGGTTTTTGCTTCCTCATCGAGCTCCTTGACTTGCTTTGATAGGTTACCTCCAAATAGTAGTATTGGTGGTTTTATGTTTCCAGGTTTGCACAGACCCGCAAATTTCGAAATTTAAAGTAGGTCGGATGGCACTCTTCCTGATGCTGTTTATCTCATATTGAGTGTTGCAAAGCAGTGCCAGTGCATCCTGTTGGTCCTGGGACATGTCCTTCTCATCCACTGTGCGGTTGAATGCTGTTATCCCTGCTGTTAGGAGTTTTAATACCTTTTGGAGTTTGATATCCATGCCTCTAACTCCTATTCCAATATGTTTCCATATACAAGTATTGACTACAGGAACATTCAGGGATATACAGTTACCCGGTGCCAGGTGCCTTGACGTGGTGTCCAATACAGACTGTTCTTGTAGCTGGTTTAAGGACATATAATCTATACTGGCAGCTAGTTTTTGCTCCAGGTTTTGGCCAGTCTGGTCTGGCTGTATGAAGTTGGACACCATGTCCAGTAGATTTTCACGTTCCTGCACCCCCTGCACACTTGATTTCTCTTCTGCAAACCCCTCTTCAGGATCAGCCCAGTACTGACCCCCAGTGCTCCCTTCTGATGAGGGAGAAGCACTGTACAGCCCTACAAGAGGTGTTGCTGTGGGTTTTACATAGAGCCCACAGTGACTCGACTCCATCTCCCGGAGCGAAGCCTGTCACGTTGGAGCAAATGCTCCACACACCGCTCCATCCGGCTCCAGTGCTCACGGTCGCTGGCCACCCGCGGTTGCTCAAAGTCGGACTCATCTGAGTCCACGACTTTGTTAGTTTTCTGTCTTGCCTTACCGTCCAGCCGCGGAGTGGATCTGGCCATTGCGGAGGCGACATCGGGCACAGCTGATCCCATTATAGGTGATTCAAGTGCCGCTGGCCGCTGCTGGCTGCCCGCTACTCCACGGTCCTCCCCCACCAGCTTTGTCGCAGCCCTCGTTGCTTTCTTCGACTTGTCCATGCTCCCCACCTGTAAATCGGTATGGGAAACACAAAAAGACCGCAGAGTAACTCTTAGGTTCCGGCTTTTAAACTGCCGCTGCGGGGGAACGTCGTTCCACCCCGCCTGACTGTTTCGCAATGCGTGTAGCGATATGGCACGCATGCGTCCTGGCAGGGTTCTTCACGTAGTCACTCACGTGACTCCGAAGTAAAATTAAGGTTTAATGTCAGAGTTATTTTTAAGCTTGCTTACAAGAATGCCACTTGGGGACAATTTTTTTATGACTGTGTATAAATGGATCTTCATCATATCCACACCAATCCATCAAAGTGGGAAGCTAAAATATAGAAACAAAGAACTGCAGATGCTGGTTCATACCAGAGATAGACAGGCAGCATATCTGGAGAAAAATACTATTTCAGCGTGAAGGGTCCCGACTCGAATCGTCTCTGATCCTTTTTCTCCAGAGCTGCTGCCTGACCCCCTGACTTACTCCAGCACTTTGTGTCTATCAAGTGGGAAGCTAGCCAGTTTTGGAACTCTAAACACTTGGCTTACCAATATCACTTATAAATTGCAGACACCATGTTATGGCAACAACTTTCCTGTGCTAAGTAATAGTAACAATCACATTTCACTTAGACACCCCAAGCAAAAATATGACAACAAAAGCTCTTTAAGTATCAGCCAACTAAATTCCTGCTTAAACTATCTGTTTCATATCTCGCTGAATCCAAAACAGAGTTTAGCAATGGTGCCAAATCACACTCATAAGTTTCCAGAGCAAACTTTAATCAAATCATACCTTAACTTTTGTTACACCCTTCTCTTCAGAGGTGTAAAGGCCAGGAAATTCAAACAGGCCACGTGCTGACCAGCTGGTTCAAAGGGAATATGTGCCATTTTAAGTTAATGTCACAACTCATTATAATGATTCAATGTCAGTCATGTTACATATTGGCTGCCCATGGAAACAGCATCACCCAATCTGAACCTCCCCCACCAGCACGCACTAGTGGAGAGAAGGGCAGCATGCACACTCGTAGAGTTATAGAGTCATAGAGTATGGAAACAGGTCCCTGGCATGGGGGGGGCTGCCATGAGGGAGGGGGAAGAACAACGGACAATGGAGGACCCAGCGTGGGGGGACCGTCGTGAGGGAGGGGGTAAGAACAAAGGGGGACCTGGAATTTCACCCGGTGGGGGGAATTTATAACTTTGCAAGCGCCCTTTAGGGGTGATTATTTGGGCAAAGAATTTCACCTTGACTTGTCTCATGTGACAATAAAGCATTCAATTCAATTCCCCCACGCTGGGTCCTCAATTAAAATCATTTAAATTCCTTCAGCCCAACTTGCCTATACCGAACAAGATGCCCCAATTACCCTAGTCCCACCTGCTCACATTTGGCCCACATCTTATCAGGTGGAGGAAGAGCTGAAGATCAGAGTATTCATGGCTCCATGCACAGCTTTGCACTGCCTTGTTCCTCCTGTTTCTACGAGTTCACTCTGCTCTGCTCGGTCCTGCCTTCTTTGTTGCTCTCTCATCCTTCAGCTCTTTTGGAATCTCTCCCAAACTGCTCTAAGTGCAAAGGCATTATTTAGAAGGCTATCAAAAAATAGTTTAGCACAGCATAATTTTCTTTGGTTAGGATGCCACGCTGCTCCTCAGAGACTGATTAGTAGCCCAAACTGACAAGCAGCAATGAAGCAGTAAAGCAGCAATACCTACCCCCAGCTGTCCCCCCTCCCCCCCTTACTTTCAGTTCCGACTTGAAACGTCACCTGTTCCTTTTCTCCAGAGATGCTGCCTGACCTGTTGAGTTGCTCTGGCAATTTGTGTCTATCTTCGGTATAAACCAACATCTGCAGTTCCCTCCTACACAAAGCAGCAGTGAAACTGACTGCACAAGTTGAATCTTCTAAGTAGTACTGCTAAGGTTCGTGTTGCATGCAGGCACCATGAGTTGCTGATTGATTATATGAGGTGATGAGGCAGGCATTGAGGAACAGGAGGCTTGATAGTTGGCATATACTCAGTGGGCCGAAGGGTCTGCTTACATGCTGTATCTCTCTGTGACCATATCACCATTTTATTAAATAATCGTAAACAGGCATGGCAATTTTAAGAATTTAGATTAACGTCTTAACCAGTTCACCCATGTGTCTTGGACACTGTACTGAGTGTTCAATGCTGCACAGCAGACAAAGCTTATCGACTGGAAGAAAAGGACTCCTCCACCAGCCTGACTAGGGTACATTTGTACCTGAGAAATATAGCTGTGTTTTTGAATATTTTGTCCAAAGAATTTTGTTTCTAAAGCCACTGTGTTGAAATTGGGATTAAGGAAGTGAGCAGATCTTCTTTTAAGCGTCATCTTTGCTGCCTCTTCCTCATTAAAATGAAGCAACAATGAAAATTACTTTCTATTGAGCTCAATTATCAACGCTTCAATTGGCAGAAATATAGACACAAAGTCTCCTGGCCTTGTTCACTACATTCCAATGTTAAACCTCAATTTCTACTGTGCAATGGGATGATATGGAGGCTTGATATTTGGCAGATACTCAGTGGGCCGAAGGGTCAGCTTCCTTGCTGTATTTCTCTGTGACTCCATCAACATTTTATTAAATAATCGTAAACAGGCATGTGTTTAAGAATTTAGGTCAACGGCTTAACCAGTTCACCCATGTGTCTTCGAGTGGTGGCGCCATCGAATGTGGTTGCCTCGCCTGCAGCTGTCTGTCCTATCATTCTTTTTGTTATTTTTAGTCTATTTTAAAGTTTGTTTTTGGGAGGTCTTTAATCTTTTTTATGTGAGGGGAGGGGGGGGGAGGGGGAAACCGTTTTTCTTAGTCACTTCCTGGTCGAGGATGCATCTATCCTCTGAGCCGCATCTTCGCCCCCTCCTCGCGGCCTACCATCTGGATTGGCACGCCCTTTCCTACCGGAGACCGGCCAGAGCTTCAGCTTCAGCAGCGGCACAGCACTGGATTCCATCGTGGAGCGAGCGATGCCTTACCGGGAATCGCCGTGTTGGAGCTCCGGAGTGTTGGGACTGCTGACCTCAACACCATTGAGCTGTGGTCTGCGGATCTTCCAGCCGTGGGGCGGCGCTGACAGTGTTGAATCTTCGCACAGCTCGGCCTGTGGACTTCGGAAGCCGCAGTCTCCAGTAGCAAGCAGCTGATTCGGAGGCTCCAGGCCGCTGAGAGTGTTCTTCCGTTCAAGGGCCTGAAACATCGGGCTGTCGTTGTGGCGACTGCGGAGGCCTCAATAGGCCCTGACCACGGGTGAACAGAGGAAGAGGACTGAACTTTGATGCCTTCCCTCACAGTTGTTCAAGTTCAAGTTCAAGTGAGTTTATTGTCATGTGTCCCTGATAGGACACAGAACATAGTAGGCATTTACTACAAAACAGATCAGTGTGTCCATATACCATAATATAAATATATACACACATGAATAAATAAACTGATAAAGTGCAAATAACAGATAATGGGTTATTAATAATCAGAGTTTTGCCCGAGCCAGGTTTAATAGCCTGATGGCTGTGGGGGAAGTAGCTATTCCTGAACCTGGTTGTTGCAGTCTTCAGGCTCCTGTACCTTCTACCTGAAGGTAGCAGGGAGATGAGTGTGTGGCCAGGATGGTATGGGTCTTTGATGATACTGCCAGCCTTTTTGAGGCAGCGACTGCGATAAATCCCCTCGATGGAAGGAAGGTGGGAAACGCTGATTCTGATGTGGGGGGATGTTTTTTATGTTTTATGTTAAATTCTCAAGTGTTGTGTTTATCTTATTTGTGTGCTGCATGGTAACTCAAATTTCACTGCACCAATTGGTGTATGTGACAATAAATGTCTGATTTGGGAAAACTGTCTGAAGAAGGGTCTTGACCTGAAACATCACCCATTCCTTCTCTCCAGAGGTGCTGGCTATCCCGCTGATTTACTTAAACTTTTTGTGTCTATATTCAGCAAACAGTCTGTCTCTTTTACTGTGAGGCTTTCCTACAACACATCAGCAATAATAGAAATGTTAGTGTTCTTTGGATTTATGCTTTTTCTACAATTACTCGCTGACTCTTTGCCCTGCCCACAACAAAAGCAGCACAGTATAAAGTGGCCATTGATAGCGCATTATTGAACAAAGCCAAATGGAGTGTCGAACAAAGATGTTAATGGTATTGCAAGTGGGGAAACCATTACTTTTGTAATCAGCCATTCGGGAGCCATTGTGAATGTAAATGGTTAGATAAGTCTTTACTTGGTAACAATAACAGATTACTGATTTAGCCATTACACATAAGGCCAATTACATTGTAAAATTGCATGCATTGTTTTCTTCTGTTCACAAGTCATAGATCTCTTAAGCTTCAACCCCTTTTACAAGCAAATTATACAGTTCATAAATAATGCTATTGTTGGATGACTTTGACTTCTGCTATAACATTGGATGGCCACATGTCAAAATGGTCAACGATCAGTCAAGCATTTTTGGTTAAAAGTGTTGTGCAGATATAGATGGTAGAACACAATTACCTCCACATTTCTTCTAAAGCAACATTAAAGCAGTGATAAGGTAGTTCTAGCCACAAGTAAAGATGAGTTTCTCATTCCTTGATTATTTTCCTGCATTTACTTCCCCTTATGTCAAAAAGACATTAAGAAAAGAATAGAAGCATTAAACTTCCGTTGCTTTGCTGATTAAAAATACAATAATTGATGGAACCTACTACAGAGCCAAAATCAACAAGTACTGCTTCTGCAGTTGGAATTAGATGTTGTTGCTCGCTGATTTACCAACACTGGTCACATCAAAATAATGGCATAAATATTCTACTAATTCTGCTTCAAACACCCTTATACAATCTGAGTTTTCAATTTACCCCAGCTACTCAATTGGATTAGAAGCGACTTTTCATTTATTCATAGTCGTATCTACGTGACTTTTGATTTTGTGCGCAGGATGCTGGTGGATTCAATTTCTAGACTGAACATTATTTGGCAATGATTTTCCTTACCCGATATGAATGGTTAAACCATTATGAGGCTTGTTTACGGAATCAAAAATGGATTCGCAAAACACAATCTCATTGTGCTCTTTCCAAGTGTAAATTTCATGTTTCCTAATGGACTAGAAAGCCATTGTGCCTATTGATCTATACTGACTCTCAAAATTATTTCATCAATCCCATTAACCCACTTATTTCCTTGTAATTGTTAGTTTTAATTTAGTTTAGTTTATTACTGTCACATATACCGAGGTACAGTGAAAAGATTTTGTATGTGTGTTATACAGTCGAAGAAAAGACTACACATAAATACAATCAAGCTGTCCATGGTGCATAGATAATCGATAAATGCAAATATAACATTGAAGTCTGGTAAAGTCCCTGCTACATCCACATTGGTGTCAGGGGTCTGTACCTGTCTGCATTTTCTGTGGGAAAATAAAAACACCAATAACTAATTTGACTGGGATTGACAGGCCCCAACTCAAAGAGAAGAATCAAGATCAAAGCACAGTGATTTAGACAAGTTGAGTACATGGGTAAATATGCAGCAGATGCAGTATAGTGTGGTTAAAATGAGATGATCTAATTTAGTAGGAAATACAGATCATTGCTTAAATATTGATAGTTTGGAAAATGTTACATTACAAAGAGACCTTAAGTGTCTTTGTACACTGTCACTGAAAGCAAACAAACAGTGAAGCAAATAGTTAAGAAGGCAAATGGTATGTTACCCTTCATTGCAACTTGAGATTTTGAGTATAGGAACAAGAGTATCTTACTACAATTGTACAGGATCTTGGCGAGATCACATCTGGAGTATAGTGTGCAGTTTTGGTCTCCTTTCCAAAGAAATAACTTAGTTGCTATAGAGGGAGTGCAATGAGGTTCATCAGATGGATTCTTGAGATGTCAGGATAGGTGTATGTGGAGAGATTGATAACATTTGGCTTGTCTGAGAGAGGGATCTACATGAAACATAAATATTTTTGCCAGGGTTCAACAAACAAGATGCAGGAAGACAGATAGCTGTGGCTGGGGTGAGGCAGACTGAAACAAGGTGGCACAATTGTGGAATATCAAGAAAGATTTTTTAACTGAAGGAATGAACATAAGCTTTGCATTGCACATCGGCACATGTGACTATAAACTAAACTGAACTAAACTAAACTAAGCATTATGCTTTGTCTAAAGTCTGAAGAAGGGTCGCAACCCAAAATGTCACCCTTCCTTCCCTCCAGAGATGCTGCTTGTCCCACTGAGTTTCTCCAGCATTTTGTGTCTATCTAAAGCATTAAGCTCCTCGATAATCCATTAAAAAGTGACAAAAATGGGTGTTAAATTGAATTCAAATTGATTGAGAGCTTCACCTGAGATTTATTCTACTTTAAAGTAAAACTATTGCTGCTAAATCTTGACTTTTCATATTTACGATAAACTGCCCTTTCAACAAAAGTACCAGTGCCAATATTTAACAGAAAGTCAAGCGCAGAATATAAAAACAAGGAACTGCAGATGCTGATTTACACAAAAGGTGCGAGGGAGAACATGCAAGCCTCATGCAGACAGTTCCCCACGTCAGCGTTGAAACAAGATCTCTGGCACTGCGAGGCAGTGGCGCTATTGAAGGCCAGTTGGTAAGAACTTTTCTTTATGTGTCTTGCCAGTGTGGTAATTGAAGAGCTGGGAGATGTTGGGTGATGGCACTGGCACCACCCAGGTTGACAGCCAAAACGTATGAAATTTCAAAGTATTGGAAGTTAATTTTTTTTTAAATTTTGCAGTTGAGTTGGCTTAAATGTATTTAATTATATTTACAAATACCCAGTATTTTTGAGCCTTCAATTTTTTTGCATTTTAGAAATATTTAATAATTGTAAACCTTTTCTAGTAGTGATTTTAATAGATTTTTGAGCTGGGACCTATCTGTGGCTCAGTCTGGTCCAATGCTGCACTTGCACCCTGATCAGCTGGGAAATATCCATTTAAGTATTTAAATAAAGTCTGAAGCCTTTGTTTTTAGTTTGGTTTAGTTTATTATCATAAGCTGTACTGAAGTACATGAAAGCGTTTTGTTGCATGCTATCCAGTCTGTGAAAAAAGTATCTCTCATTTCCCTTATACATAACCAGTTTGAAGAAGGGTCTCGACCCAAAATGTCACCCATTCCTTCTCTCCAGAGATGCTGCCTGTTCCCGCTGAGTTACTCCAACTTTTTGTGTCTATCTTTGGTTTAAACCAGCATCTGCAGTTCCTTCCTACACAAAAGAGTTTCAGTTTCAGTTTAGTTTATTGTCACATATCACAGGTACAGTGAAAATTTTACATAACTCTACAAGATTCTACATAATTACAATCAAGCCATCCACAGTGTGCAGATACTGGATATTTAGAGCAAAATAAAGTCCAATAAAGTTTGATTAAAGTTCGAAGGTCTCCAATGAGGTAGATGGAAAGTCAGGAACACTCTTTAGCTGGTAAGAGGATGGTTCAGTTACCAGTTGGAAAGAAACTGTCTCTGAATCTGGAGGTATGCATTTTGAAACTTCAGTACCTCTTGCCTCAAGGGAGAGGGGAGAAGAAGGAGTGACCGCGGTGAGACTAGTCATTGATTAGGCTGGTGACCTTGCCCAGTTCACCTACATTTTCACTTTCATATCAGTTGTTAGAGTGAATGGATGTGTTTTCCAGGGCTTGAGAGACAGATAAAGGGATTTGAGCAGTGTTGTGGAGAGAGGTTAGGTGCTTTTCAAGCACTGTTTATGTGCTGGGATTAGTTGAACTCCAATCGCAGAAGTTTCTTTTACTAGAGAAACATTCCCCTTGCAAGAACAACAAAACCAGATCATTTGGGTTGGGAATCTGGTGATTCAGTCTGGATAGGTTCTTCTTAGGGTGAGAAATCAGATGTACCATGCACACTCTTCACCATCGAACATATCTGTTTCAATAGCCTGTGGTTTGAGCCTATTGAACTGTCCTGAGATCCTCTTTTTCCAACTGGAAGCAAAAACAATAAATCAGCAGATTTTTGGATAAGAAAACTAACAATGAAAGATGCCCATTACTATGTTAAACTCCACAGTTTGCAGGAAACTGGATTGGAATTCTTTCTGAAAATTCACTGGCTTTAATATTCTAGCCCATTGATTCATACAAAGATTTATATAAACATTTGTGTGAAATGAGGGGAGTATTCTATTAATTAATCAGCATGCAAAGACTTTTAAGTGGAAAGGACTTGTACAGTATATAGGGCGGCACAGTGACACAACGGTAGAGTTGCTGCCTTACAGTGGCAGACTTCTGGGTTTGATCCTGACTACAGGTACTGTCTGTACGTGAATTAATATGTTCCCCATGGGTTTTCTCAGGATGCTCTGGTTTCCTCACATTCCAAAGACGTGCAGGTTTGTAAGTTAATTGGCTTCTGTAAATTGCCCCTAGTGCTTGGGATGCAAAACTGGGATAACATAGAACTAGTGTAATCGTAATAGAGTGATCGTTGGCCAGCAAGGATTTAGTGGGCTGAAGGGCCTGTTTCTAGCTGTCTGTGTAAACTAAACTATTATATCAGCCAAATAACTGTGCCAATCAAATTCCAATTATTGAGTGAAGGGATTTCCACTGGTAACCATAGCTGGGTTTTTATGAAATTTAAGGCAATCATATAACTCATGGTTAAATCCAGCCTACCTTACCGAGAGTTATGGTAACCAGTAGAAATCTCTTCAATCAGTGATTGCAACTTGATTGGACATATTGTGTCCAAGGTTTTCACACCCAATATGTAATTGCTGCCAAGATGGAAATGCCCTTTCTGTATTCAGCATATTATTTTTTTGTCGTATTCCCCTTCTCTGTCTCCGTCTGCGCTGAGGCCTAATGGAGCTGATGACCTCGAGGCTCCGGAGGCAGAGCCCGTCAGGACTTGCCCTGAGCTCGCTCCCGTGAGGGTGGTCCGGCTCAGGGCTGGAACAGTGCTCCCGTGAGAGGCTGTGGCGCTCTCGTGAGGGTGGCCAGCCCAAGGGTGGAACGAGGCTCCCGTCGGAGCGGCCAAGCTCGGGGAGGTGCGGCGCTCGCAGCCCGAGGGAGGTTCGGCGCCCATGTCGGGGCGGCCCGGCCCGAGGGAGAAGCGACACCCAAGTCGGGGCGGCCCGGCCGGAGGGAGAAGCGACGCCCAAGTCGGGGCGGCCCGGCCGGGGGGAGAAGCGACGCCCAAGTCGGGGCGGCCCGGCCGGGGGGAGAAGCGACGCCCAAGTCGGGGCAGCCCGGCCAGAGGGAGAAGCGACGCCCAAGTCGGGGCAGCCCGGCCAGAGGGAGAAGCGACGCCCAAGTCGGGGCAGCCCGGCCGGGGGGAGAAGCGACGCCCAAGTCGGGGCGGCCCGGCCCGGGGAAGAAGCGACGCCCATGTCGGGGCGGCCCGGCCCGGGGGAGGTTCGGCGCCCATGTCGGGGGCGGCCCAGCCCGAGGCTGAAGACGGCACGGTACTCACGTGAGGGTGGCTGGGACGGTGTTCTGGCGGTGGTGGCCTGAGTCCGGGGTTCGGCCACGGGCCAGCGGCTGCGTCTGCAGGACTGGTGGGCGGCAGCTTCGACCACCCCGGGCCGCGGTGTTTGAGCCGCGGGACTGATTTATAACATCGCCCGGGGGGTATCGCCTCAGCGCAGAGGGAGAAGAGGAGGGAAGAGACTGCAGACCTAAGACTTTTGCCTCCATCACAGTGAGAAGATGCTGGGTGGGCTCACTGTGGTGGATGTTAATATGTGTTTATTGTTGTTTTTATTGTATTATATGTATGACTGCTGCAATTTCGTTCAGACTTCGGTCTGAATGACAATAAAGGCATATTTATCTATCTATTTATATGTGGGCACCAGAAGAGCAAGCAAATTGATGCGTAAACCAACCTATACAGGATGTTTATCTGTCTCTCAGCAGGTGATTGTATGCAGAAAGCCTGAGAATTAATTGGCTTGGGAAATATTTGTCTAATCCCATGTCTCATCGGAAAAAAGGTGGGATTAAGAAGAACAGTAGCATATGATGGCTGAATGAGCTTGGATTGCTCTTGAAATACAAAAATAAAACTGCAGTACACCAAAATAAATATAGAAAATGCCAGAAATACTCAGAAAATCAGCAGCAACTAGGGGCAAATAAAATGGATGTACGAGTTCTGTGATTTATCATTGAACAAAAAGTTTATTTTGTTTCAAAGATAAACAACTTGAAACATTTAACTTCTTTCCCTCTCCGCAGATGCTTCCTGACTGGTTAAGCATTTCCAGTATTTATTGGTTTGATTTTGGTTATTTCACAAACCTACCAGCAATGGTATATGGTCACATTGATTTGTTCTGTATTTATTTATGCCTACTATATTCTGTTGTGCTGAAGCAAAGCAAGAATTTAATTGTCCTATCTGGGACACATGACAATAAACTCTCTTGAATCTTGAATCTTGAATCAATCTGGACAGCAGGAACTAACAGAGGATAGCGAGCTGGTAGTTTAGAATTAGAAGATGTGAAGCAAAGATAGCCAGATTTTGGGGAAGAGAGAGGAATAATTCAAAGAATAGCAGTTCTGCAGGTCAATCAAATATCTTAAAAGGAGAGATTAAGGCAATTTCAATAAAACTGTCACATTAAAATATCAGCAGAGGGCGCTGACAAGCTGTATACCACAAATATTTACCAGATAGCCTGAGGTTACTGAGCTGTAATACAAGAAGAGGGACTGCCATTTTGTGAGGTTTCACTGTATCCTTTGAGCAATTTGGGAAGCATCAAGTGTCTGACTTACTTAGACTGGGGAGCAATGGTTGATGTATTGCCTTTGTACTCCCTGAATGTTGTTTACCTAAAAATCATTTACAATCAACCTGTTGAACTATGTTTATTAAGGTGTTGGACTTGTTACACATAAGTTTTGTTAAGGAAAGCTTTTACTCAGCATAACACTATAAGGTAAAACCACCAAGGTAATCATGAGCTTGTGCACCATAAAAGTCTGAATATCCTACAGCCCTCTCCCACTTCCAGACTATCCCCACAGTGCCTCTCCCAACCTTAGTCTATCCCCACGGCCCTGGTCCCAACTTTGGTCAGCCTCCTTTGCTCACAACCCCAGACTATCCCAACCCCTTGACTTGTACCTTCACCGATTTCCATTTTTCTTAAATAATACATTGATGGCCCTTCATTCCATTAAACTCATCTTCTGTCGTATAGAATTTTGACAGGTTTTGATCTGTAGTCAGGAGCTCAAAACTAGATGCATTGCAGTTATGTTTGCAGCGTTCACTCACTGGTGTTAAAATCGAGCACTTCTGCATGGTGCCAGTTGTTAGGTTTCAGCTCCCACCTGCAGACAACCATTGCCAACACAGTGTCTGCTGCAAGCCCGATCAGATCTCTCAGTTCAGATAGAAGGTTTTTGAACAGTGCAGCAAATATTTCAAATTACAACCCCCCCAGATATTTTATTAGATTGACTTCACTTTTGCTGAAAAATGGGATTAGTGCAAATGGGCAAAAAGATTGGCATTAAACTTGGTTGGCCAAAGGATCCATTTCCGTGCTATACGACTCTATGACTCTTCAATATATCTTGGGAACATTGCTACAAGGGTGATTAACTGGATATCAGTTCAAAACAAAATAAAAACATTATAGATGATCTGACCTGAAACACTGATGGTTTCTCTTTCTACAGAGACTGTATGACCTGCAAATTATTTCCAGTATTTTTTATTTCAGTTTCAGCTTTCCAGAAGAGCCTGTTTATGTGCTGTACAACTTTACGATGTGCGAATGCATCTAACCTATTTTAATATTAAAGGTCTGATTGCATTCAAATTAAGAAGATGAATTTTATTACATCTTTTTCATTCACTCATAAGTGAAGGAACTTCATACTATTCGACAAAGTGACTTACTTTTTAATCCATGGCAAAGTCCAATATGCTCAACAAAATCATGAATATCAAAAGATAACCCTGCAGACGCTGGAAATTCAGGGGCAAACGGACATTGGAGTGCTGGTGCAGGATTCCCAAAAAATTAATTTGCATGTTTAATTGGTAGTAAGAAAGGCAAATGCAATGCTAGCATTTATTTCGAGAGGGCTGGAATACAAAAACATAGAAACATAGAAACATAGAAAATAGGTGCAGGAGTAGGCCATTCGGCCCTTCGAGCCTGCACCGCCATTCAATATGATCATGACTGATCATCCAGCTTAATATGAACTTAAGAACTTATGAAATCTAAAACAAAAACAGAAAAAGCTGGAAAACTCAGCAGGTCAGGCAGCTCCTGTGGAAAGAGAACTTGCCAACATTTCAGGTCAGCACATCAACAATATTATTTTTATGTTATTTAAAACGGACACATTTTCACCTTCATAGAAATGCTGCCCGTATGCAGCAGCAGAGAGAATTTACTTTTTGTAATGCATGTATCCCAATAAAATAGTAAGAAAACAGCATTACTATTTTACAAAAATGTTGTCAAGCTAGAAAGGGAGCAGAGAAGATTTATGAGGATGTTGTCAAGACACAAGACGAGACGCTATAGTGAGAGATTGAGCAGGTTAGGACTATTACTTGGAGCGCAGGAGGATGAGGGGGATAAAAAATCATGAGAGGAATAGATCAGGTGGACACACAGAATCTCTTGCCCAGAGTAGGGGAATCGAGAACCAGAGGACATTGGTTTAAGGTGAAGGGGGAAAGATTTAATAGGAATCTGAGAGGTAACATTTTCACACAAAGGGTGGTGGGTGTATGGAACAAGCTGCTGAGGTAATTCAGGCAGGGACTATTGCAACATTTAAGAAGCATTTAGACAGGTACATAGATGGGACAGGTTTAAAGGGATATTGGCCAAATGCATGCAGGTAGGGCTAGTGTAGATGGGATATGGTGTGGGCAAGTTGGGCTGAAGGGCCTGTTTCCATGCAGTATGACTCATTGACTCTATGACACCTTTATTATCTTTGCTTTAAACTTTAACCATTATTTCACATCGAACTCTGGGATGTAACTGACAATCTCCATTCCAGTGGAAAAACCCTATAAAATCATAATTATTTCCAAATTGGCTCTTGAAGGGTTAAAACAGCAGCTGACATCCTGAACTCCATCAACTATGATCTTAGCCAGATGAGAGTTGGCTTGGCTTTGTGCAAACAGCAATGTCTTTTGCTAACTTTATGAGTATGCTTGCATTGCATAACACCATGATGGAATGTAGCTTCAAACCTGATCAAGGCAATCAGCAGAGGAATCAGTCATCTTTGGTGCGTTTTTGTCCTTAAGGCACTACATGTTCTCTGCTGTGAATTTTAAAGAGACATCCCTGCACTATGTGAGTTGGTTGTTTCTTGCTTTCCAGCTGCAAACAGAGATTGACTCATTTGCTGGAAAAAGGCCCAATTGCAAACCACCAGGAAAATTGACATCTGAGAAGCTTCCACTTTTGTTGACTTTGTTTTGTAGTGTCTTGGGCGGCCCCTCAGAAATGAAGATGATCCGCTTCCTCTCTGGTTCTTTGGGGTTTGGAGGTAACTAAATGCATCCAGTTTGGGAGTTACAGACTCTTCTGCAGGTGAGCTGCCCAAGGGGATGGGCAGGCGGCCAGACTGTTAGGTCCTGTACATCCAATAATTACACTGGGCTTCAGTGCACTTTTGACGCAAAGATTCCCGGTTCCCAGTGCCATCCTCTTTATCCACTTTGTGTGGTGATGCGAAAGAGGATCCCAGGAATCAGAGGGAATGATGCATTTTTCGAGGAGGCATTGATAAGGCCTTGAATAGTTTCCTCTGTCTGATATGTCTTTCCATGATGGAGTTCAGTGTTGAATGTCAGCCTCAGAGTGGCAGGTTGGGTGTGTCAGTCTGGGAGCTCTGTGTATGGTATCTGGGAGTCTGGTGTTTGGCATGCAAACAATGTGACCTGCTTCACGGCCTCGCTGCTGGTAACGTTGGCCTGAGACATGAGGCCGGTATTGGTTTGCATATCCATCCATCCATCCATCCATCCATCCATCCATCCGTCCGTCCGTCCGTCCGTCCGTCCGTCCGTCCGTCCGTCCGTCCGTCCGTCCGTCCGTCCGTCCGTCCGTCCGTCCGTCCGTCCATCCGTCCATCCATCCATCCATCCATCCATCCATCCATCCATCCATCCATCCATCCAGTGGATTAGGAGGACTTTGCAAGGACAGAGTTAGTGGTATGTCTGCCATACCTTAAGGAGCCTGCAGTAGATAGTCTGAGCCTCAGAAGCATGAAGAAGGGCAGGGATGACAGGTCAATTATGACTTTTGTGCTGGATTTGAGTTCTTGATCATAAAGTTCTAAGTCAGCCAAAATCAGTCCTCACGCACTGCAGGAGAGTCAATATCTTCATTGATGTCTGCCTCATTTAAAGGCTACTGCGATATGGGAAGGGTCCAGATTTTCTAAAGTCTTGCTGGTAATATTATTGTCAGAAGATAGCAATCTTCCTTCATTCTTCTTTCTTCTTCCTTAACCATGACTTCCCCTCTACCATAGTGAACAAAGCCCTTGACTATTTTCCTTGCCTTGATACACACCCTTTTACCTTCTGGACAGAGCAAGAATAGTGTTCATGAAGTGCTGGAGTAACTCAGTTGGTCAGGCAGCATCGCTGGAGAACATGGGCAGGCAATGTTCCAGGTCAGGACCCTTCTTCAGACCAGAGACATTTCAGGTCACCCCTCTCAGCATTTTGAAGGGATTAATCTCTTCACACTTCCTGGTCATAGAAATATACATAGAAAAATAGGTGCAGGAGTATGCCATTCGACTCTTCGAGCCATTCTATATGATCATCTAAAATCAGTACCCCTTTCCTGCTTTTTCCCCATATTCCTTGATTCCTTTAGCCCTAAGAGCTAGAGTGAATCTAACTCTCTTGAAAACATTCAGTGAATTGGCCTCCACTGCTTTCTGTGGCAGAGAATTCCACAGATTCACAACTCTCTGGGTGAAGAAGTGTTTCCTCATCTGTCCTAAATGGCCTACCCCTTATTCTTAAACTGTGTCTCCAGATTCTAGACTACCCCAACATCGAAAACATTTTTCCTGCATCCAGCCTGTCCAATCCTTTAAGAATTTTATATGTTTCCATAAGATCCCCCCTCTTCCTTCTAAATTCCATAAGATCCCCCCTCTTCCTTCTAAACTCGTTAGAATTTAGAAGATTGAGGGGAGATCTTATAGAAACTTACAAAATTCTTAAGGGGTTGGACAGGCTAGATGCAGGAAGATTGTTCCCGATGTTGGGGAAGTCCAGAACAAGGGATCACAGTTTAAGGATAAGGGGGAAATCTTTTAGGGCCGAGATGAGAAAAACATTTTTCACACAGAGAGTGGTGAATCTCTGGAATTCTCTGCCACAGAAGGTAGTTGAGGCCAGTTCATTAGCTATATTTAAGAGGGAGTTAGATGTGGCCCTTGTGGCTAAAGGGATCAGGGGGTATGGAGAGAAGGCAGGTACGGGATACTGAGTTGGATGATCAGCCATGAACATATTGAATGGCGGTGCAGGCTTGAAGGGCTGAATGGCCTACTCCTGCACCTAATTTCTATGTTTCTATGAATACAAGCCCAGTCAACCCATTCTTTTATCATATGTCAATCCCAGGAATTTACTGCTGAACCTACGCTGCACTCCCTCAATAGCAATAATGTCCTTCCTCAAATTAGGAGACTAAAATTGCACACAATACTTCAGGTGTGGTCTCACCAGGACCCTGTACAACTGCATTTGGTCCTCCTTGCACCTAAACTCAAATCCTCTCGCAATGAATGGCATTAGCTTTTTTTTACTGACTGCTAATCCTGCATGCTTACTTTCAGTGAATGAAGTACAAGCACACCCAGGTCTTGTTGCACTCCACTTTTCTTAATCTGACACCATTGAGATAATAATCTGCCTTCCTGTTCTTGTCACCAAAGTAGACAACCTCACATTTATCCACATTATACTGCATCTGCCCACTTACCGAACGTATCCAAGTCACCCTGCAGCCTCATAGCATCCTCATCGCAGCTCAAACTGCCACCCAGCTTTGTGTCATTCGCAAGCTTGGAGATGCCACATTTAATTCCCTCGACTAAATCATTAATATATATTGTAAATAACTGGGGTCCCAGCACCGAGCCTTGTGGCACCCCACTAGTCTCTGCCTGCCATTCAGAAAAGGACCTGTTAATTCCTACTCTTTGCTTCCTGTCTGCCAACCAGGTCTCTATCCATGTCAATGCCCTACCTCCAATACCATGTGTTCTAATTTTGCACACTAATCTCTTGTGTGGGACCTTGTCAAAGGCTTTTTGAAAGTCCAGATACACCACATCCACTGGCTCTCCCTTATCCATTCTACTTGTTACATGCTCAAAAAATTCCAGAAGATTAGTCAAGCATGTTTTCCCCTTCATAAATCCATGCTGACTTTGACCGATCCTGTCACTGCTTTTCAAATGCTCTGCTATCACATCTTTAACAATCGACTCCAGCATCTTCCCCACTGTAAGTCTATCTGGTCTATACTTCTCCGTTTTCTCTCTCCCTCCTTTCTTAAAAAGTGCGGTTACATTGGCTACCCTCCACTCCACAGGAATTGATCCAGAATCGAGAGAACATTAGAAAATGATCACCAATGCATCCACAATATCTAGGGCCACCTCCTTGAGTACTTTGGGATGCAGACGATCAGGTCCTGGTGATTTATCAGCCTTCAGTCCCATCGGTCACCCAACACCATTTCCTGACTAATGTGAATTTTCTTCAGTTCCTCCATCACCCTAGGTCCTCTGTCCCATAGTACATCTGGGAGATTGTTTGTGTCTTCCTTAGTGTAAATAAGCATATTACACAGTCTGGAGTTTAAAGCCATCTTTAATCAATACATATAATATAGCGGTACAGCATGTTGTTAGTTGCTAGTTCATCGTCACCGCTTCTAAGACTGCCTAGTGTAGGAAGTGGGTGTTAGTATAAAGCATACAGTAAGGTGGGGTTAGTGATGCTATTTCTACTATGATTGGTTCACATGCAGTTACCATCTACATCCTTCCCCGTAAAGAGCGAATATAGTTAAACGCACATGTGACTTCCGAATTTAAACATACTCTCCGTTTCTGTCAGGCGGTCTACTAATGCAGCCCGAACGCATACGGACCAACCGCTCTCCCACCGCGCCAGAAAAGTTAGTGGGAGAGGGAGGCAGTGAACCCGGAAGTGAGAAAGCAGCAGGGGACACTTGAGGTGACCGATAGGGAGAGCATGCGGGAGAGGTAGTGTTGTTGTTAGACAGAGCCGCCGGTCGCGGCGGAGAACGGGACATGCTGGGACTAGTGGTGGCAGCATCAGCAGACGGCTGGAACATCAAAGGTGGAGCAAAGGGATCGGCTGGTGGTGGACGTGGTTCCTTTACAGACAGCAAGTGTTGGCGGCTCCGTCGGTACAGGGCGCCATTGACGTCGCCAAGGTAGGATCGGGGTTCCTTGGACGGGCCAACAACGCAACCTGGACGGGAATGTCACAAAGTGGTTTGCAGGCGGACGACTTGGCCCCGCAGTAGTGGTTTCAGCGGTTTGCTGGACTTGTCATATGATCTTTTCTGGATGTTGTGTTTCTCCTGGATGAGCTTCTGGACCACGGCTGGCTTCAGCACATGTGGTACCAGCTTTTGCTGGGCAATTGGATCCTCTCTCATTCTAAATTCCAGAGTATGTAAGCACATCCACTCCATTCTATCAACATATAATAGTCCCACCATTCCGGGAATTAACATTGTGAACCTACGCTGCACTCCCTCAATAGCAAGAATGTCCTTCCGCAAATTTGGAGACCAAAACTGCACACAATACTCCAGGTGTGGTCTCACTAGGGTCCTGTACAACTGCAAACTGCACAACTGCAAAAGGACCTCTTTGTTCCTATACAACTCCTCGTGTTATGAAGGCCAACATGCCATTCGCTTTCTTCACTGCATGCTGTACCTGGTACCTGCATGCTTACTTTCAGTGACTGATCAACAAGAACCCCCAGATCCTGTTGTACTTCCCCTTTTCCCAACTTGACATCATTTAGATAATAATTTGCCTTCCTGTATTTGCCACCAAAGTGGATAACCTGACATTTATCCACATTAAACTGCATCTGCCCACTCACCCAACCTGTCCAAGTCATCCTGCATCCTCATAGCATCCTCCTCAAAGTTCACACTGCCATCCAAATTTGCTAATGTTACTTTCAATCCCTTCATCTAAATCATTAATATATATTGTAAATAGCTGAAGTCCCAGCACCGAGCCTTGCGGTACCCCACTAGTCACTGCCAGCCATTCTGAAAGGGACCCGTTAATCCCTACTCTTTGTTTCCTGTCTGCCAACCAATTTTCTATCCATGTTTTCAATGATGATGAATGAATGAATTATAATGTTGTTATACACGGATAAGCTGCAGGAAAATGGAGCCCATGTCAGCGTGATTGATGCCTGGAATTTCCCACTGGGCAGGGCCTGTCCCGGAAAGGGCAGCAAACAGTTAAACACAAGACACATTTTGCTTCACAAATCAGAGACAAACCAGTTCAATGTCAAGAAAACAGAAGCTGAGGCAGCATCTACGAAAACAAGAGACGGATATAGCGTTTCAATTCTATGGGCTTTCATCAGGACCGGGCAACATTAGGAATGAAAGACTTTTAAGATATGCAGAAAGGGGAGAAGAAGTGGGCTCAAGGGGAAGGTTTTGAGGCTTGCAGGACAGATACATTTCAAAAGCAGTGTTTATGCAAAGTGAGAGAGAGAGTGATATTTGACTGAGATAATGTTTTATGTAATTTTGATTGTTTTCCTCTCATATTTCTTAGAGAAATCGAACTGCATTTTTAAAAATAGTTAACAAACCTTGCAAGTCATTTATGGGAATCACTCTGCTCTTTTTGACAGACTGATATGAATGTTTTCTATGCAACTAATCATATCTGCCGAGAGATTATTTACATGGCACAATATCCAAAATCAAATAGCATGTCTGGAGTACCTTGGGCTTGTTTATTCTTGCATAATATTCCAGTTATGATTTGACTTTAATAACCAATTTATTGTGGAACAGATTGGAGACTGTCTATTCATGAACTATTGCTATATTTTTATTAAATTCGAAAAAACAGATAGAAAGAACGTAATTTATATTTAGTAGACACAAAATGCTGGAGTAACTCAGTGGGGCAGGCAGCATCTCTGGAGAGAAGGTTCACCTGCAACTTTCCAGGTGAGGCTGAGGTTCACTTGCAACTTTCCAGGTGAGGCAGATGTTCATTTGCACCTCCTCCAACCTCATCTACTGTATCCGCTGTTCCAGGTGTCTACATCGGCAAAACCAAGCGCAGGCTCGGCGATCGTTTCGCTGAACACCTCCGCTCAGTCCATTTTAACTTACCTGATCTCCCGGTTGCTGAGCACTTCAACTCCCCCTCCCATTCCCAATCTGACCTGTCTGTCCTGGGACTCCTCCATTGTCAGAGTCAGGCCCAGCACAAATTGGAGTAACAGCACTTCATATTTTGCTTGGGTAGTTTACACCCCAGCAGTACAAATATTGACTTCTCTAACTTCAAATAGCTCTTGCTTTCCCTCTCTATCCCCTCCCTCTTCCCAGTTCTCCCACCAGTCTTACTGTCTCCAACTACATTCTATCTTTGTCCCGCTCACTCTACCCTGACATCAGTCTGAAGAAGGGTCTCGACCCGAAACGTCACCCATTCCTTTTCTCCAGAGATGCTGCCTGTCCCGCTGAGTTACTCCAGCATTTTGTGTCTAACATTTGGTTTAAACCAGCATCTGCAGTTCTTTCTTACATAATTTATATTGGGAACAGTTAAATAGCACACTCCCGTAAAAGTTGTGAATGCTTAATATAATCTAAAATAAAGATTGAAAACATAAGAATATGAGAATTAGCACCTACTCAGTTCACATGACAGGACGAAAGCCTTATGTACCAATCAAAATGCCAATTTGTACAAATATTACATTAATTTTTGATATTGGCTGTGAGGACTCAAAGGTCCTCAAGTTTACGAATGAGTTTATTATGGTGTTGTTGAACTGTATTCAATAAATAGCATTCTGACACATGTGTTCTTATTGTCAAGGTGATCCAGGATTAAATCTGGTGCAAAAGAGATAGCATCCTCCACAGATCTATTTTTCCTTATGCTCATTGCAAGGGAGGAGTTAAATTATCTGGAGGTCTGGTGCAAATGTGGGCAATTTGGACCCTAACCAATCGTTCAAAGCATTGCATTATGGTGTACGTTAGAGCTACTGGGCAGTAATCATTGAGACAGATCACTTTAATTTTTGAGGGGTACTGGAATGATGGAGGTTTCCTTGAAGCAGACGGGGACAGTAAGGATTCACGGTCAGTTTATTGTCACATGTACCAGTTAAGGTACAGTGAAATTTGAGTTACCATACAGCCATACTGAAAAGTAACAAGACACACAACCACATAAAAGTTAACATAAACATCCATCACAGTGGACTCCACATTCCTCACTGTGATGGAAGGCAATAAAGTTTAATCTTCTTCCCCTCCTCCTGCGGTCGGGGCAGTCAAACCATCCGCATTCGGGGCGATCAAAGCCTCCGCAGCTGACAATTGAAGCCCCTATCAGGGTGATCGAAACTCCCGCGTAGGGGCGGTTGAAACTCTCTCCGTGGCATGGTTCTCCTGGGTCGGCCTCTTCTTACCAAAGACCGCGGGCATCACGATTTTAAAGTCCACAGGCCCCGCGGTTGGAGCTTCGATCCCCGGCAAAGGGAACACAAGATCCGCGATGTTAAAGTCCTGCAGAATTCCCGCAGCTTGAAGTGCCGGGTCGGTCTCCAGGAAAGGACGCCAACTCCACGATGTTAGGTCACAGTGGGGATAGAGATACGATATGGAAATAAATCGCATCTCCGTTGAGGTAAGAGATTGATAAAAAGTTTCCCCAACCCCTCACTTAAACCAAGGAACACTAAAACATATTTTTTAACACATACTTAAATATCAAAATGAAGAAAGGACAGACAGACTGTTGATGAGGCAGCCACTACTAGTGGCGCCACCCGTTGGTTTGTAGCTTCTTGAAGTGAGAGGATGAAGGTGTCGGTGAAGACTGTGGGCAGTTGATTGGTACAATATTTCAGAACCTGTCCAGGACTCCATCCAGGCCAACACTTTCCGGGAGATTACCCTTGTGAAAGCATATCTGACTTCTGCCACTGAGATTTATGGTAAAGGGCTAATCGTTTTTTTTGGGGGACACACCTAGGTGGAATTTTGTTTGCCTGTTCAAATTCATTAAATTGAACATCCAGCTTGTGTTGGAAGTCTCTATCTTATGTTCCCTGTTCTGAGCTGTTGCGGGCATTTTAAAGCCACCTTGGCTTTAAACCAACTCGTAACTCAGACACTCTCTTGATCTTGATGCATCTGCATTTTTAGTCTTTAGAGATACAGTGGGGAAACAGGCTCCTTTGCTCACTAAGCTCGTGCCGAAGAAGCGATCACCTCCATACACTAGCACTATCCTTCGCACTGAAGCCAAGTAACCAACAAAGCTACATGTCTTTGGAGTGTGGGAGGAAACTGGAGCACCCGGAGAAGACCCACGTGGTCACAGAGAGAATGTACAAACTTCTGACAGCACCCGTTTGTAGGCAGCAACTACTGCTGAGCCACTGTGCTGCCCCTCAGGGAATTAGCCTTTCTAGGCAAAACTCAGTGGGCAAGTTATGGTGTTAGATATTAGTTATGGTGATAGATAGGGCAGTTGTGGTGTTAGATATGAATTATTTGTCATCCTATCAATTATGTAGGAGGGAACTGCAGATGCTGGTTTACACCGAAGATAGGCACAAAATGCTGGGGTAACTCAACAGGACAGGCAGCATCTCTCGATAGAAGGAATGGGTGACGTTTCGGACCCTTCTTCAGACTGCCACTGATATTCACAAATGTAATTTGCTCAAATAATGATTAATTCTACAAATTCAACACTAAATGATCAAATAACTGCAGATTTAGGAAGGGTTTGAAGAACAGTCTGAAGAAGGGTCTCGACCCTAAAACATCACCCATTCCTTCAATCCTGACATGCTGCCTGTCCCGCTGACTCCAGCATTTTGTGTCTATCCTATCAATTATTTTGCTTCAATACATGCTGGCTATTATTGTTTTTTTAATTCATGTGTTTTACCTGGGTCTACTTTGTTCTGCAACTATTTAATTAAGACACATTACATCCATTTGAAAGTAGCAGTTTGCTATAAGTTCAAATTTTATCTATTGTCAACCACATAAAGTTATAGAAATACATGCCATCTGGTAGGGGATGTCAGGTTAGTGTTTTGATAGGAAACATTGTGGTACTTGAGTCAAATAGCATGAGATTACTTCAGGGACTGTAAGACACTGTGGGAGCCATTGATCTTTACAGAAGGAGGCACATAGCTTAAATGGATTAATTCATCTGTATTCACCTTGGTGATCTACCTAAAAGTCCTGATGAAGAACTCAATTGAACTTTGAACCCTTCATTTTGTTTTAAATGCTGATTCATCGCTACATGTTTTGTTTAGCTTTGATCAACAAAATGGTTTCAGAAATGAATTTAAAGCTTTGAATATTTCATTCTTTCATCAACCAGCACATTACAAAATCACTGAATATTTAGGAATAAAAGGGCTAATTTATCATCTCTGACCTGAAACGTTAATTGTTTCTCTCTCCATGGACGTTGCCTGCACGGACACGGACTTCTGACTGTTGCCAGCATTTCCTGGTTTTATCTCAGATTTAGTGTAGAACTTGTAGAAATACTCAGAGCTGCAGCATTTGAGTAAATGACTATTAAATGAATGTCAGTGGCAGACATGGCAATTCCTCAGGATTAAGGAAATGCCCCTACAAAATATTTTAATCTTGCTCTCGAGACCCTACTGCTGAACAGATCTCAATATGAAAATGCATTATAAATATAGTGAAATGTCATCAACCTGGAACTTTTCCTTTATTTTTTCTTCTCTCCATAGATGCTGCCTGACAAACTGGGTATCTTCATCATTTTCTGTAAATTTTTAGACATTGTAAATAGTTGTTGTGATAGGAGGTTATTGGTGGGGTATGAAAAGAATAAAGTATTCATGTCATCATTCTTTGCCAAATTACTTATGAAGCATTAAGGATTACAATGGGTTCAGGGCAACTTAATTGTTAAATAAAATATTTTAAGTAACAATTTTATTAGCAAACTACAACAGTATCATGTTCCAGCTAAATATCAATTTAATTTTCAGATTCCTGCAAGGTTCTCAAGTCTGAAGAAGGGTTTCGGCCCGAAACGTTGCCTATTTCCTTCGCTCCATAGATGCTGCTGCACCCGCTGAGTTTCTCCAGCATTTTTGTGTACCTTCGATTTTCCAGCATCTGCAGTTCCTTCTTAAACAGGTTCTCAAAATGATCAAGGTTTGATTAACTTGCATATTATTATATTTTCATTGAAACCATAGGTAAGTTGATTTAGTCACAATTTAATATATACTTGCAGTTAATAATTAGAATTATAGCACAACTGAGTGATTTAACAATTAAGCCTTTCACTTAAATAACACCTATAATATGGCAAAAAGAGTGCGGAGTGGCAAGACAATACAGGGCAGGAATTTCGGAGCTTAAAGGATTCAACAGCTGAAGGTATGGCTGGTCACTAGTAGAAGAGTGATTAAAATATGATGAATGCAACAGCCAAAGTGGATGGATGGTAGATATCGCAAAGGACAGTAGGATGGAGTTCATGGAGATAGGGAGGCCTGAAGCTATGGAAAGATTGAGTACAATGTATGAGAGAAATAAAAACAAGTATTTCTCAATTAGGAACCAATGTTGGCCAGCACAAAGATCAAAAGTAAATAGCGCATTATATAATACAAGTAATCTCAAACAATAGCAGGGTCTTGGATGGCTTAAATTTATAAGGGCAAAGAATTGGAGGCTGATCAGATCTATGCTAGCACTGTCAACTCTGGAAGTAACTAAGGCATGGGTCATAAAGGCATAAGCACATGTGATAGGAGCAGAATTAGGCAATTCGGCCCATCTAGTCTACTCCGCCATTCAATCATGGCTGATCTATTTCTCCCTCCTAACCCCATTCTCCTGCCTTCTCCCCACAAACCCTGACACCTGTATTAATCAAGAATCTATCTATCTCTGCCTTAATAATATTAATTAAACTGCCTTCTGTGGCAAATAATTCCACAGATTCACTACCCTCTGTCTAAAGAAATTCCTCCTCATCTGCTTTCTCCCCATAACCCCTGACACCCCATACCAATCAAGAATCTAACATGGGGTTACATGAAAAATCTAAAGCCAGGTCCTGATCCATGTTCACCGAACATGTTCATGATGTAACCTATCCATGTTCTACAGAGATGCTGCCTGATCTGCTGATTTACTCCAGCACTTTACTTGTGTCTTTGTTTTGTAAATCAGCATCTGCAGTTTCTTCTTTCTATATTCTCTGGGATTATATGAAGGTATTATAGGGAGGTATGATTGAGCATGTAGTTGCCTTTGGACACAGTGCAGCCATGGTCAAATCAAAGACATATTGGATAGTGCATTTCGCTGAAAAACTCACAAGCAACAAAGTTTTTCTCATTCTGCCTTTCTAAGCTAGGTGAACAAAACCACACTATTCATCCAGTAAGTCGCAGTGAATTTAGTTTTTTTTTGGGGGAATATCTGAATATTGTTCCACTTGTACAGAACACAATTGGTTGAAAAGCTTTAGGTTTTAATTTGACAGCACTGTACAATACTAACTCACATGGAAATCCTTCCAAATCTCAGATAGATCCTGATTAACTTTGATCATTTTAGCCCTGCAGCAGTCTTTGATGTTGTTCAATTGCACAGAGATTTTGAAAACTAATTACTTAATACTCACAGTGTACACCTGTGGAAGATAAATTGCAGGCTTCCAGAAAATGACAGCATTCAAAAACTAGAGGTTATCTCAAGAAGATAGAAATGCATTAGACTGAGAGAAAAGCAAAAAGTAAAATTACTTTTGAAACATAATGCACAAGAAGCTTTTGTCTGAAATCACTTTTCAGTAATGCCTTAAACTCCTAGCATTTCTATCTTGGGAATCAAACAATTCTATTAAGCTCAGTTCCTGTTGGCGCTATTGGAAATAGATCTTTATTAACATCAACAATTTACTAGCTTCCCCATTCAGCCTTGGCTTCACCCATCAGAATGACAACATTTAGCAGGAGAATAATGTAACTCACAAATCACTCCTTCTAACCAGTAACCACTTTTTTAAAGGCACACTTATCAAAAACATTTAACAGGATGGGACCTTCACTGGGAATGTCTGGCTACCTGACTGTGCTAAGTCAAGGCACTGAGATAATTTGTTTTGATTCTTCAGTTGTAAATTCCTTGCATTGATGTTGGTCTTGCACGACTGCATGACTTAACAGTGGAACACAGAAACTCAGCAGATAAACTCCAGAGGGATGTGCTTTCAAAAAAAGTGAGCAGTTGCCCATGGGGGAAATATTGTTTCAGCAAGGATAAACCCTCAAAACGCTTATTACGTACTTGTCAGTTTCAGCCATGATGCGAACAGGGAAGTAAATGCCAAGCAGAGATGAAGTGAAAGGAAAATGGGTAAGTAACAACCACTTCATTTAATAGTGCGAATATTTTGGTGGCCTCACATTTAAATGAATGAATGATACTTCATTATCAAAAGTGACATGTCACAGTGAGATAACTTTGTTTGGCAAATGCAAGAGTCACCACATTTTGGGCGCTGACAAAGTAACAAAGTAATCCATTTATTCCCCCTCTGATCAGCGTACTGTGATGGAAGGCAATAACATATTATCTCCTTCCCTCAATTACTCCCGTGGTCGGGGCAGTCAAACCATCCGCAGTTGGGGCGATCGAAGCTCCTGCTGCCGGCAATCGAAGCTCCCGTGTTGGGGAAATCGAGGCTCCCGCGATCAGGGCGGTCGAAGCTCCTGCGGTTGGAACTCCCGAAGTCAGTCCCTAACCAAGGGACAGCGAGCTCCACGATGTCAAGTCCGCAGGCTCCCGCGGTTGGAGCTCCCGAAGTCGATCCCCAGCAAGAGGCCGCCCGCTCCACGATGTTAGGCCGCAGTGTGGATGGAGAAACGATACGGAAAAGTCGCATCTCCATCGAGGAAAGAAATAAAACAAGTTTCCTCCAGCCCCACCCCCCTCCCCACACATAATACAAAACTAAAATACATACATTCAACAACAAACTAAAAACAACAAAAGAAGAAAAGGACGTGACAGACTGTTAGCGAGGCTGCCATGGTGCGGCGCCACCCGGTGTAATCCTGTACTAATCCCATTTTGTTCTCCCCACTTTATCATCAACTACCTCACACAAGGATTGAGCAACTGTTATGTTTGAGGATAGACCAAATAACTCAAGCAGTCATGAATACAGTTTGTTGGGTTTGCAGGCTTCCCATTAATTATTGCAAGTTCCTAATGCAGACCTAGCTTTTTGAAAATTAAGGCCAATAACATTAACTGTAAAAAGGGTACAGAGAGGAGCTCTGGAGACAGAGAACGGAAGCAAAACTAATTTTTACCTCCACCTTCCAGTAATTCCCACTGGCAGCCAAGTAACTGGGGACCGCATGAGTCAGGATAAGGCCCGGGTCTTGGGTCCCAATTAGTCCTGGAAGCAAGGTCCCAAATGGGCCTGGCATTAGGGCTGCAAGTGGGCCTCACCTGTTCTGATCCCAGTCCATGTCTGGGTCTACTAGTAGATGAACGGTATCCCTGGGCCCTGACTGGTCACTAAGTGGCACAACAGGTGGATAGATGTAACAATGGAGTACGGTATTGGTTGGCATGAACCTTGGACCATCTAACTTTGAGGTACACCACTGGTGCAGGTCATAGAGTCATAGAGTCAGAGTGATACAGTGTGGAAACAGACCCTTCGGCCCAACTTACCCACACCGGCCAACGTGTCCCAGCTACACTAGTCCCATTGGCCAGCATTTGGTCCATATCCATCCAAACCTGTCTCATCCATGGACCTGCCTAACTGCTCCTTAAATGTTGGGATTGTCCCTGCCTCAACTATCTCCTCTGGTAGCTTGTTCCATACATCCACCACCCTTTGTGTGAAAAAGATAACCCTCAGATTCCTATTAAATCATTTCCCCTTCACCTTATACCTATGTCCTGTCTGTCAATATGTAATCCTGGAGAACTATAAAGGTAGGCATCAGTCTGTCACAATGATACTATACAGGTGGATACAGGACTGTCAGTCTAACACAGGAGTACAATGCAGAGTAGATGTCTGTCAATCTTTTCCACTGGGGTACATAGGTCAACTAAACCTTTACCTGCTGGGTACCTGTACAGATGTCTTTTAAATATTGTTATTATACCTGTATCAACTACTCCCTGTGCAGCACGACAGAATATTTTAGGCATAAATACAGATCAGATCAGATCCGTGTGACCATATACCGTAGAATATATATATACACACATAAATACACAGATAAAGTGCAATAGGCTGTTATAGTTCATAGTTTCTTTGAAGTTGTGTTTAATAGTCTGATGGCTGTGGGGAAGAAACTGTTCCTGAACCTGGATGTTGCAGATTTCAGGCTCCTGTACCTTCTACCCGATGGCAGCGGAGAGATGAATGTGTGGCCAGGATGGTTTGGGCCCTCGATGATGCTGGCAGCCTTTTTGAGGCAGCTCCTGCGATAGATCCCCTCGATAGTAGGGAGGTCAGAGCCGATGATGGACTGGGCAGTGTTTACAACTTTTTGCAGTCTTTTCCGCTCCTGGACGCTCAGGTTGTCGTACCAAGCCGCGATGCAACTGGTCAGCATGCTCTCTACTGTGCACCTGTAGAAGTTCGAGAAAGTCCTCCTTGACAAACCGACTCTCCATAATCTTCTCAGGAAGTAGAGGTGCTGATGTGCTTTCTTTATGATTGCATCAGTGTTCTGGGACCAGGAGAGATCTTCGGAAATATGCACGGCCAGTAATTTGAAGTTCTTGACCCTTTCCACCATCGACCCGTTGATATAAACGGGACTGTGGGTCCCCATCCTACCCCTTCCGAAGTCCACAATCAGTTCCTTGGTTTTGCTGGTGTTGAGAGCCAGGTTATTGTGATGGATCCATTTGGTCAATCGGTCGATCTCACTTCTATACTCTGACTCGACCCCATCAGTGATACGTCCCACAACAGTGGTGTTGTCGGCGAACTTGATGATGGAGTTCACACTATATCCGGCTACGAAGTCATGAGTATAGAGTGAGTACTGCAGGGGGCTGAGCACGCAGCCTCGGGGTGCACCTGTGCTGATTGTTATCGGCGATGACACATTTCCACCAATACGGACAGACTGGTGAAGGCCAGCATGACAAAAGTATACTTCACCGCTCCATCTATTGTTGGGATTGTGGAGGTACACTAACTTATTAAGGAGCACTAAAACGTCTCATTCCATCTCCATTTGCACTAACAGATACCTCTATCCATTGTTATCCCTTCAAAAAGATGTAGATCTTCTTCTTCTTCTTGCGTATGGCATGCACAGCTTAAAGTGGTAGATTTATTCAACATAATATAGTGCTGTTGTCAGAGGTGCATGAAAGTCTCTAAATGTGTTTTGTTTCAGGAAGGACATTTACATGCATATTGTTATTGAGTGAAATTATGTGCATACATCCAAAGAAAATCAGCTGAATATCGTGGAGGTGGGAGGGGGGAGGGGGGGGGGGGGGGGGGGGGGGGTGGAGGGATCTCATGACCTTCTTTCTATAAGCAGACCTCCTGCAGAGTTACACATACTCCAGGATTGTGTCTCTATCTGTTTTATCCAATCTTGCATTTGTATCTCTTCTCTAGGAAGAATTAAAGAAAGAGCAGGAAAAAAAGAGAAAAACAGTTGACTTGGAATATAAAGGTGGTTAACTGTTTAATAGACATAGAAACATAGAAATTAGGTGCAGGAGTAGGCCATTCGGCCCTTCGAGCCTGCACCGCCATTCAATATGATCATGGCTGATCATCCAACTCAGTATCCCGTACCTGCCTTCTCTCCATACCCTCTGATCCCCTTAGCCACAAGGGCCACATCTAACTCCCTCTTAAATATAGCCAATGAACTGGCCTCGACTATCCTCTGTGGCAGGGAGTTCCAGAGATTCACCACTCTCTGTGTGAAAAAAGTTCTTCTCATCTCGGTTTTAAAGGATTTCCCCCTTATCCTTAATGTACTTAATGTACTTAATGTACTGACATAGGCCTGGATAACAAAATTAAAAGAGGTGAGTTGAATCCCACATAGCAGGCATGGAATTTAAGGTCAATTTCATTTTCTGGTCTGGCCTATATGTGACACTGGGCTGTCTAATGTGATAGACTTTGAATTGGTCCAACATCATCATACAGCTCCAGGACTATTAGAATCATGCAATAAATGCTGACATTGATAGCTCTGAACTTTTGGGGACTTCAGCATGAGATGAATTTTACCCCTGTGATGGGTATGCAAGGAGAAAAAAACATTGTAGCTGGCATATAAGTTTCAGTTTTATTTGTCATATGTAGGTTAATACAGGGTCAACGGTACAATGAAATGTGTTTGTCAAGACAACTGGTCACCTCAGCAATAATATAACAAGGATAAAATAAGATAAAAATGATATTGTTAAGGTAAAAAAGACAATAATAAGATAATCAACACAACAACAAAAACACACACGTGCTAACAAAAAGCTAACGAGCAGATATATGATGTGAAATTTGTTTATGAGCTCAGAAGCCTGATGGTAAAAACTGTTCTTAAGTCTGGTGGTACGTGCAGCCATGCTCCTGTATCGTCTGCCTGACGGCAACAAGGAGAACAGTCTGCGTGCTGGGTGGCTGTGGTCCTTGATGATGCTGTGTGCCTTCTGCAGGCACCGCCGGTGGAAAATGTCCTGAATGGCCGGGAGACAGTTGCCAGTGATGTGCTGTGCCGCCTTCACCACTCTCTGTAGTGATTTGCGGCTGTGGGCAGAACAGTTCCCGTACCAGACATTGATGCAGCCCGTCAGCAGACTCTCGATGGTGCATCTGTAGAAGTTTGTGAGGATGCTGGCGTTCATGCCAAACTTCCTCAGTCTTCTCAGGAAAAAGAGCCGCTGGCGGGCTTTCTTTGTTATTGTGTCCATGTGTAGTGTCCAGTAGAGGTCCTCAGCATCACCGATGTGGATGGGGAGGTGTCCACTCCCCTGCTGTCTCCTGTAATCCAAGATCATCTCTTTAGTTTTGCTGACATTGAGAGAGAGGTTATTTTCCTGGTACCAGCTGTTTAGTTCCTTTACCTCCTCTCTATAGGCCATCTCATTGTTGTCTGTGATGAGGCCCAGGATGGTCAGTAAACTTAGGATGATGTTAGAGCTGTGCTTGGCAGTACAGTCGTGCGTGAACCAGGAGTACAGGAGAGGACTGAGCACACAGCCCTGTGGTGCGCCTGTGTTGAGGATCAGTGAGGAAGAGGTGTGGCTGCCAATTTTCACCACCTGGGGCCTGCCCATCAGGAAGTCGAATATCCAGCGCAGATGGAGCTCCAGTCCAAGATCAAGGAGCTTGGGGACGAGTTTCGAGGGAATGATGGTGTTGAATGCCGAGCTGTATTAAATGATGAGCATTCTCACGTATTCCCTTTGTCCAGGTGGGTGAGCGCAGTGCGTGTTGCCATGGCGATGGCATCATCCGTGGCCCTGTTTGGTCTATACGCAAACTGAAGAGGGTCCACGTTGTCAGGGAGAGAGGAGCAGATGTGAGTTTTGACTGGTCGCTCGAAGCACTTCATGATGACTGATGTCAGTGCGACAGGACGGTAGTCATTTAAACAAGAGGTTACTTGTTTCTTTGGAACAGGAATGATGGTGGATGCTTTGTAGGGGGTGGGAACCACGGACTAACTCAGGGAGAGGTTGAAGATGTTGGTGAACACCTCTGCCAGTTGATCAGCGCACACCCTGAGAGCCCGCCCTAAAATACCATCCGGCCCTGGAGCTTTGCGGTCGTTGACTTTTTGAAGGACCACCTCACGTCTGCCGTTTGTAGGGTCAGTGTGGTAGTTCCCCTGCACACCTGTGGACTCAAGGTGGGCGCTGTGTTGTCTGCATCGAATCAGGTGTAAAAGGTGTTAAGCTCATCTGGGAGCGATGCGGTAGGCTGAATAGTGCTCCTGTTTTTCCCTTTGTAGTCTGTGATGCAGCGTAATCCACTCCACATGCGTCTGGAGTCAGAGCTGTAGTAGTTAGATTCCACTTTGTTTCTGTAGTCTCTCTTGGCTTTCCTGATGGACTTCCGGAGGTCATATCTGGCTGCTTTGTAGACGTCGGGGTCCCCTGAGTTGAAGGCAGTGGTCCGTGCTTTGAGTTTAGCGTGAATCTCCCATCCGACCCAGGGTTTCTGAAGTGTGGAACATGAGTGTTTTGATTCTCAGTCTTCATTGGGATACTGCTAGTCCTCTACATGAATGGAAGCAAAATTGCTGGCACAGAATGTGACAGTGAAAGTGTTTTGCGTGAGTGCCGTGCAAGTAAAGAAAGTGAATCTGGATTGGGGAGACTGTAATTTCCTTGAAGAATTGGGAAATCTTTGGCAGGAATGTCACGGTGACTTCCTTAATCAGTCTAAATTAATTATTTTGATGAACAGGACGTTGTCTGGTAAATATTCACCATCATGCTCCTGCCTGTCTTTGGGAGATGATTGATCACCCTGAACAAGCTGCAGGTTAGAACTGGAAAAGATAGGAATTGGTTAGTTCTGAGATGTTGGACGTTTATCAGCTTATTTTTATTTAGCTTTTTTTAAATTTCCATTCCGCTTCGTTTTCACCACATGAGCAAAATTGAAACTGTCCCCCATCCTTCATTGGATACAATTGACCAAACAGAGAACTGTCGTCAAAAGTTTGAATTACATCTTGTATCAACATCTTATATATTCCCTTACATTTCTCACACAGTTCAACTTGTTTTCTATCTTCAAGTTATTGTATGAACATGGACGTTTCTTTATCTCCATACAGCCTGCAACATTAATAATATCCTTACGAAATTCTTGTATATGCCACAAAACAACAAAGGAAATCATTATGTAAATAGGTTGCCGTACCAATTCACTGCATTAGTCATAGAAGTGGAAGTTAACAAGTTCTGCATGCAGCCATAAATAATATTCCATAACCTGGTTCACAAGAGGGTTCTAAACAAATGAAAATAATTTGTTCTTAATGCTGTAGGTAATGATGGAGCACACCCATTAATGTTCTCGTTACCATGTCTAATCAGTTCTATTCTGCTTTAATAACCATCAGACTATCAAGTGTACTGTGACTAACTCATTCCTGTTAGCAATACTTTGTTAAACATCAGCTATCTTTGATCTGTTTGAAGATTCAGAGCTAAGCCAATATCAGCAAACAAATCAGGCTTGAATTTAGTCTTTTCTTAACAACAGAAGAAAGTCACTGTCTTAGTAACGCATATTTACAATATCTAACAAAATGAGGATTGTAGCCCAAATGTTACCGGTGTTGAGCCAATTCCTCTTTACCATGTGCACAAAATTAAAAGATTGCCTGCCAGCATATTATGCAAAGTTTATGTTGCAATGACTGATTTTTTTTTTGTTCATTAGGATGATATCATTGTTGGGGGAAAGGCCAGAATTCAATGCCCAGCCCTAAATGACACAAGAAGGTACTTCTTGACATGTTGCAGAGTGTTCAGTGAACAACCTGCCATGGTGCAGAGTGCCAGAGTTCTGACCCAGCAGGAATAAGGAAGAATGATGTTTTTCCAAAAAAGGGTGGTGTGACCTGAAGGAAACTTGCAGTTGCCTTCAAATCTTGTCAAAATTGTGAATTTTGGAAATGCTGTCAAAATGCGACAGTGCACCTTGAGTCCCCCATAATCAATGCTCCCCGCCAATCATCAGCTTCACCACACTCAATGACAAAAATGCACAACAATCCAAAGACGAGCAAGTTTTAAGGATAATTGGCTTTTGTAAATTGCCCCTAGTGAGTAGGATGCGGAAGTGGGATAATATAGCACTAGAGTATGGGTGATCAATGGTCAGTGTGGATTCAGAGGACCCGTTTCCACACTATAATAAAATAGAGTTTAAAAAAAAGTAATCCTCACTCATCTACCGCCCATAGTCATCAACAATGCCCACACACACACACTCCACATACTCATTGACAGCTCCTAGCACTCAACACGACTGCATCCCATGTACATTAACACCTCTCAGACTCTTCAATATGCCCCACCATCAAGCCCCCACCATTCTTCAACACTACACGCTATATACTCATTGATAACTGCCAGCACTCGTCACTATTAAACCCCGCACTATCTCCCCAGATACATCAAGCACCCCTCACACCTCAACATAAGCTGTACAAGTTTGCAAAATTTACAGTAAGCAAGGCTGGTTTAGTAGCTGGCAGCAATAGATAGGGTGATAGACAGATGAGGTGGTTGCACGAAACTGAAGTTGTGAACTTCAATATGGAGTTGGGCATGTGGAGGTGGGAGTGGATGCCTGCCGACTATCTGCTAGCAATCCACACAGTTTGAGTAAGGAAAAGCAGACAAAGGTAGGTGAGGAGATGTTCAGATATGATGGTAAATGTACCATCACACCGGTACCTACCTGAACTGTTCAGAGTAAAATCACAGAGGTGGGTACAGTTTTTAGGGAAAAATACCATTGTGTATGGGAATTACCATTTTCCCCTTCGGAAGCACCAGGTATCTCATGAACTTGGTATCTCACAGGCTTAAACTGGATAACCTGAGGTGGAAGAGCATAATAGAACCACGTGAATTCTCTAGGTAAGTCTATATGTTTACATTTTTATTTCATCATGTATGCCTGGAGACCATTTTCCAAAATAAGATTGACAGATAGGATTAAATAAAGTATTTTATTGCATGGAATGGCCAGCTGCATCTATCACAAAGGAATGGATTTACATTTGACAAGCACGTAATCAAGAAGAAAGAGATTTGCTTTTTAATTTATGATTTTGATAAACCAGTTTCTCTTACGCCCGAGGCGAGCTACTATTCATAGATTTTTAGATCTAGTAACATTCATGAGAAACATGTCAGGTGCTGAGAATGCTCCAAGCAGAAGGGAAGGGAAGAACATAGCAACATGTTTACCATAAATGTTTGGTAATGTTGAAATCTCCAGTTCTTTTAACGTTGAATTCCTTGCTTGTTGTACCAAATGTGCACAGAGCAATCAGAGTAGAATGATCCCATTTTGGGGGTGCATTCCTATGAAACAAACTTGAAAACTCAGTCAGAGTTCCAGCTCCTAATCTCTCCAAAGTTCCTGTTCTAAATCTTCCTATAACGTTTCCATCTTTAAAAATTCCTTCAGACTTATCTCTTCGGTCATATTGAAGATAGACCCAAAATGCTGGAGTAACTCAATGGGTCAGGCAGCTTCTCTAGAGAAAAGGACTAGGTGATGTTTCAGGTCAAAACTCTTCTTTAGACTGAGAAACAGGGGATAAGGTGATTCCTCCTGCTGTTTTGTCACATTAATGGATTGATGGAACGATTTAGCATGAAAACAGGCCAGTTGAGTCCACATCGAACACTGATCACCCCTCACACTAGTTCTATGTTATCTCATGTTTGCATCCATTCCCTACACACTAGGGGCTCTTTACAGATGCCAATTAACCTACTAACCTGAGCATCTTTGGGAGGTGGGCACACATGACCACAGAGAGAATGTGCAAATTCCACCCAGACAGCACCCGAGGTCAGGATCGAACCTGGATCTCTGGCTCTCTGAGGCAATGGCCCTGCCAATTGCACCACTGTGCCACCCATCTCAATAACACATTTAATATATTCAGGTAAGAAGTTAAACCAAACCTACAAATCCTCTCTTAAGTGGACATGACAAGGTCTTTGGCACCGTTTCATAGAAATGTAGTGAATTTATCCCATTGCCCTGATTAGAATTTACTTGTGCAAATTAGCTGCCACATTTCATAGAGTATGATAGTTAAAATAGACAATTGGCTTTGAAGTATGCTCGAGGACACTTGAAAGGGTTATGAAAAGCATTATGTAAATGCAGAATTTTCTTTTTCTAATCAGATTCAGATTCAGATTCAGATTCAGATTCAATTTTAATTGTCATTGTCAGTGTACAGTACAGAGACAACGAAATGCATTTAGCATCTCCCTGGAAGAGCGACATAGCAAATAATATAATAAATAAGTGATAATAAGTGATAATAAGTGTCCGGGGGGTGGGGGAGGTGATTGGCAGTCACCGAGGTACGTTGTTGAGTAGAGTGACAGCCGCCGGGAAGAAGCTGTTCCTGGACCTGCTGGTTCGGCAACGGAGAGACCTGTAGCGCCTCCCTGATGGTAGGAGGGTAAACAGTCCATGGTTGGGGTGAGAGCAGTCCTTGGCGATGCTGAGCGCCCTCCGCAGACAACGCTTGCTTTGGACAGACTCAATGGAGGGGAGCGAGGAACCGGTGATGCGTTGGGCAATTTTCACCACCCTCTGCAATGCCTTCCGGTCGGAGACAGAGCAGTTGCCATACCATACTGTGATGCAGTTGGTAAGGATGCTCTCGATGGTGCAGCGGTAGAAGTTCACCAGGATCTGAGGAGACAGATGGACCTTCTTCAGTCTCCTCAGGAAGAAGAGACGCTGGTGAGCCTTCTTGATCAGAGTTGAGGTATTGTGGGTCCAAGAGAGGTCATCGGAGATGTTGACTCCCAGGAACCTGAAGCTAGAAACACGTTCCACCTCCGTCCCGTTAATGTGGATGGGGGTGTGCGTGCCGCCCCTGGACTTCCTGAAGTCTACAATGAGCTCCTTGGTCTTCTTGGAGTTAAGGGCCAGGTTGTTGTCAGCGCACCATGCTGCTAAGTGCTGGACCTCCTCCCTGTAGGCCGACTCATCGTTGTTGCTGACGAGGCCAATCACCGTTGTATCATCTGCATACTTGATGATGGTGTTAGTACCATGTACAGGTGTGCAGTCATAGGTGAAGAGGGAGTAGAGGAGGGGGCTCAGCACACAGCCCTGTGGAACGCCGGTGTTCAGGGTGAGGGTTGAAGAGGTGCGCTTGTCTAACCTAACAGACTGGGGTCTGTTGGTTAGAAAGTCCAGTATCCAGTTGCAGAGGGAGGGGTCGATGCCCAGGTTACCGAGTTTGGTGATCAGTTTTGATGGTATAATGGTGTTGAATGGTGAGCTGTAATCGATGAACAGCATTCTTACGTAAGTGTTTCTGTTGTCGAGGTGGGAGAGGGCGGAGTGAAGTGCCGTTGAGATGGCATCCTCCGTACTCCTGTTCTTGCGGTAGGCAAACTGATAGGGATCCAGTGTGGGGGGTAGGCAGCTTTTGAGGTGTGCCAGGACCAGCCTCTCGAAGCACTTGGTGATGATGGGGGTAAGTGCAACTGGGCGGAAGTCGTTGAGGCTTGCCGCAGTGGAGTGTTTTGGCACTGGCACGATGGAGGTGGTTTTAAGGCACGTGGGGACAACTGCTTGGGCAAGTGACAGGTTGAAGATGTCAGTCCAGACGTCTGTCAGCTGCGCAGCACAGGCCCTGAGCACGCGCCCGGGGATGCCGTCAGGGCCAGCAGCTTTACGTGCATTAGTCCTACTCAGTGCCACAAATACGTCGTAGGGGGTGAGTGTGAGGGGTTGGTGATCGGCAGGTAGCACAGCCTTGATGGCTGTCTCTAGATTGTCCCTGTCGAAGCGGCCATAGAAGTGGTTAAGCTCCTCAAGGAAGGAGGCGTCGCTGGATGGGGGGGTGGTGTTGGAGGGTCTGTAGTCCGTGATGGCCTGGATGCCTTGCCACATGCGTCGGGGGTCGGAGTTGTTGTTGAAGTGCTCCTCAATCCTGACCTTATGGCAGTGCTTGGCCTTCTTGATGCCCCTCTTCAGGTTAGCCCTGGCTGAACTGTAGGCTCGAGCATCGCCTGACCTGAAAGCGGTGTCCCGTGCTTTCAGCAGTAGCCTGACCTCGCTGTTCATCCATGGCTTCTGATTCGGGAATATGGTCACCTGTTTGAGGGAGGTGACACTATTGATGGTGGAGTTTATAAAGTCCAGAACAGAGGATGTGTAGGAATCAATGTCCGTGTGGGAATCAAGGGTGGCCTGGGCTGCAAACGCCTTCCAGTCAGTGTTTCCAAAACACTGCTGAAGTGTGAAGTCCGCTTCCTCTGACCAGACTTTAACTGTCCTCACAGTTGGTTTAACCCGTCTGATGAGTGGGGAGTACTTAGGGAGCAGGAACAATGAGACGTGATCAGACTGACCAAGGTGGGGGAGGGGGATGGCTTTGTAAGCTTCAGCCATGTTGGTGTAGACTTTGTCCAGTGTCTTGTCTACTCTAGTGGGGAAGGAGACATGTTGGTGGAATTTGGGGAGTACAGTCTTCAGGTTAGAGTGATTGAAGTCACCCGCAACAATGAAGGCTGCCTCGGGGTTGTGCGTCTGTTGATTGCTAATGGCAGTATGCAGCTCTTTCATTGCAAGCTTGGCATTAGCATCAGGAGGGATATAGGCTGCAGTAATGTGGCTCAGTGTACAACTTTGTACATTCGTAATCCTGTGATTCATCGTGAAAAAAATTACTGTGTTAATAGCAATATGTTGGTACGATTTGTTAAATGCCTGCACTGGAATATCAGGTTTGGTCAGACTGCAGATTTAAACCCAGATTTTCCTCTGAATTGAAATGGATATTGGTGAAAGGGAAGCCATATCGATGGGTTAAACCAAAGTAATTCCTAAAGACTGAAACCACAGTAGCATGCATCAATCCATTAGAACATTAATTATGCGATATGTTAGTCCTGTACATCATTTCTATGCATTCTGAATCCCACTTGTGAATGTTGTACTCTTGAAATGATGGTCAATGCAAAGCAATATGGCTCTAAGTTTACATAAGATCATGCAGAGTTTAATAATATAAAGGAAAGCTAATTTTGGCCACTTTTTAGTTAATTTCCTTGTTATTTCTTTCCGACTGCCCCTTGTAACCAAGCACACCTAAAAATTAGCTATAAATCATATAATGCTTATAGAAACTATGGCGATTTGTATGATAATGTTGCAGCTTTGCTTAATGCCAGGATTCACGAGATTGACTCCATTGTGGACCCGTTGACCTGGCATGCATGCCTTCATGAAGCAGTCATAGCAGTCATAAGATGGAGATGAATTTCATGCAGTCAAATCTAAGGAGATTTCTGGTTGAAGTCTGCGCTGGTTGATGGTGCCAGAGTCTTCAGTGAGGTCAAAAAAGCTATGCATTGTGGTTGATACTGCTCATTACGTTTCTGTGCGGGTTGTAGCAAGATGGAGACCCATTGTGTCTTTGGTTGGTTAATTATGCCCCTGTCCCACTTAGGAAACCTGGACGGAAACCTCTGGAGACTTTGCGCCCCACCCAAGGTTTCCGTGCGGTTCCCGGAGGTTGCAGGTGGTTGCCGGAGGTTGTAGGTATGGAAGCAGGTAGGGAGACTGACAAAAACCTCCGGGAACCTCCGGGAACCGCACAGAAACCTCGGGTGGGGCGCAAAGTCTCCAGAGGTTTCCGTTCAGGTTTCCAAAGTGGGACAGGGGCTTTAGAATTCACGTTGTGATTTGGGGATCAGCTCTATAGGCACTGGGTGGAGATGGTTGATGAGGACAATGCTACTGGTAATAAGCCATCTGCAATTAGCTCAATGGGATGTGACTCTTTTTTTTTTTTAAAGGAAGGTTTTGAATGTGGTTTCTCTAATGTTCACTGGTATATTTTCCTCTTTCCAGATGTGGACAATGAGATACTGAATTCATGAGTGAAGAACTTAATTGTGAAGTTTGGAATGCAGCGGGAATACTGTTGCTGCTTCGTGCTTTTTCTTGTTGGTCTAAGCAAGGTGCTGTGCAATGGTTTCAAGTGTGTTCACATCCAGGACACAGTGGTGTCTTCTCCAAAACATAGTAATGGAGTATCAAGAAACTGTAGATGCTGAATTACAAACAAAAGCACGCACAAAATGCTGGAGTAACTCAGCAGGTCAGAAGCATGCAGAGAAGCTGGATTCTGGAGTTAATGTTCATGCCACACTGATATTGATGCTGCATTTGATACTGGATTATCAATTGATAATGGCACATAGTCACTGTGCTTTCAACTTATTGTTAGCAGAGGTAAAGTTCCCCTCCCAGCTTATCTACTTAAAGTGATCACTTGTTGGAGAAACATTGGAAGTTTGATGAGCCAGATTTTGGCATCATTACTAATGGGGCATAGCTTGCCTACAAAACCCCAGGCAACACATTGACAAGGTGTTAAAAGAAAGGAATTAGGAATTTAACTGGTATCCTTGATGTACAGTATATTCATCCCAAGACTTCATTCTAATTGATTATACTCTGCTTCCACTATCATTGTAGAATTATAGCTCGTCCTGGAATTCTTCAAGTTGTCTAATTCCTTGAAGTTAATTTCTATGTATTATAAGTTACACATTACCTCATATACCATTATCTTAATCAATGAACATCTTTTAATAATAAAACAATAATCCATTTTAAAGGTTACACAATTCCTATCTGCTAGTATTCATTTGCAAACTGTTCAATTTAAACCCCCCAGTCTTTTAACCATCTGTGCTCTGTAGTTAATAAGTATCAAATAGTACACACGTCTGATAAGTCATTAAATAATTCTATAAACAATAAAGACCATCAGCATAGGACACAAATTGCTAGATTGTTCTGCACTTTTTGTTTATTTAATTTTTTTTTAACTGTTTCAATATTTACCCTGCTTATAGATGTGATCTCACTTCTTAAACATAAAATAGTTCATACTTCCCACCTGTATTACTACAAACAGCAGACTTAACCCAGAAGTACTTCTGAGGAAGTGCGGTTAACAACTGATCTGGCAATGAATAGTTTCGATTACTTTCTGGTGTAATAAGTGCACAAAGATGCACAGAAAGTTACAAACTGCAAAATGGATGATTCAGTCCATGTTGACTTTTACAGTCGATGTAAGGAATTGTTCTAAGCCCGTTTGCCTACAGGTCCCATTTCCCATAGGGAATTTTTCAACCAGCTACAATTCAAATCTGAATGTTAACAGGTTCTATCTCAACCAAGAACAAAGACGGTGCTGACGACAGCTGCCACGGTGTACTGCTCCTTGCTGTTTTGTCGGTGTTTGTTCATTTATGTCGTCTATAAAAATCCCACAAAGATTACTTTCATGAGAGAGGAACTAATTAACGTCAGACATTCGGTTCCTCCAAACATTGTTCCAAATTTCTCTCACTCACTGGATTATTTGGATATACTTGTCGGCGGGGATGTGGTTACGTCCAAGGCCGTGAGGCATAGGAGGACCCGGGGGAAGTGCTCTGGAACAATTGTCCAACCCCGGCAACGAGGATTATGCACAACCGCTCCCGAGTATATTCCTTGCAAATCTACGTTCGTTCAACAACAAAGTGGACGAACTGCAACTCCTGTGCCAAACAAACAAGGACTTCTCTCGATCTGCTGCCCTGTGCTTCACTGAGACCTAGCTGCGTGAGTCGACCCCAGACAATGCGCTGCAACTGGCTGGCTTTAAACTACACAGAAGCAGAGGTAGCGGGGAAATCAAGTGGCAGTGAAATATGCATCGTCAAATTCCTTGTATGTATACATACTTCGCTAATAAATATATTCTGATTCTGATTGACTTCTGGACAGGAATTCTAACAAATCCCAATTTCCTACTTCAAGATGCTCTCTCCAATTTATATCTAAATCTTTTGTCATCACGCTTTTAAAAGGTTCCTACTCTCTGGATGTTTCTTAGCCTGCAAACAACCTACTCCAATCAACTTTAGCAAGTTCCTCAATTACCATCAAAATCCTTGCCCCAATTCAGAATTATAACTTGTGGGCCTGCCCTGTCTTTATCCATAACTATTTTAAAGCTGTTCCCATACTGTCACTGTTCCCAAAATGCTCTACCCCAGTCACTTCATTCACTTGCCCTTCCCAATTTTCCAAGAGTAGATCAAGCTCTGCCCTCTCCCTTGTAGGGTCTTCTACATATTGCTGAGGAAACGTTCTCGAACATGTTTTACAAATTCCAGCCCGTCTATGCTCTTGGCACTATGACAGTCCCTGTCTATTGGGAAATACAGTATAAAATATTCTTCTATGACAACCTTATTATTTTTGCAGCTGCCTGCAAGCTCTTGGCATATTTATTTTTCCAATTCCCATTGACTATTTGAGAGGGGGGGTTATAGTACAGTCCCAACAAAGTGATCATTCCCTTTTTATTTTTCAACTACACATATGGCCTCACTGGACGAACCATCAGTAATGTCATTTTAGACTACTGCCATGATTTCAGAATAATGCAACTCCCCCACCTCTATCTCTCCTGTAGCACCTGTACCCTGTACCCAATAATCTGTTAAAAACTCTCGTCTCTGAGGTCTGTCATGCCAAGAAATGTCCAATGGTTAATTTATAGTGTGAAATAGACATTGAAATTTCAACATAAAAGATGAATGAAAGGCAATGCTAGATTCAAAGGTGAATTTAGTTGATGACTAGTATTACAATTTGATTTTAGGAACATACAAAATATCCAAATCTCTCTTTTTAAAGCAATAATTTTGAACCATTTGGAGTTATGACTGCTGTATGAAGCTGAAGCAGTGCAATTCACCCGAATACTTGGATGTGACCATGAGGTAAAAGGAAGAATTGCTAAATAGGAGTAGGCTGCCAAGAACCGAAGATGGTAATATATAAACATTAGGAACAGACTGAACTGGCACACACGACAAATTGCAGATATAATAGAATAATGCATGTAACAGAGAACAGTTTATTCCTTGGCGATGATGTAAACACTGGCAGTAGGTCAGGACATAACTTCCTTCCAATGCAAATATTGTCATGACTGGTTTACCATTTGGATAAGTGATGAGATAAAGAGTAAGGCGTCGTACATCTCTTGGCCAGTCCTCTTGTCTCTCATCTTCACTGTGCCCTCACCATGTGCTGGTCATCGTATATCCCAGCTACAGCATCTAACATTGTTCAGAAAGGCACACTCAACTCTTCCAACTCTTTCATGGCAGCCCGTAGAAAATCTGCACAACTGATGGCTTGGCAGTAAATGTCTGAGTTATAGCATTAAATTGGGAGCTTTTTAACCTTGAAAACTTATTAGATGTTTCCAAGATATTAAATAGTACCGGAAAGGTAAATTCCAGAGATTTGCTTCAAAGTAAATTCAAAAGGAACATGGGTTCAATTTGCTGAAATACATGAGTTGATGTTGGGATCAATACCTTTACCCAAAAAATGTGTTTGGAGTCATGGGAAGAAGGCAGGGGGATGGGACTGAGAGGGAAAGATAATCAGCCATGATTGAATGGTGGAGTAGACTTGGTGGGCCAAATGGCCTCATCTGCTCCTATGACTTATGAATTCATGAATTTATTAAGAGTAATCGACACGCAGAATAAATCCTGATTGGTGTGGGATTCCAGGATGATTGAGGATGAACACTCTAGAGCCACCAAGAATGATTGCTAAGAAATGTTCCCAAATTTTTTCTTCAGCAGAAGCATGAGCTAAATGGTCCATTGCACATATAAATGGGCCAATACTCAGGATACCAGTAAAGATGATTTTTACTAATTGGTTGCGATTCATATACATATCTTATACAGGAATCATTCATTTTAAATTCATTTTTCTGCCAATGAATTGCTGCAAGAGAAACAATTTCCACCGTTCTCTTCTAAACCAAGTCAAGAGTGGTTTATTGTCATATGTCCCGAAATAGAACAATGGAATTCTTACTTGCAGCAGCACAACAGATATAGAAACATATCTGTAAAACCTATAACAACAAAAAAGTTCAGTACATACAGGTATATGCACATATGTGTGTGTGTATAAAAAAAACAGACTGATAGACAATAGTAGTGCAAGGACAAAACTGATGTTGAAAAATCAAGAAAGTTGCCAAGCATCCTAACCATTGTACTCTATCTGTAAATACCGCCAAGAATCAAATAAATGGCAAATCATTCCATATTGTTGCGAACATGATTTTGTCCAACTGGCGGCATGGTGGCGCAGCGGTAGAGTTGCTGCCTTCCAGCGCCAGTGACCCGGGTTCGATCCTGAGTGTAGGTGCTGTCTGTATGGAGGTTTTACGTTCTCCCCATTCCAGCCTGGGTTTTCTCCGAGATCTTTGGTTTCCTCCCACACACCAAAGGCGTACAAGTTTATAGGTTCATTGGCTTTGTATAAATGTAAATTGTCCCTAGTGTGTGTAGGATAGAGTTAATGTGTGAGGATCACTGGTTGGCATGGACTCGGTGTGCCGAAGGGCCTGTTTCCGCGCTGTATCTCTAAACTAAACTAAACTAAAAGACTGTCCATGAGCCCAAGCAACAACAGTGATCAAACATCAAATTATTTTTTAGATATGAAATGTGAAAAAGTATTATGTTAAAGCAAATATATTTTTTCTTTCATTGCCTCTTTAATATTTTCTCCCTGCTGTTCTAACCAGCAATGAATAATTTACTTACTGGTTGAACTTTAGTCAGCAAAGAGAACATATAGCCTTTAGATAAGTGCCAGACTCCTGGAACATGGATCTGTAATGTGGAACATTGAGTTCGTACAGTCATTGGAATATTCAAATTTTATATGCTGCAACTTAAGTGATTGTGAAATACTATGCATACTTAAAAATGCAGCTACCAGCCTGACCTGAGGATTATTACAATTGTTTTGAGATACTCAGAAAGCCAGGTTTAAAAATTCTAATGTCATCCTCTGGTATGAACTGTTGAATTTAAAACATGCACTTCCTGAAATAAAAATGCAGTTTTGGCTGATTGAATTAGACACCTTTATTTGTTTCACATCATTCCATTTCTGTGACAGTGCATGTGTAATCTACTATTTTAATATACCCATCCCTGCATCTCAACAAATCATAGCTTATGAATCCATAAAATTACAGACAGGCAAGAGGCCAGATTCAGAGAAACATGCATTTTAAGGCAGAGATAGATAGATTCTTGATTATGACTGTGTCAGGGGTTATGGGGAGAAGGCAGGAGAATGGGGTTAGCAGGGCGAGATAGATCAGCCACGATTGAATGGCTGCAGAGTTGATGGGTCAATTGGCCTAATTCTGCTCCTATCACATATGAACATGAATGTTCTGCATGCATTTGTGCCTTGCTTGACTTATGCTTTGACATCCTCTTGGATGTATCAAGAAGAAATTCCATTAAAAAAAGCAGCATTATAAGCAGGTTGCATAAAGAAGCCACACCACGAGCATATGTTTCTGATCTAGTGCAGAAGGAATGTTCTATTATAGAAAATTCAATGTCAAGTTGACCTTTAATAATAACAGCTTTTAAAATGGGATGATATGCTGGAAGGTTAAAAGTATTTTGTAAGTCTTTTAAGGAGTAGCCAAGGACAGAATGTGGCCTATTGGTCACCAAAGGCACAATTGATGCATAGAGTTAGAAGACATGGCTAATGTTTTAAAATAATAATTCTCATTTTTATTCAACAAGAAGGAAATTGTAGTTGGAGAATTCAGAGCGGGTACAATGTGCTTCTAAAACAAGTTACCTTTAAAAATGAGGTGGCATTAGGAGTTGGTGGGCTTGAAGATGGATACATTCCCATGGACTAATGAAATGTATCCCAAGTATGCTTGGGATAGCAAGGGAGGAAATTAATGGGCTCTGACAGAAAATGTTGCTGGACACAAATTAGGTGCCAGATGACTGGAGAACAGCAAACGTAGAACCTTTATTCATGGTGGGCAGTTGGGAAGGATGAAGTAGATAATTACAGGTCTGTGAGTTTCACTTCAGCTGTAAGGGACTTACTGGAATTGCAAGAAAATGGTATTAGCATAGATGATCGATGATCGGCATAGACATGGCTGAAGGGGCTGTTTCTGTGTTATAAGACTCTGACTCGATGATAATCTAATGAGGTTAGTTGTGTTAAAATGCAGAACAAAACAAGGGGCAAGCCACTTGAGCAAACTATGAGGGGAGTAAGGGTGAGTGCGCTTTTAACCAGAGAGGGGGGAATCACGAACCAGAAGACATAGGTTTAAGGTGAGAGGGGGAAGATTTCATAGGCACCTAAAGGGAAAGTTTAGTCACACAGTGTGTGGTATATGTGTGTATATATTTATATCATGGTATACTTATATCGTGGTATATGGACACACTTATCTGTTTTGTAGTAAATGCCTACTATTTTCTGTGTGCTTAAACAAAGCAAGAATTTCATTGTCCTATACAGGGACACATGACAATAAACTCACTTGAACTTGAACTTGGTAGGTAAATGGAACGAGCTGACAGAGGAGGTAGTTGAGACAAGTACTATAACAACATTGAAAAGATATTTGGACAGGTAATGGATACATAGAATTTAGAAGCATATGGACCAAACACGGGCAGGTGGGACTTGCATAGATGGGGCATTTTGGTTGACGCAGCCAACTTTGGCCAAAGGCCTTGTTCCATGCTGTCTGACTATGACTGTATGATACAGATCTCCAAACCACATGAAGGAAACAGAAATGCACATTTATAGGCAGTCACTGACAGTGTAAAAATTCAGAGGGTCAGAATTATTAAATTGCATTAATTTTTATGTATTTTGTGATCTGCACCTTTCTCTGCAGAAAATTACCTGGATGTACATTATATGATAATGGAATTTGTTGTGGCTTTCATGTAAGCCACCTAGGCTGATGTCCACCCTAACCAGCAGACACCAATCATAGTACCTCAACCACCACTGTGACCAAAATCAGCTGAGGTTCTCTGTCTAATTAAAACTTGCACTTTCTCCTTACAAAAACAGAAATGCAGAATGAAGTCAGCCAATCAAACAGCATTTATGGAAAGAGATACCAGTCGACTCTTTGGGTCAGCGACCCTTGGTTAAAACACTGTTGACCCAAAATGTTGGCTGATTTCTCTCCCCACAGAAGTTGGATGAGTTTTTCCAACATTTCCATTCTCGTTTCACATTCTAGCATTCACAATTTTGTTTTATTTTCCTGAACCTTCTCCTTGGTTGTTACTTGAGTGGAGTGAGAGTCCCTTTGTAAATTGCGGTGGGGGATTCTGTTGTATCTGTTAGTTTACGTGTACTATTTCTAGACTTTAGAGCTACTCTTGTTTAATTGTTTACCTTGAGAAATTGACACATTAGGATCTTTTCACTCAGAAGATTGTGGATGTTCCATTGCAGAACGTACTCAGAACTGAAATGAATAGATTTTCAGACACTAAAGAGCCTGTCCCACTTACGTGATTTTTTTCGGCGACTTGCTGGCACGCGTCGTAGTTGCAGCAGGTGGGCGAAATGTTGAAAATCCAACGGCAACTAGAAAAAGTTACAACTGTTTGGGCTACTACTCACGACATGACAATAGACAATAGACATAGACTATAGGTGCAGGAGTAGGCCATTCGGCCCTTCGAGCCAGCACCGCCATTCAATGTGATCATGGCTGATCACCCATGTCGCGGGGTGACACCTGTTTGGTCGTGAGTAGTCGCCCAAAGAGTGGTACCTTTTCCTGGTCACCGCTGGATTTTGAACATTTTGAACATTTTCAGCCACCTGCTGCAACTATGATGGGTGCTGGCAAGTCGTCGAAAAAATTGCGTAAGTGGGACAGGCCCTGAAGGTTATCAAGGGATTAAAATGATCAACTGGGCAAGTGAACTTGAGACAGAAGAATAGCTATGATTCCAACTGGTTGAGCAGTTGGGAGGGTATACATGCCTTACTTTTGCTAAGAATTTCTTATGATTTATACAAAAGTCTCCGTTGCTGATACTTGGGAACTAGTGATTTAAATGTGAGCTGAGAAATGCACTAAAATATTGCAACTGTGAAAGAACAACAGACTTATCAAGCCTCTGCTGTATTTAAAGCATGCAAGACACAAAAGAATTGCCTGCCAGATCTATGAAAATATGAATTAATTCCAAGTAAGGGTTTCAGTCTGAAGGGTCTCGACCCAAACCACCACCCATTCCTTCCATCCAGAGATGCTGTCTGACCCGCTGAGTTACTGCAGCATTTTGTGTCTATCTTCAGTTTAAACCAGCATCTGCAGTTCCTTCCTACAATGAATTGCAGGTGTTGGTATTGTCTTAGATGTAGAGAAGAGAGTAAAATAACCTAGGTTTATTCCTTCTTTGCTCTCTATCATAGTATAAGATTAATTGATATTATCATTTCCAGTCAATAAAAAATAAACTGTTGGGGGAAATGGAATGACTGAAGATTCCAAGTTGAGCTGGGAACTTGCCTGTGCTTGCCTTTGGAGTGGCAGCAAACAAGTATAAAACAAAAACAATGCAAAAAATACAGTTAAAAAATGGGTTCACTTTCTGCACCAACCCTGACTGAACAAGTAAAGCCAGTTAAAGTGCCAGGAGGCGTATGAGAAACAATGATTATGAATGACCTATGTTCATACTAATGTCATCCCATCCCATTACAATGTACAACCTATGGTATGCTTGCCTTCATTAGTGGGGGCATTGAGGATATGAGTGAGGAAGTCATAATGCAGCTTTATAGAACTTTGGTTTAGGCTATATTTGGAGAATTGCATGAGTTCAGGTCGTGCATATGCAATTCTCCAAACGCAGTTAAACCAAAGTCCTATAATGCGGCACCATGGCTCACTAACTCATATAATCAATGCCCCGACCAATGAAGTCAAGCATACCATATGCTGGACGTGGAGGCTTTGGAAAGTTTGCAATAGAGGTATACCAGAATTATGCCAGGTTTAGGGAGTGTTAGCTATAAGGAGAGGTTGGACAGACTTGGATTGTTTTCTCTGGAATACCAAACGTTTGAGGGGATCCGATTGAAGTATTTAAAATTATGAGAGGCATAGATGGGGTAGACAGTCAGAACCCTTTTCCAAGGGGGGAAATGCCATAGACTAGAGGGCATAGTTTTAAGGTGAGAGGCGTAATGTTTATTCAATGATTCAACGCTACTTTAACGTCACATGTACCTAGGTACAGTGAAATTCTTTGTTTTTACATACAATCCAGTAAACTCATATGGCAGACTTCACCTAGGCAAAACACAAAGAGTCGCCGCTTTTCTCAAGTTTCAAAAGTCTTATCTTGCAGCAGTGATCCAGACCTGCTGCTGCACATGCAGCCGCAATCTGGGAGTTTAAAGGAGGTGTACAGGGTACATTTTTACATACATGGTGGTGAGTGCCTGAAATGTGCTGTCGGAAGCAGTGGAGGAGGCTGATACAATAGTGGTATTTAATAGCTTTTAGATAGGCGCATGGGTATGCAGGGAATGGAGGGGTATGGAGTTTGTGCAAACAGATAAGAGTTGGTCTTGGCATCATGTTGGGCACAGACATTGTGCATTGAAGGACCTGATCCTGTGCTGTATAGTTTTATGTTCTAAAACACCTTGTTGAAATGACATCCATAGTTAAGACTTTTTTATTCATACAGCTTAGAATAACTGAACCTATATTGTTCCAAAACATCCTGGACTAGTGTAATGCAGAAATCAGCAGTACTAATACTAATATCAACAAAATAGTAAGGATACACTGGACAGCACAAAGCTACCAATCTTTATGACAAAAATTACAACAATTACACTTTTGAAATCATGGGAACACATTGATAAATTGATCAATTTCCAGTGTGAAAGTGAGCCCAGATGTTGAATGGTCAAATGTTTCCATATAAACAGTCTGCTGGGTACGTATTGATTTTGTCTTTACTGACTAGCATTTCCAGAGAAACAAGCTAGCCAGCTGCTTTGAGTCACATCTATTCATCAAATAATAATGCTGCAACAAATTATTGTGCACAATCACCAAAGTAATTATATATTTTTTATAGATTAACTGGAACAGAACTTGCGAAACAAATCCTAGCTATTCCAGCTTTTTAACCTTTTGTTCACTACATGAGATGATGTAAGCAGGAACCTAATGCAATTAGTATTCACAATGTAAACACTTGGCTTCTGCCTAATAACAACTGCATTTGTTTGAGTGGCACCTTACCTTGAAGGAACGAATATAAGGAGGCACATTGTCATTTAGCAGCTGTCAATTGCATCTGTTTCTGCTCATTTGTCAAATTGAATAGAACATATACTGACCATATTGTTCTATAACAACATGCAGGTTCTGTTTGTAACCAAATCAGTTCTCAACTCAGAAATGCAGATGTGAACCGAGTTCCCACACGACAGAAGATGCCTCCAAGGGATGTTATCCTGTAGGAGTAGTTGGTCTGGAGAAGCAATTTAAATCTCTTCATTTATCATTTTTAATAATAATGCTGATGTTAACAAATTTTATCTCAGGCCTATAATGATATTCTTTTAAAACAGACGGCACGGTGGCGCAGAGTTGCTGGCTTACAGCACCAAAGACCTGGGTTTGATCCTGACTACGGGAGCTGTCTGTACGGTATTTGTACGTTCTCTCCACGACTGTGTGGGTTTTACCTGGGTGCTCCAGATTCCTCCCATGCTCCAAAGACCTAGAGGTTTTTAGGTTAAATGGCTTCTGTAAAAATCGTAAATTATCCCTAGTGTGTAGTGTGTTCTACTGTGATGGGAATCAATGTTCGGCACAGACTTGCTGGGCCAAAGGGCCTGTTTCCATGCTGTATCTCTAAACTTAACTCAACTAATTTTGCTGCAGTTAAGGTTTAAAAAACCATTGACAGTTTTAAATAGAACACTTCTGCTGGCCTGGTGTCGTATCTCTAGGTAGGGTTCCAGAAATGGACATTGTGCTAGTGATTTTCTTGGGTCTGTTGTCGCAAAGTTCCAGCTAGAACATTGCGGTGTGTATTTTGTATGTGCTGTACATATGTCGGGCATTCGTAAACTGGGGACAACCTGTAAGTTAATTTGCTGATTTAGCTCATCCAGAACACATTGGCTACAAATGGCACACTCAGCCGCATCCTGGTTCCAGAACTGAAACAAACTGGTTGTCTGGTTATTTTATCCTCTACAAAAATGGTACTTCTACATTTTGGCCATGGGATAGTTGAAATATCATCCCTCCTTCCTAAGCTCCTCAGGGATGTATTCCCACTGGCTTCTCATCACCCTGAGGAAATACCATTCCAAAATATGGCATTAGTTTCTGTATATCTGCTGATGATTGAAACATAGAAAATAGTTGATGCAGAAGGAGGCCATTTTTCCCATTGTTTGTGCCAGTGAGAAAGAGACACCTGGCCTAATCCCACCTTCCAGCACTGGACCTGTGGCCCTGTAGGGCAAAGTTCATCAAGTACACATCCAAGTACTGTTTAACTGTAATGAGAGATACTGCCTCTATCACCCTGCGAGGTAGTACATTCCAAACTCCCACTAGCATCTAGTTGAAAAAAAATCCTATCGACCCTCTAGTCTGGTTATTTTACTTTCAACTAAAAGGTGATAAGTATAAATAAACTAAGGATATTTTCAATGAGGATCTTTTTTTTTCAATTTTAGTAGTAGATATTCTAGTGCCAATTATTGTCTTAAATAATAAATAATGCCAATGCAATTTCTTAAGTTTATAAGTTGTAGGATCAAAATTAGGCCATTTGGCCCATCAAGTCTACTCTGCCATTCAATCATGGCTGATCTATCTTTCCCTCTCAACTCCATTCTCCTGCCTCCCCATAACACCTGACACCCGTACTAATCAAGAATCTATCAATCTCCAATGCTAATGCCTTTAAAGGGGAAGCAATCCTTTAAAAACAGCCTGTTGATGGAACATATTTGACATCCCCCACCCCCACCCCCCCACACCTCTCAACCACTTTTTTTCTCATAGCACAATTAAAATAATGAAGGAGCTGCAGCAGATGACAATTATTTGCATTTGAATCACATGACAAACATTACATAATGATGATGCTAATGGGCCCGTCTCACTTAGATGACTTTTTAGGTGACTGCAGGAGACTTTGCAGGAAATTTTTCAACATGCGGCGGCAAATGCGGCAAATTAGCGGCGACCAGAATGAAGCCGCCATGAAGAGTAGCGAGAATTCTCGAGCCATTGGTGGGGTTGCCAGGAGGTTCTAGTGTGTTGCCAGGAGATCGAAGGTTCCCGTAGGTTGTAGCTGGTACTGACTGGTGAATTTCATTGGCTCATTGGGAAAAAAAACGTAAGCAGTAGTTTTCAGAACTAAGGATAACCGACCGGTAATGTTAATATCCGCTGCGCTTCACAGCCGTGTACCTCTGGCTTCTTAAAAGTTGTCTCCACTCCTTCTCCCCCTTTTCCCCTTCCCCCCCCTTCTCCCCCCTCTTTTAAAGGACTAACGTGACCCTTCCTGCACACTGTGCTTTCACCGTCTTAATTACAGCGCCAACCTTCCTGTTCATCGCAGTGTGTGTCTGTATCACATTGGCATTGCACCATGTGAATTTCACTCAGACAGCGCTCCCCCCGGTTGCCCTGTCCCCCACCTGCATAACGCTTGACAGTTGCCAGCAGTCGCCTGAAAAATCGCCTAAGTTGGACAGGCCCATAACTCTGTCACATTTCCATCATCGTTAAGAAGACAATAGACAATAGACAATAGGTGCAGGAGTAGGCCATTCGTCCCTTCGAGCCAGCACTGCCATTCAATGTGATCATGGCTGATCATCCACAATCAGTACCCACAAACTCAAAGGACACGCTGTTTGGAAAAAAAAATCATTGACTATCTTTACTCTTTTCATTGGGCAGTAAAAGAATGAGCACAATATGATACATATTGTGCAATATGAATTAATAAGTAATCCATCTTTTTCTCATAAATACACCAGGGTTCTTCATATTAAAGGAAAAAGGAAGGCTCAGTATTATTCTCACTGTTTTGTTTGAAGATTATTACAGATGGAATTGGCTGAGACTTCAAGAATAAACAATTATTTTGTTTATAACAATGGTGCATAAAATCTTAAAAATCCTTTCTCTGTATAAATTATCACCACCCCTATAATTGCAGGTTTATTGTAGAACTGTTTATTTGGAGTGAATTAATAAAAATTTAAAATAAAATATCCATGCAATATGCCAGTGTCAATGTTGTCAAATATATTAAACATATACTTTAGCCTTTTCTATTGTTTTCTTTTTATTTGACACTTTCAAATTTTGTTGGCAATGGTACTATTCATCAAGCAAAAGAAAGCAAAACTGAGGAGCTGGAATTAAATTGAAATTAATTAAAACTTGAATAGTGACAATATTGAATAAACGTTGTTTGTATCTGTAGGAACATCGTTGTGCCATCAATCTGTGACTAACAGCCTACTGGGATTATATTTTAAGTTTTGACAAGTTTTCACAAGATCACGAGATACATAGTAATTAGAAAGGCCATTTGACCATCCTTAATTCGTCTATTGAGAAACCCACAGCAGCATGGAATGGTTTCTTCAATGTTGCAATATTAGTGCCTTCATCACTTTACCCAGAATGGAGGTTTAAATTTTGATTACAACACACAGTGTTGGAGTAACTCAATGGGTCAGGCAGCATCGCTAGAGGACATGGATAGGCGATGTTTTGGGTCAGGACCCTTCTTCAGACTCAACAGGTTAAATGTTGATCATATTCCACAAGAAGGTCAGCTCTGGTCAGCTCTGAAATAAAGCAGAAACTGGTTGAAATATTAAGTATAAGCACAAAACAAAGGTCATATTTCAGGTTGAAGGTGTAATTGCTGGGCTGGAACAAGTCCTTTGGCAGACAATGTCTGCGCTGAACATAATGCCAAGACCATCTTTTATCCGCCTGCACATAATCCATATCCAAAAACCATGTGCCCATCTAAAAATCTCTTAAATCTCACTATTGTAACTGCCTCCATTACCGCCCCCAGCAGCACATTCCAGACAGTCACCACCCTTTGTGTAAATAACTTGCCCAGCACATCTCATAAATTCATAAGATTATAAGACATAAGAGTAGAGTTAGGCCATTCAGCCCATTGAGTCCACTCCACCATTTGATCATGGCTAATCTATTTTTCCCCGTCAACTCCATCTCCTGCCTTCTTGTGATGTTTGATACCCTTACTAAATAAGAACCTATGAATTTCTGCTTTAAAAATATCCAAGGACTATGCCTCTAATATGTCTATCTAATCACATTTTCAGCATGTTCGTTTTCAGGAGGAAGAACTGAGGCACCAGAACATTAATGTTTACTGCAAGTAATAATGTGAAGAAGATGATTTTGAATCAGACACCTGGTATATATCCCTGTCAATGATCATTTCCCTTGAATTCAATGGAAATGAAAATTGTGAGAGGTGCATAACATGTGGCTGAATCGATATTGCCTTTCCTTCAACATCATTCTCTTTCCTCTTACTTCTGCCCCTTGGCACTGGGGATCAACCTTATTCCATTGTTTCTGTACTGCCTTGAACACCTGCATGTTTTTCGTGTTGCTTGACAACGAGAACTGGAATGAGACACACAAGGTAGCGTCACACCAGACCATTGCATCACTGGATCACTCTATGACTCTAAATGCGTGCATTTAGAGTCATAGAGTGATACAGTGTGGAAACAGGCCCTTTGGCCCAAATTGCCCACACCGGCCAACATGTCCCATCTGCACTAATCCCACCCGCCCGCATTTGGTCCTGGCCATGTACCTGTCAAACTGTTTCTTAAATGTTGGGATAGTCGCTACCTCAACTACCTCGTTCCATACATCTACCATCTTTTGTGTGAAAAAGTTACCCCGCAGATTCCTATTAAATCCTTTCCCTTCACCTTAAACCTATGTCCTCTGGTCCTCGATTCACCTACTCTGGGCAAGAGACTCTGTGCATCTACCCAAGCTATTCCTCTCATGATTCCTATTCCTTTAATTGCATTCAGAATGCTATTCAGCACTTTATATTCCCATTGAACAACTGTCTACTAATTTCTCAGAAGATAGATAGACAAAGCGGGTCAGGCAGCATCTCTGGAGAAAAAGAATAGGTGACTTTTTGGGTCGTGACCCTTCGTCAGTCTACACCTGAAATTTCACCTATTCATTTTCTCAAGAGATGCTGCCTGATCCGTTGAGCAATTCCTTCTTACACAAATTTATCCTCCTGGTCTTGTGTTTATTGATATTATTCATGACCCTATCACTTTCGTCATTATTATCCCTCTTTTCAGAAAGCAAATCCAGATCCCTCTATCAATCCAGATTTCCACCCCATCTCAAACAATATCTCTTCAGAATTCTTAATATGTTGTTGCCCCTAAGATTCATGCACATTTTACATCACACTCCTAGGCTGAGTTTCCTGAGTTCTGCTGTACCATTATAGGAAAGAACTCTGATCAAAGGTGCTCATGATATCACGTGTGATTGTGATCAAATTCATTTATCTCTCCTTGTCCTTGACCCTCTTTCTGCAATGGTCGTTCTTTCTTCAGTGACCCACACCCATCACCCTACTGGACAGCACTGCATTCATTTGGTTCAATTCATATCCTTTAATGACAGAATGACCAGAGATTCCTTCCTATACTCCTCTGTGATACATCCTCAGCTTTCACCTTTTTCTCATTGCCTTCGCGTAACACCATCCTAAAACATGACATTAGTTTCCATATATCTGCTGATTATAGAATCATAGAAAAATTTGATGAGAGTTAATTTATTCCATTGTATGTGCCAGTTGGGAAAGAGCAACTCAGCTTAATCTCACCTCGTGGCACTGATTGGCAATTAAGGTTCATCGAGTAACATCCAAGTACTGCTAATATACAACAATGGTTTCTGCCTATACCACCCTGTCAGACAGTGAGTTCCAGATCCCCTCCAACCTTTCTGTGAAAATAAATCATAATTTATTCTTACCAAAACTTTACCTCATGCTCTGGAAACCTGAGGTTATTCAAAACATATCTAAATACACTCATCGTCCATCATTGCTGGACATACAGACTTATAGATCCCCTGTTGGGCAATACCAAGAACTTAAAATTCCCAGTCTTGTTCTCAAATCCTTATAATGATCTCATTTCTCCTTAGCTTTGTAATCTCCACCACTAAGATATTGGCGTTCCTCCAACTTTGGATGCTTGCACAATGTTGAATTGAATTGCTTCACTTGTAGTGATCTAGCTTTCAGCAGCCAACCTCTACACCTCTCTGTCCTTAATGAAAAATATCCCTTTGACCAAGTTACTGGTCCTAATAACATCACATGCCCTTTGGCAGCTGTTAGATTTAATTGGCAATGGTCATGTGAAGCACCTTAAGCATTTTGTTAAAACCCCAGCAATGTAAAAAGTTGTTGCTTTGTTGTTGCCACTTCAACCACACTGAGGGTCAGGCGTGACGGTTGTCTTAGCAGTTGGAAGAAGAGAATTATCCAGAGCTCTTATTCCTGATCTCTACACTTAGTGTCTTGTGGGAAGCCAGGTAAGGACAGAAGTAGTGTTCCTCTTGGACATTGCATGCTGTAATCTCAAATATCATGCCTCACATAAGAATATCTTCACTGAGATAAGGACCAAAGGCTACTCAGTCTTCAAAGGATTGTACCTTGCTAAAGAATCAAAGCCTTATGGAAATAAATTAAGGAAAGAGTTAAAGCATAAAATGAACTTTATCAGTAAATAATGCAATCAATTAAAGTGAAAACTGATATATGTCATAGAGTGATAGAGTGCTTCAACTACCTCCACTGGCAGTTCGTTCCATGTACCTACCACACTTTGTGTGAAAAAGTGACTCCTCAGGTTCCGATTAAATCTTTCTCCCTCACCTTCAGCCTTTGTTCTACTGTTCTCAATTCTCCTGCTCATTGTACTGTTTATTGGCTAAAATTCCCCTAATATATGTACATTGGTGGAAACGGCACACTGAAGAGAATTGGTATGGCAAAGGGAACGTCGGAAATAGTACTTTGCAATGAGTGTAATTGTCAAAAAATGAACAAGTTGAAGACAAAATGATGAAGCTACAATAATACCAGAATAGATCATTATTAATACGGCATTTAAAGGCATTGGAAGCTCAGAAATTCATAAAAGGTGTAGTTTGGAATGCACTACTGACGTAGTAGTTGGGCAGAGTGTAGGGGTCAAAGGGGTGCTAGATGTATACGTACAGTATCTGAAAGGAAAGAATTGGCAGGACAATGGAAGAGGATGGATAGGTGGGATTAGCTGGAATACCTCTAACATTGAGCTGATGAAGACATGTCCAACTGATTCATCGCCTTCTGATGTATGACCATTCTGTGATTCTTTGATAAATTAATGCATTGTAATTATACCAATAATTCCTGTGTAGATTTTGCAAATCTCAATGTTTACGTTGATCACCAAACAGTTGATAAAATGCCGAAAGCAGGATGAGTGGTATGTGATTAATGGATAAGGCACAAAAGCAGCAGCTGACGTTTTATCTCAGATTGTTTTGTTGTTACCTTCTCCTAGGTAACAATGATCTATTCTACATCTCCACCCCTCGATGTCTCATTCTCACACCTTACCCTTCCTGACCTCTGTTTCTTCCCCTCCCCTGCCACTCAGTCTGAAGAAGGGTCTCGACCCGAAACGTCACCCATTCCTTCTCTCCAGAGGTGCTGCCTGTCCTGCTGAATTACTTCAGCAATTTATGTCTAACCTGGAATTTCTACCTTGGTTAGCCTGCAACCCGACAGTATGAACATTAAATTCTCCAATTTCAAATAAACAATCTTACCCTTCCTCTGGTCTACCCCCATCTATGCGCACACTTTTCTCCCACTACCTTGTTCATTTGCCCTCCTCCTACTGTTCATTGCAAAGCCCTCCCTACTCCACAATTTCCCTTTTATCCCTTTTATCCCTTTCTCTGTCCCCTGTACCCTTCCATTGAAATCCCTCCCTCCCTCCGACTTCACATGTCACTACTTCCTTATCTGGCACACTTTTATCTCCATTTCACCTCGAGCCATGTCAGTATCTCCACCCATCTGCCAATGATCCCCCTCTCACCTGTATCCACCTATCACTTGCTGGATATGGCATCACCCCTACCTCTCTTTACCAGTGTTCTTCCCTCTACTACATCAGTCTGAGGAAGGGTCCCAAGCCAAAACATTGTCTTTCATTTCCCTCTACAGATGCTGCCTGACATGCTCAGTTCCTCCAGCAGTTTATTTTTTTGGCCTGTGAGTAATGATCAGCATAACCCGAAACTGTTTAGCCCACAAAAATGTCACATAAAGTGAATTAACCAACTACTGAGTCAACAAGTTAATCCCAAAATATGATGACAATTTATTTTACTTGTTCTTGGGATATATGCAAAGTAAGAACATCAGCATTTATTGTACATCCATGGGTTTTCCTATGATTGAGTAATTAGTGGACCAGCCCAGAACTGTATAACAGGTTCCCTTCCTTGAGAGAGGGATGATCCAGCTGACTCTTTATTACAATCCAAAAGCATTCAAAGTCACGACATTAAACAATAAATCTATATGTCTGAAAAGTGAGTTGACAATTGATATTAGGAAAATAATGTTTCTTACGATAGAAATGAATAGTAAGATTAAACGAGAACTTACCAGTTCGAAGTTTGATCGTTATTTTATGAGGAGTACGTTGAGGGAATATGTGAAGAACCCCGCCAGGACGCATGCGTGTCATTCTTCAAAGCAGTGGTGTGAAATCACAGATAACTGTAATGACTGAACATAGTAAGATTAGAGAAGAAGATACCAGTTGAGTATATGATCAAGGGTGGGAGCGGAGGGCACGTATTCCCTCAACGTACTCCTCATAAAATAACGATCAAACTTCGAACTGGTAAGTTCTCGTTTAATCTTACTATTTTACTTCGGAGTCACGTGAGTGACTACGTGAAGATTTCAAAGCTCTGTGATTTCATGCCGTGGAAACGAGTCCATGCATCACATCTGCCTTAATTGACTAAGGGAGGAATTGTGTTAACATGTTTAAACATGAATCCGACATTGAAATCCATGATAAAGTTATTAACAACAAATTATAGCCCCAATTTCATGGGGTGAATCATATTACAGAACTTAAAATTGATTCTGCAAAAGTTCCAGGTTTAAACACTGGTTTATGGTAGAATTGTTGGAACGTTTTTTCCCTTGACCATCCTGCTGTCTCCAGGATTTGGTCCATCGGTACGTCCAACTCCATAGCTGCCGATGTAGCTGCAGCCCTGGTGGAATGAGATTTGAATATGTTAGTATCCACTCCAGCTGTTGTTAAAACCTGTTTCAGCCATCTGGAAATAGTTTGAACCGACACTTTTTTGTGGGGTTGCTTGTGGCTGATTAGTAGTGCCATCTCATAGCCTCTGATGTTTTTGGTGTTCTCCATATATAACAATGAATGTCTTATTATACAGAGATGATCATCTATAGGGTAAGTCCTAAATTCTATTTTGAGGCCTGATGGTCCCGGTCTGTTATGTTTGACTAATTCGTGAACATGAAAAGTTATATTTCTTGTTGAAGAAGTCATGTTGTCCAGCCTTAACTTATATAAAGACTGTACCCTTTGTGCTGTGACCAAAGCCATCAGCATGACTGTTTTATGCATCAGTTTTTGCAGGGACAGAGCTGTTGCTGGAGACTAGTTCCTTAGCAACGTTAGGACAATACTCATATCCCATATTTGAGAGTACCTGGTTCTTGGGGATTGATATTAAAAAATTCCCCTCATAAGTTTGGTTACCAGGGGGTGAGTCCCAACAGAATGACGCTCTGATCACTGCCATAGATATGCTGAAAGGGCACTTCTGGCGCAGTTAATGGCACTGTAACTGAGCCCCTCATCATAATGGAGGCCTGCCAGGAATTCCAGAACAGACGTTTTGTTCGTCATACAGTAGTGATGTTGTTCCTAGAACAATATTTCCCACTTCCTGATGTGGACCTGATATAGTTTCTTCGTGGACTGCCTGTGAGCCGCTATATATGTTCATTGTTCGGTTCGTTAGTCCCTGGTCCGGAAATGGTTACTTAAGATTCTGCTGACGAACACATTTGTCCTATTATGGTAGGGATGATTTCCCCCCCCCCCCGTCACGGGATGAACCAACAATCTGGTTATTTTGGAACGGAGAGCCATGTTTAGTTGTATTTTGCGTAATACCCGACTGATGAGGCAGAAAGGAGGGAATGCATAGAAAGAACAATTCCCCCCACCCCCCCAATGCAGCGAGAAGGCATCCATTGCTGATGCCCCAGTCTGATTCCCAAGAAACACAGATAGGCAACTGGTGATTAATCTGAGATGTAATAGATCAATCTCTGGTGTTTCATATCATGCTACAATATCAGCAAACACTTTGTGGTCCAACATCCTTCGATGTTTGTCATGAATTTGCGTGACCTGGTGTCTGCCACTAAATTTGAGGTTACCTGGTAGGTAACTAGCTGATATTCAAATGTTTTTCTGAATACACCATTGCCAAATTGTGTTAGCCGGATTATCACATGATACCGATTTGATTCCACCCATGTAGTTAGTATATGTCACCATGGTGGTGTTATCAATCTGTAGTCTAACATGCAGGTGATGCATTTCTGAACAGTATGATTTTAGTCCATAGAACGCACCCAACATTTCCAAGTAGTTTATGACATGTATCTGAAGCAATGATGCTTCTAGTGCATCCCATCTATCCACAACTAGAGATGGGGTTAGTAACACGCCAACCATGAACACTGGCATCAGTTTGTAGCACCACTCGATGGTTGCTGACAATGATAGGGTTTGAACAATGCCCAATATTTCCCCTATCATTGTAATTCCGTGATTGCTTAGATTGGTAGCCTCATTGGTCTCTACACATGACCAGTATTGATTTTAAGTGCTTATACCTTTGTCCTTGTAATTATTGGTAATACAAAGGTCAAACAGTGTGGCTGGAAAGGCCACAGTATTGCCAAATACCCTTGCTACCAGTCGAATAGGTGGTTTACTGATGTCAATGAGGTTGTTGGCCTCAGTTAAGTCTGTACCTTCCTTTGATAAGTTACCCACATGTAGACTAAGTCAAAGGTGAACCCCAAGTAGTCCTTAGTGGTGGAAGGTGTTAGCTTAGAATTAATAACGTCTATAATCCTTCCGCATAGGCACCGTATAGTAAGCATCTTTTAATGGATGCAATTCATAAAGTAGCCTATGGAATCAATTGTTTGGCAGTAACAAAGGTTTCCAATTTCGAATGAATTTACTGCACAATGTATTCAGGTTTGTCAGACCTGAATGATTGGTAACCACATCTTTTTGTTTTTCGTAAAGATATTGACACGAATTCCAAAGAGTCGTGTTGGGATTTCCCCATGATTCCCTAGCATCTAGCCTCTCCAGTTCAGCATGCGCTTCCAGTTTTTCTTATCGTGAAGGCATGAACATTCAGTTCGGTACATGCTGAACCGGGAAATCTTTTGCACAAATTCAATTGTATATCCCTGAACACTAGGTAGAAAATAAGTGTTAGTAGTTATTGCACTCCATGCCTCCCAAGAAAATGTAATCTACACACCAATTTGTGTTATTTACACCTCCTGTTTTTTGGAAGAGACCAGACCCCCCTACCTCCATGGTGACCAGTGGAAAGTTTGTTTTCTTCCTTGCAGTCGCCGTAGAGGTTGTGTCATCGGTTTTTGGATTTGGGATTTGGGGTTGCACGTCTTCCAGGAAGGCCGGTCTGGGCCAGGCCTAAAAGACCTCTATCCTGCAGCCCGGCCTTTGAGCTTTCACCAGCTTCTGTGTGTCTTCCTGCTGGTGGGTGCGTGGAGGTGCTGTTGTCGTGTGTAGGAGATCCTGCCAGTTGCCGCCTTTATGAGCCCCAGGGTATTGGCCTCCTTATTGAGCTCTTTTACCTGTTTTGACAGGGTGCCCCCAAGTAGTAATATTGGTGGTTTAATCCCTCCAGGTCTGCACAGCTCTGCAAACATAGGGTTTAAAGCTGGGCGGATGGCGTTCTCCTAGACTATTAATCTCATACTCCGTATTGCAGAATAATGCCACAGCGTCTTAGCTAAACATCCTGCCTTCTGACTCCCGTTCCAGTCTTCCTGCACCCCCTGCACATTTGTAGTTTTGTTCGTCAAACCCCTCTTCAGGGTCAGCCCAGAATTGACCCCCCAGTACTCCCCTCTGATGAGGGAGATGCACTGTGCAGCCCTACGTAAGGTGCTGCTGTGGGTGTTTTTTATATCCCCACTGTGACTAGACTCCATCTCCCGGAGTCTGTCATGTTGGAGCTTTTGCTCCATAAGCCGCTCCAACCGGCTCCAGCGCTCAAAGTCGCCGGCCGCTCGCGGCTGCTCAAAATCGGACTCATCAGTCAACGACTCTTTTGGTTTTCTTCTTGCCTTCCCGCCCAGACGCAGTGTTTAATCTGGGCGGTGTGGTGGCGAAGTCGGGCACAGCTGTTCCCTTACGGGTGATTCCTGCGCCGCCGGCCGCTGCTGGCGTCCGCAACTTTGTCGCAGCTCTGGTCGACTTCTTTGCCTTGTGCATGTTCCCCCACCTGTAGAACAGTATGGGTACAATAAAGACCGCAGTATCACTTACCTGCAGGTCCAGGCTTAAAACTTGCCGTTATGGGGGAACGTCCTTCCACCCCTCCTCCTACCGTTTTGACTTGTCAAAGCCAACGGCTCCATTCTGTATAGTCTCCCGCCCAGCCATGGTGTTTAATCTGGCTGGTGCGGGAGCGAAGTCGGGCACAGCTGTTCCCTTACGGGTGATTCCTGTGCCGCCTGCCGTTGTTTGCACAGCTCTCCATGTTTCCCCACCTGTGAAACAGTATGGGAAGAATAAAGACCGCAGTTTCACTTACCTGCAGGTCCAGGTTAAACTGTCGCTACGGGGGAACGTCGTTCCACCCCGCCTCCTGCCGTTTCGACTTGTCAAAGTTGACGGCCCCATTCTGAATAGTCTCCAGCCCGGCCGTGGTGTTCTGGCCGGCGGGGGACCAAAAGTTGGCACAGCTGATCCCACTTACGGGGCTTGTGCCTTCAGCAGCTGCTGGCTCCCGCAACTTCGCGGTCCTCCCCAGCCAGCTTCACTCGCAGCACTTGTGGACACTATTTTGTCCAGCTTCCCCCCCCTGTGTAAAACAGCGCGGGGAACAAAAAACTCCCGCAGAGTAAATCACTTACCTGCAGGTCGCGGTTTCAAACTTACCGCTGCGGGGGAACGCTCCACCCCGCCTGTCGTTTCGCAAGCGTGAAAGCGATATGGCACGCATGCGTCCTGGCAGGGTTCTTCACGTAGTCACTCATGTGACTCCGAAGTAAAATCTAAACATAAACTGATTTATAAAAAAGCACAAAGTGCTGGAGTGTAAAGAGCTTCAATAACGCACTGTTGTCTTTACTACTTTTATTAGTAACTCACAAACAATACTGCACTAGCTGTACGTGGTCCGTCACACGAGCTAGAGAGAGATCAAGGGGTGGGGAGGTTACATTTATACTTGTGATATAGGGAGTGGTTAGTAGTGGTGAGGTCACTATGTTAAAGGCACATCTACATCCTTTCCCTTGGAAACAAGCAATACAGCTAAGCAAATTCACCATAACGGACAGGCGGCTTAACCAGTCGGCCGGACCGGGTCCGCAGCTCGCCATCTCCTCCCTCTGCAGGAAGAGCAGTAGCCGGAGCGGTGGAAGGAGCCGGGGAACCCGGAGGAGAAAGAGCCGGCGGAGGCAGAGGCGGGGACATAGGGGTGGATTCGGGAGGACGGGCAGGCGAGCCAGGGGAAGCAGGCGGCGAGTGAGGCTGAAAGAGCTGGGAAGGCAGGGACCGCGGCATGCGCGGGGCGGCAGGCAGTGTTTCGTTCAGGGGAGGGGAGAAAGGGACGGCAGGCGGCGGAGGAGGCTCGTTGACAGGCCGAAGATGTTGGCGGGTCCGCCGGTAAATGGTGCCGTCGTAGTTGAGCAGGTAGGAGCGTGGCGATCCCGCATCACCGACAATGGTGGCAAGCTTTGAGGGACCTGAGGGGGACTGCATCCGGACGACTTGGCCGGGGAACAGACGCGGAAGGGGGCGGCAGGACTGGTCGTGGGAGCGCTTCTGCACTTCATGCTTGTGAGCAATGCGCTCCTGGACAGCAGCACATCCGGATGCAGATGTGCCTTTAACATAGTGACCTCACCACTACTAACCACTCCCTATATCACAAGTATAAATGTAACCTCCCCACCCCTTGATCTCTCTCTAGCTCGTGTGACGGACCACGTACAGCTAGTGCAGTATTGTTTGTGAGTTACTAATAAAAGTAGTAAAGGCAACAGTGCGTTATTGAAACACTTTACATGGTGTCAGAAGTGGGATCGCTCACATCTTTGAGGATGCCCCAGGTGACCAGGCGACATACCGGGTCTCGTGCATCTTCACCTGCAGCATAGACAAACGACTCGGATCATTCCAGGGCAGCGGGGCCGGCTATGTTGAGGAGGAGAGACGCCCGCATCTCGGCGGTGGCTGCGGGATGGGCAATCGTCATGTAGTGCTGAAAGTCGCGTCTAAAGACATCCCAACGGTGGGCAGTCCGAGTCGAAGACAAGAGGATCTGGTTTGCGGCACGAGGTAGCCATGGCACGGGAGATAGAAAAGGGATAGGGAACTGGGTCAAAAATAAAAAACAGGAAAACAGGAGGCGCAGAGTCACGATTGTGACACCATGTAAAGAGCTTCAATAACGCACTGTTGTCTTTACTACTTTTATTAGTAACTCACAAACAATACTGCACTAGCTGTACGTGGTCCGTCACACGAGCTAGAGAGAGATCAAGGGGTGGGGAGGTTACATTTATACTTGTGATATAGGGAGTGGTTAGTAGTGGTGAGGTCACTGTGTTAAAGGCACATCTTCAGGAGTAACTGAATAGGTCAGGCTCTGAAGTCTGAAGAAGGGTCCCGACCCGAAACATCAACTACCCATGTCTTCTAGCGATGCTGCCTGACCTGCTGAGTTACTCCAGCACTTTGTGTTTTTGTTTGTAAACCAGCATCTGCAGTTCCTTGCTTCTACATGTACTCATTTAGGTTCGAAACAATGTGGTTGGCTAAACAGCTGAGACTGAAATAATGGGCTGGGATGTTCAACTGCAAAGTCAATCTTTTTGAGATGCTACTTGGTAAGTAAAACTCTGACTGTTCAGAAATCCTGACTGTTTGGCTTCTGGCTCATCACAATCTGAATCCTGCACTCCCTTCCACTCATAAGAAGTCTACCTTGCCTTCCACTCTTCGGAACCCTGATTCCCACTCTCTTTAAATTCACCTCGACCTGCTCACTATGCTCTCTTTACACTTACTGGTTCTCTGGAAGAATCAGGCAGCATCTCGGGACCCTTCTTCAGAATGAAATCTTATCTGAAGAAGGGTCCCAACCGAAACGTCACCCATCTTTTTCTCCAGAGATGCTGCCTGACTTGCTGAGTTACTGCTGCAGCCTGTGTGTTGAAGATACTTGTGCAACACCCCTCAGGTGGTAACATGATCAAAATCACTGGGCGGCACGGTAGCGTAGCGGTAGAGCCGCTGCCATACAGTGCCAGAGACCCGGGTTCAATCCTGACTCTGGGTGTTGTCTGCACAGAGTTAGTACATTGCCCTTTGACCGTGTGGGTTTTCTCCGTGTTCTCCGGTTTCCTCCCACACTCAAGTTTGTAGGTTAATTGGCTCCGTAAAATTGCATACTAACTGTTCCTAGTGTGTAGGAAAGTGTTAGTGTATGGGCTGATCGCTATTTGGCACAGACTCAGTGTGCCAAAGGGCCTGTTCCCGCATTCTATCTCTAAAGCCTAAATAATTTTGGCAAGTCAAAAGAGTCAAGGACTAGAGGTCAATTAAAGACCGTTCCTTTATAGGAGATGAAAATGAATTTATTTAGTCAGAGGGTGGTGAATCTGGTGAATCTGGGGAATCCTATCGCAGAAGGATGTGGAGGTCAATTCAATGAATATTTTTAAGGCAGAGATAGTTAGATTCTTGTTTAGTACGGGTGTCAAGGGTTATAGGGAGAAGGCAGGAGAATGGGGTTAAGAGGGAGAGATAGATCAGCCATGATTGAATGGCGGAGTAGACTTGATGGGCCGAATAGCCTAATTCTGCTCCTATCATTTATGACCTTATGACCTAAGCAGTAATGGACTTACCTGGACTTGTACCTTGTCCTTTTACCATCTGGACGCCCGCAGCAACGGCTGCGGAGGTTTGAGGTCTCGACCACGGGGGAAAATGGAGGAGGACTGGCCAAATTGTGTGCCTTCCACCACAGTGATGAATGCTGTGGTGGATGTTTATGTTAAATTTTTATTGTGTTTTTGTGTGTGTTCTTTATCATTGTACCGCTGCTGACATATTCATTTCACTTGCACTTTATGTGCAATGTGACAAATAAACCGTATTGTATTGTATTGTTGTATTGTAATGAAGTAAAACATAGTTCCATGTTAGCGTTAGATTTAGAGGGCAAATAGAGTCATGATGTTGCCAAGGATTTGCTACATGTTCTTCCCTGTGGTGAATTTTGGGAAGTGCTGTCAAAGAAACCTTAACAACGTGCTGCAGTGTACCTGATATTGGGTACAAGTTGCAGTGGCAGTACTCTGGTGACTGAAGGCATGAGTTGGGAAAATAGTGAATAAGTGTCACTTAAGCAGAGTACTATGTTTTGGATTGCACTGTGCTCTGGAATGTTGTTGGGGGCAAGTGGAGAGTAGGTCAACACTCTTGACTTGACCCTTGTAAGTGATGGAGCAATTTAGACAAAATGGGAGGCTTAGCCATTCATTGCAAAATAAACAGGCAATTGTCATGGGCTGGTAACCATGGCAGGTAAGTACAGCTTGCCCTGTTGAGTTTCTCGTAGAATGGTTCTCTCTGTTATTATCAAATCAAATCTGGATATAGTTCTAATGTTGTTAGATATGATCCACATTGTTTCATTGTCTGACAAACTAAAAATTTAGGATAAAACATTGTTTTTTTCTTTCACCTGGTAAAACTTAACCTCCTTAACCGGATGATTGATCCTCTCACCTATTATGGTGTCCTCTTTATTCTTTTATTCATTCTATGATGATGCTGCTGTGAAGTGCCTTGGGATTTATTTTAATGTTAAATTCACAATATAAATATAGTATATTGTTTCTGTTATATTGCAGATCAATTGTTTTTTTCTGCTAATGAGGTGCCTTTGTAATACTGAATTGTCATCTTCTGACAGGGATATTCTGCACAGCTGAGGTCAATGTCAAAACCGACTCTGCATGGTATTACATTCAATTTAACACTTGTTTAGATGCATATTTTGGGGGGTGTCTTGCTCTGCCAGCTGTTCTCAGAAATCCTGTTAATATTTTACTTACTGTGCTAATTCATAATGTTGTATTCTCCAGACACATATTAGGCACTGTATGTGCTATGTACTTCTATTGTCATGTTACAATATTACCATACAATATTAACATGGAGTTGACTCAGCAGTAGATTTCCAGCAGAAACATTCACCACACGTGCATAATACTCAGACGGACAATTCTATGGAAGAGTCTTCATGTGCGCAGGCCAGGCTATACAGAGATCAGCTTTACTGCAAGAACATAGGGAGGGAGAGTAGATGGGTGATTTATCTCTAACCTAACCAGAACCAAGTCAAAGCATTATTTTTCCACCCACTCTCTTTTCAATTATGACTATTGTGTTCCTGCCATTCTTATGTGAAGAAAGATTCCGACCCAAAACATCACCTATCCTTTTTCACCAGAGATGCTGCCTGACCCGCTGAGTTAATCCAGGACTTTGTGTCTATCTTCTGAATAAACCAGCATCTGCAGTTCCTTCCTACACATTCCTATATCTCTAATTAAAAATGTAACAAAATGTAAAGTTTCTGAAATGAATGGATCTTTATGCTGTTAGAAACTTTGGGTGGGCTTTCCACAGATCCTTGTAGCTTAAAGCCTTTGCAACTAATTCCTTCTTCATAGACCAGAGGATTAACGATCAGACAAATATGTATCAGCAACCTGAAAAGCTAAAAGCAGCGGTGAGGCCACTGATACAGGGACCAAGGTTGGAGTGCTAACAACTCAGTTAATTGTGCCATTATTGTGTTTCCGAGTTCACTACTAACACATGGGCATAATCTCCGAGGATCGACAAAAATGACCTCCCTTTCATTTCTGTTTTTTCTAAAATGCTTCTGTCATGTAGACAAATATAATTCTTCTATGCGCAAACAAAGCTTGGCACCCACACAAAGTAATGAAAAGGTTCATTCTTGGAGCACATTCACATCAACGCACAGAGAAGGGGCCATTCTTTGAAGTTTATGCCTTTAATACCACCAGGCAGAGGGCAGTGAGTTAATCTTGTCACAGAGGACTGCAAAGACAAACAAGCTAATGTTTTGAAGACACCTTACATTCACCTCCCTATTCAACACTCTGCCCATTATACAAGACTGAAACAGAGTAAATTCTCAGTTATTTGATGTGGACTTTATGAGATAAATACTTCCATTCAGCCTATATATTCTGAGCATTCTGGTCTGTGTTGAGCTGACTTGAAACTGAAAGGCAGACGTCGACCTAGCCTGCAAATATGAGAGTATTTACACAGGTGATTTTTTATGTTAAATATTTTCCTTTGTTCCTCGTACATTAGTGTGGAAATTAAGGTGATTATTAGTTTCACTTTTTGTTCTGCTCTTTCGTAATCAGGACAGCATCCTCAAGCAAGTTTTCGCATATCCTTTCTTTTATTTCTTCTCGAACCTTTCCAATATAAAAAAATAACTACAAAGGTAAGAACTGTCCTTTTTCATAGGCTGATTTTAATGAAGAGAGTTGCAACTATGAGAGGAAAGAGGCAAGACCAGACTACCTACATATCCTGCTTAAACCCAGGTACGGGGTCCGATGCAAGGTTGTTGTATGAAGGTGATGGTGGGCAATAGGATACGATATGATACGATATAACTTTATTTATCCCAGGAGGAAAATTAATCTGCCAACTGTCCTAAAACACAAGATACATGAAACATGAAATTAAAATAACGAGTGGAAAGGATTGGGGATGTGTAAAGATTGGGGAGGGGGGGGGGGGGGGGTGGAAGGGTGGAAGGGAGTCAGTCTACCCCATGACAGAAAGGGGAGTTCTACAGTTTGATAGCCACAGGGAAAAAGGATCTCCTCTGGCGTTCTGTACTGCATCTTGGTGCTAAAGGTAGTCCTCAGGTTGACCAGTGTGTCATGGGGATGAGCTGTATTGTCCAAGATGCTCTGCAATTTGAGGAGCATCCTCCCCTCCAAGACCACCTCCCATGAAGCCAACTCTGCCCCCAGGATAGAGCCAGCCTTCCTGATGAGTTTGTTGATCCTGTTGGCATCCACGGCCTTCGCCCTGCTGCCACAACACATGGCAGCAAAGAAGATGGCACCGGCTACCACTGATTGGCAGAACATCTGTAGCATCTTACTGCAGACGTTGAAGGAGCGGAGACTTCTCAAAAAGTACAGCCGGCTCTCTCCCTTCCTGTACAGAGCCTCAGTGTTCCAGAAGGGTGATGGAAAAGCAGCAAGAATTTAAGATGAAGACTTCTGGCAGTAAAATTGATTTAGAAGTGTTTTGTGAATGGTAAAACATTGTTTAAATTGTAATTAACTTACATTTAACAAAGGATGTGACATAAAGGTGACATTGCCTTTTTACTGTTTCCCCAAATTACATTAAATCTATAACTCTCACTGCAATAAGAAATTACTAATACCTTAAAATGAAGGACAAGAAAAATCAATGGTAGAGTATTCACTGTTTGAATTATGAGATGTCAAGTTGATTTCAGTACAGCATTTAGAGCATGTTTATACATACATTGTACAGCTTATGCTAGATACATATTGATAAGAATGACATTCCTTGATCTGATAGGGCATAACCACATAAGAAATAAGAGCAGTTGTCCATATGGCCACATGAACCTTCTCCATCATTCAGTAAGCTCTTTAACCTCAACTCTACTTTTCTGCCTGATCCCCATCACACTTGATTCTGCTATAGTTCATCTCATCAATCTCAATAGATTGAACTAAAAGCACCAAAGGGAAATGTAATGTGGACCTCCTAATATTCTGAAGAACACAGAAAAGCAAATATGGAGGTACATTTCTAAAACATACAAAAGCACAAGAACCACGATATTATGACATTTCAATTAACTTAACATTGGGGTGTTAATGTAAATTGTTTAGTAAAATAAGGCAAAAAAAAGGCTGCTTATCTGATATCAAGAGATTAATACAGCAGAGAGCTGGAAAGAGTGTTGAAAGTGCCAGCATGAAATTAAAAGGAAAACAAAGAGAGCCAAGAAAGGGAAAGAAAACTACTGTCAAGTTAAAAGCTGGCAAGGCAGCATAATAGTACAGCACGTAGCAAGATTGCCTCACAGGTCCAGTGTCTTGGATTCAATCCTGACCTCTGGCACTGGGGTCCGAATTTGGCCCCTGGCACTGGGGTCCAAACCTCTGGCACTGGGGTCCGAAGTCTGAAGAAGGGTTTCGGCCCGAAACATTGCCTATTTCCTTCGCTCCATAGATGCTGCTGCACCAGCTGAGTTTCTCCAGCATTTTTGTGTACCTTCTGACCTCTGGCACTGTCTGTTTGTAGTGTTTGCCCGTTCTCCCTGTGATCATGTGGCTTTCCTCCCACATCCGAATGAAGTGCTATTAATTGGGCGCTGTAAACTACTCCTAGTATGTTGTTGGGTGGTGGTGAGGGTGGGGGAAGCGGAGGAATGAAAGTAAGTGAGGGAATTATTGTGGTTGGTACGGACATTATGGGCTGAAAGGCCATTTCTGGTGCTGTAATATGTTTTATGTTCTAAAGTTCAAGGACATCCAAAGATGCTTGAGAAGTGCATAAAGAGCGAAAGGACAACTAAGGAAAGAGTAAAGCCTAAAGGGCCTGTCCCACATGGGCGACCTAATCCGCGAATTCTGGCGAGTTTGCCCTCAACTCATACTCGCAGCATGGTCGACACGAGGTCGTAGGAGGACTTTCTTCATGCTCGAGAGTAGTCTCCATGTACTCGAGGCCTCAGCTAGGTCGCACCGCATTTTTCAACATGTTGAAAAATGCCCGCGAGTAAAAAAATCGTAGATAGTCCTCATCATAGTCGAAGGGAGGTCAAAGGAGAACGAAGGAGGTCGTCTTCACTCTCCACTATTTGGTGTCCAATTTTCCCGAAGTTAGTCGTAGCTAGTCGAAGCTAGTTTTCAACATCGTCGAAGGAGGTCTTCAGCATAGTCGAAGGAGGTCTTCAACATGACATTTTTTCAAACTCTCCTAAACTCTTCTAAACTCGCCAATTAGGTCGCCCAAGTGGGACAGCCCCTTAAGAGACACCAAAAAGGGAATCTCGGTGGGAAAGTAGAGAACATGAGAAGCAGTTTGATGCTAATTTCACACTGGGAAAAAGTCTCTGACCATCTACTCTCTTTCTCACCTTTCATGATTATCAGGCCACCCCTCAGCCTCCGACACTCCAGAGAAAACAATCTAAGTTTGTAAACCTTTCCTTATAGCTGATATACTCTAATCCAGACAACATCCAGGTTGAAGCTTTTCTGCACTCTCTCTGAATCACTGTGGTTTTAATTCTGCTTGGAATAAGAGCACAAATTCCACATGAACACAATGGTTCTGTAGTCAGGAAGTGCTGTAACGACTGAATAGTTATTTCCTGTTTTTTTCCCATCAGAATCTATAACTGTATGACACACATATGCACAGAAGCTCCCTGATCTGTAGTTGACATTATACAACACACCATTGTGGGTTGTGGATTTTCTGATGAAATCTCATTGAACTGAAATTTTAACTCAATTTCTCTTCAGATGTTGACTGACCTGTTAAGTATCCCCAGCATTTTCTGTTGACATCTCAGATTTCCAGCACCTGCAGTGTTTTGCTTTTCCATTGACATTCAGCGATGTCGCTGGTAACAAATTCTCTTAAGAATTGGAAACATGTGAATGCTATGAGCTGTCAAAGCAGCAAGGAGAAAATGTTTGGAGGGCTATGGGCCAATCACAGGCAAATGGGGTTAACTGGGCCAGGCAATTTAGTCAGCATGGACGTTGGGCTGACGGACTTCATTCAATACTATGGATGTTTATGACTCTAAATCTTAATGGATGAGGTGAGCCATTGCCTATAGCCCTAAAGTGGTTACCCTAAAATGGTTTGCCCTAAGATGGTTACTACTGAGAGATCTAAGGTATTTATTTTTAGAGAGAATGTACTACTTTCACTTTTCTTAGTTTATATTAGCCTTATTGATTCCCCCAGTCCCCATGCCCCTATCACATACATATAACTTCAGGTACCTATCACTTCTCCAAACTCCACACACCTTCATTAATTGCCTTCCCAGCATTCACCGATCCACTTGTCTCCAAAACCATTCCCTTTCCCCCGCAGCCCCCACCAATCTCCTTTTACAGTTGTCCACCTCTTGTGTGGCAAGGTAACACAGCGGTAGAGTTGCTGCCTTGGAGCGCCAAGGATCCGGGTTCGATCCTGCTTGTCTGTACGGAGTTTGTACATTTCTCCCTGTGACCACGTGGATTTTCTCTGGGTTCTCCGGTTTCCTCCCATGCTCCAAAAAACGTCGGTTAATTGGCTTGGTATAATTGTAAATTGTCCCGAGTGTGTGTAGGATAATGTTACCGTGCAGAGATTGCTGGTTGGCTTGGACTTAGTGGACGGAAGGGCCTGTTTCCGCACTGTATCTAAATTAAACTAAACTAAACTAAACTAAACCACTCCTGATCTTCTCCTGCCTGAGATCTTACTTTTCCGCAATTTTCTCTTTCATCATGATCCTCTTCCCTTCTATCCTGCTTATTTATCCCCCACCACCATTCCTGATTCAATACTCAACACATTTTCACTGCAGTGGCATGAAACCGCAGATAAAAGGTCTTCATAGAACATTTGAGCACATATAGACTTTTTCACCATGCCTGACACCTTGGCCTTATGTATGATGAAATAATGGAGCTGAGGTGTACCACAGCCCCTGACACAGATGTGCGTTCCTGTATGTTCACGGTTTCCTGTTTTTTAAAATGTTAAACAGTGACCATTCTTCAATCTTTCTGGTGGATAGCCAAATGTCTCAGGACATTATTCTGAAAGGATTAGAGAGTTTGACTTTAGAGGTACAGTGGAAACAGGCCCTTCAGCCCACCCGGACTGCACCGACCAGCAATCACCCCGTACGCTAGCACTACACACCATAGCCAATTAACCTACAAACATGTACGTCTTTGGAGTGTGGGAGGAAACCGGAGCCCCAGGGAAAACCCACGTGGTCACAGGGAGAATGTAAAAGCTCCTTACAGACAAGCACCAGTCAGGGTCAAACACGGGTATCTGGCGCAATATGGCAGCAACTCTACCGCTGCGTCACTGTGCTGCCCTACAATTGTCTGCCAGTCAAAACTGAAGCACGTTTAGAAAAGGCCAGAAGTCATCTACTTGTTCAATTGAATTTTAAAGCAATATAATCCTTTACAGTTTTTATTGCTGCTGCATCACTATCCAGCTATGTTGTGACAAGATGATTATTCCATTTAATTCCCAGAAACTGCTATGTAGTAGTTTGTAAGAGTAATGTTAATGAGTTTCAGCAGCAAATGATTATGTAGCAATTTCTGGGAATTACACTGTATAAGTGATCCAGCTTCCTTACTGAAATTGCAGCCAACCTATAGATAAGTGAGGAAGTGTTGAGAAAAGGAGCACAAGCTGGAACACCTCACAGTGAATTTGCCTGACATTTTGAGCTCTTTATTTGAACTCGCATTTTCTTCATGGAATGTAACTACTGTTACAGTGCGTTGAAGAAGCATGATTTGGGTAATTTAGTTTTGAAATAGTCTAATTATTCCGGCAAAGTAGGTCAAGGAAAGGGTATCGTCAAAATGAAAATCCCTTTGGGAGAGTTTTATTTGAAATGCTTTTCGTGTATCTGTTGAATGCCGTGTATTAGAACAAATTTCTTCTTATTGCAGAGATGAGGGTTGGTAGGTATTATTAGAAAATATTATTTAAGGCAATTCCATAATCACACAAGTTTTCAAAAGCAAATTTCTGGATACTTTGCATTCAGTCCTTCAGTTTCTCAACGTCACAAACTAACATGTAACAAGTGCTTTGAAAAGATCTCCTGAGGACTCCTCATGTAAACCCCAAGGCAGCGGCAGAGATGAAAGCAAGTCTCATTTAATGACAGCCTTAGAGAATTTAACTTTTCTCTCTTTAACAAACGTAGAAAAGATTAAAATAAAAGTTAAATGAGTTTTAGTTCTCTTCAAATTCTGCAAGCTGATCTAAAATAATCCGATTTCCAGTGTTTGTGGCAAGAATGGTTGCCAGGTGATTCTAAAACAAATTGATACAAACCTTTGATAATACTCAGCAACATTTCAAACGTTTTACATACTATGAATATCAGCTGACTCACAGGATTTTTTATCTGACGCAATCTTGCAAACGTTGGCAGTTGTGCGACAAATAGGCAGCATTTACCCTTGCAAATGCAAGCAAGTTGAAGAATTTAAAACATGTGGGTCCTAATGTGGAAGCCTTAATTTTGCTATCAGATTCCAGCAGGTAAATCCATCAATATGTTGAAGTGAACAGTGTCTAACAGGGAGAACACAAAACTAGCAGAGCATTCTCCTGTAATCTGCTCATAGAACCATCTTTGGGTTAAACGTGACATATTATTCACTTCCTTCGCTCCAGTGGAAATTATACAGGGGGGGGGATGATAACATTTAAAATAAGCTTGTTGCTTTTTATGTTATTTTTGTTTGCTTTGTGTTTTTAAATAATTTAAGAATTATTTTAGTGTTTTAACACGGTACATAGAACAGTACATCACAGGTATGGGGTCTTTGGCCCACAATGTATGTGCCAAACCCAGGGCTACCAACTCTCACGCATTGAGCGTGAGACTCACGCGTTTCACAAAATTCTCACGCTCTCACGATGATCACAAATGTCTCATGTTCAAATTATTATTATTATTTTTGAAAAATAAATAAATAAATAAAGTCACGAACAGTTCAATTCGCACGAGGCCTCCAGGTCTCCTCCACACTCACCAATGAGAATAGTTTCTGTCTGCGGGTTTCCCGTAAAGAACAAGCAATTTAATTGTCTTGGACTCTTGAGCACACTATTTAAAATGACAAACTGCAATACATTTGACATTCATGGAACCAAAATCTGCAGGTGCTCGAAATTCAAAATAAAGCAAAAATTGTTGTAGAGGTGAGTAAAAACCACAAGGGGAATATATAAGGTGAATGCATAGTCTTTTTCCCAGGATATGTGATTCAAAACTAGCTAAAATTGATCTAAAGCAGGGGTGTCAAACTACCGGCCCACGGGATGATTTGGGGGAAAAAAAAAGTAGTTTATACGTTTCTCCCGTGCAGAGGGTGTTATAGGTGAGACACGGCGGTAGTCCCAGCACCAACCCCTGAGGCACCGCTCACACCTCCCACCCTCACCTCCGGCGGCTCTATGTCCGTCGGCCACAATGTACAACACCCCATGGAGTTTTAACCCCGGCCTGTAGCCAGGAGCGGACCAGGTGAGTGGGGGCGTTGGTGCTGAATCTCGGGCTAAGGCTCCGCTCCGATGCCCGACCCCCGGGTCACTGCCCTTCACCTCCCCCAGACCCCAGCTGGACACAGAGCACCTCTGCCGGCCCGCATTCCCGGGGGGGGGGGGAGGGAAACGCTCCCTGGACATCGCCAAGTCTCAAATTTTCCGCTCACTCCGGGTGTTGTCGCCGCTTCACTGACGCACCGCCTCACGAACAACCTAACACATACTGGCACACACAGGTTTAAAGGAATATGGGCCAAATGCGGATAAATGGGACCAGTTTAGATGGAGCATCTTGATCTGCATGAACAAGTTTGGATGAAGGGCCTGTTTCCATGCTGTAAGACTATGACACATTGTAGAAAGGGTGCAATGGCTCTGGAGGGGATCCAGGGGCAATTTATGAAGATGTTGGCAGGGCTGGATTTTTTTTTCACTTTGAAGAAAGATTTGATAACTGGGATTGTATTCTCTGCAGCAAAGGAGGTGAACAAAAGCCTTAGTTGGGGTGAATAATATTATGAGAATAGGACCAGTTTTGCTTAACAAAGAGTGTAGGAAGGAACTGCAGGTGGTGCTTTAAACTGAAGATAGACTCAAAAAGCTGGAATAACTCTGAGGGACATGCGACATCTCTGGAGAGAAAGAATGGGTGATGTTTTGGGTCGAGACCTTCAGACTGAAGATGTTGAAAACCAGCCATAAAACACAATGACTGGAGATGTGTGTTATCCAACTAAGGGCAGAAATAAGAATCATGTGTTCATCTTTATTGACGTGACACCATAATAAATATATTACAGAAAAAATAATTTAATGGGTGGCACGGTGGCGCAGTGGTAGAATTGCTGTTTTACAGCACCACAGACCCAGATTTAATCCTGATTATGTGTGCTCTCTGTACAGAATTTGTACATTCTCCCTACGACCACATGGGTTTTCTCCAAATATCTCTCCAAGTATCTCTCACATCTGAAAGAAGTGCAGGTTTGTTGGTTAATTGGCTTCTGTAACTTGTCCCTGGCGTGTTGGATAGAACTGGTGTATGGTAGATTGCTGGTCGGTGTGGACTTGGTTGGCCGAAGGGCCTGTTTCCATATATATGTTTTACATATATATCTTAATTTCATTGAACCATATACTTGGTTGAATATGTGGCATTATTTTTGCCTTGTTTCTATAGTCAAACGGTAAGGTTGATTCATTTATTTGTGCAGAACAGTGATGGAAGTCTGACTCCCCTTGCCTTGTTTTATCGCAGTCGCTGCCTCAAAAAGGCTGGCAGTATCATCAAAGACCCACACCATCCTGGCCACACACTCATCTCCCTGCTACCTTCAGGTAGAAGGTACAGGAGCCTGAAGACTGCAACAACCAGGTTCAGGAATAGCTACTTCCCCACAGCCATCAGGCTATTAAACCTGGCTCGGACAAAACTCTGATTATTAATAACCACTTTCTGCTATTTGCACTTTATCAGTTTATTTATTCATGTGTGTATATATTTATATCATGGTATATGGACACATTTATCTGTTTTGTAGTAAATGCCTACTATTTTCTGTGTGCTTAAGCAAAGCAAGAATTTCATTGTCCTACACAGGGACACATGACAATAAACTCACTTGAACATGAACTTGAACTTGTTTCTATTTTTTCAAATATATATATGCAAAACAGCATAAATTATAATCTGATTTCCATACATGAATATACTAAGGTCACTTATGTGCTGCACCTTGTGATCAGAGCCTGGCTCTACTGTGGAATGTAATTAGGAATATAATTTAGCCTAACCTTATTCATACCTAATCCAATTTAAAGCATAAATGTTGCATTCGAGTGTAAGTTAAAAGACTTGCTACAGTATGCACCAGATTGCACAATTTCAAGCTGAAAAATGCAAAAGTTCCCTACTGTGGGAGGGGGGACACTAATCCATAGCCCCCACTATTCCCTGCACTTCCATGGAAGGCTGCTGACTTTGAACTGAAAAGACCACGGAAGGTTTTTCTAAGTGCACCTGTACAGCTCAGAAACTAGAGGCTCCTGGGCTATAGGAATCTGACAGGCTGTCTCAGCTGGTTGGGAGGCAGGTGCACATGTTTGCCTGAGAGTGGGTTGGTTTTCCATTGAGCTGAAGTCATTCCCTTGTATGGCACCTCTACAATCCTACAAAGATACTAATATCCATCCTGTTGTATATATGAGCAGTCCAATAAGCTCGTTTGAATAGCATTACCAATATGGAGTCTAGAAAGTAGCAATCAGCTATTCCATTGTAAAATTTGACCCTTGATGGAAACTTGTTGTGCTGCTGTGGAAGGTGCGGTATAGGATGCAAATGTGCTTCATGTTGGAAAGAAACTCTGCAAAACCCTGTGTACCATAGGCACTGGACTCCTCCTCGTTCTTTGTCATTGGATGCAGGATTTATGCAAATCAGTAATACAGCTGAGGTTTCATTGTACATGCTATGAAACACCTTCTGTGGTTCGGACAATCGGAGTCCTCTTCTGTGGCCTCCAATGCAGAACAACCTCTATCTGATGAAGGACACACATTCAGAATCAGCACCCCTGGAGAACAAGTATAGGTGATGTTTTGGATTGGGACCCTTCTTCAGACTGCCAACTGGAAACATCAGAATCAGAAGAAGGGTCCCGATCACCTATCGATGTTCTCCAGGGATGCTGATGAGTTACGCGAGGATTTTGTGCCTTTCCTTGGTGAGCTAATGGTTCAATGCCGCTTTTATTGTCGCAAAGTGCAAACGCACAGTGAAATTAGTTTCTTTCAAACCGTCCAGTAGAGTATTGCCATGCATAACTCATCCCTGATTAGCAATTTGTGCATAAATAGTCTACTGATCGCGCCTCGCCACGTTCTGGCGACGTTGTCAAAGTCCGATACGTGCTCTAGCTCTTATGAGTGGCGCCCATTCCAAGCGAGGCCCAGGCTGCTGTAGGTCTCCAGCTGTCTCCTTACTTGGACGTGTGGATCGTCCAGCAAACTGACAGCCTCTCCTCGCCTGTCCACCTTTGTTACATGTAGCATAGGTTCACCAGGTTAATTCCCGGGATGGCAGGACTGTCATATGTTGAGAGAATGTAGCGTCTGGGCTTGTATACTATGGAATTTAGAAGGATGAGAGGTTATCTTATTGAAACATATAAGATTATTAAGGTTTGGACACGCTACAGGCAGGAAACATGTTGGGGGAGACAAGAACCAGGGGCCACAGTTTAAGAATAAGGGGTAAGCCATTTAGAATGGAGATGAGGAAAAACTTTTTCACAGAGAGTTGTGAATCTGTGGAATTCACCCCTCAGAGGGTGGTGGAGGCTGGTTCTCTGGATGCTTTCAAGAGAGAGCTAGACAGAGCTCTTAAATATAGCGGAGTCAAGGGATATGAGGAGAAGGCAGGAACGGGGTACTGATTGTGGATGATCAACCATGATCACATTGAATGGCGGTGCTGGCTCGAAGGACCGTATGGCCCACTCCTGCACCTATTGTCTATTGACCCTCCCATCTCCACAAGCATCTGCACTGCTTTGTTTCTACAGGGTACTAACCTCTACCTGATGACTTGACATCTATATCAACTTTCTTTTCACTCTGATTCCTGCACAATGGTGATTAATATGCTATCCCTTTATCGATAGTCAACTCTCCTGTCCACCAGAATATACAGAGTGTCAATCTCTAAACTGGAGGTTATAAGAATAAAATCATGCGAAGAATAGATCGGGTAGATGCACAGAGACTCTTGCCCAGAGTAGGTCAATTGAGGAATTAATAGGAATCTGAGGGGTAACTTTTTCACGCAATGGGTGGTGGGTGTATGGAACAAGCTGCCAGAGGAGGTCGCTTAGACAATGACCATCCCAACATTTAAGAAACAGTTAGACAGGTACATGGATAGGACAGGTTTGGAGGGATCTGGACCAAACGCAGGCAGGTGGGATTAGTGTAGCTGGAACATGTGTGGGTAAGTTGGGCCGAAGGACCTATTTCCATACTGTATTGTGTAATTGCCACCTCTAGCCAATCTTGTTCCTTTATTTAAGCAGAGAAAATGGGATAATGCAGGAAGTTATAGGGACAGTCAGCATGGCTTTATCCACAGCAGGCCCTTTCTTACAAATCTGAGTGAGTTTTTCTAAGTAGGTGACAAAGGCGATTGATGAGAGTTGGGGAATTAATGTTGTCTACATGGATATGGAGGGGCATGGAGGGATAGGGAGTACCTCCAGACAGAATGGATTAGTATAAGTAGGCATCATGTCAGGCACAGACATCGTCCCTGTGCTGTAACTGTTCTATGGAATGGGGGGGGGGGGGGGGGTAGTTTTAGGGAGAGAGATTTAGGGGCAGGTACAGGTGGGGCACTAAGGGGAAGGGAGGATGAAAATGGAGATTGTGGGGAACAAAAGGAAGGGGTAGGGGGGTAGTTGTTAGAGGGTGCCTAGAAGTATAGAATTCAATGCTCACACCATTGGGATGTAAGCTACCAAGTGGAATATGAGGTGCTGTTCCTCCACTTTGCATGTGGCCTCACTCTGGCTCCCCCCTGTTTGTGTGTTGCTTCTATATTCTGTGCTGCACAAAAGTCGCACATTTGAAAGTGGCTATCCTGCAATACTTTGAGCAAATATGTCTGTAATAGATAAATAGCTGTCAATGTGTGCAAGCTGATAGCTGTGAGGCTAAGGGTTATCACCGACTGTTCCCAGCTATCTGTGTACCAGTGTGCATGACACTAGCTCCCCCACTGAAATGTGCAACCATAGAGCTGTCCAGGAAGTGCTGTTGGCAAACAGGAATCATGTAAAAGAGAGAGCCTTTGGAGCATTTCATTCTACCTGCAATGCAAACTACTCAGAGAGGTTAATCAATTACTGCAATCTCCATTATCATTTCAGGGGGGTAATATCCAATTTAATATAAATTGTGTGTTAGAATAAAACTTCCCTCAGTGTTTGTAGGGTTGCACTTCATTCTGATCAGAAGGAGATGTGCTTTCCCCTCCATAGCAAGTAGAAGCCAATCATAGGGTGGCACCGTGGCACATCAGTGGAGATGCTGCCTTACAGCGCCAGAGACCCAGGTTCGATCCTGACCACGGGTGGTGTCTGTACGGAGTGTGTACGTTCACCCCGTGACTACATGGGTTTTCTCCGGGTGCTCCCCATTTTTTTCATTGCAGCAGTACAGTTTTTTCATTTAGTTTGTTCCACAATGTACCCAGTAATTTAACTGGTTGAAAAACACTTGAGAATCTTAAATCATTCCTATTAGATTGCATAGGTATTTCTTGACAAATAGACACAAAATACTGGAGTAACTCCAGCTTTTAGTGTCTATCTTCGGTTTAAACCAGCATCTGTAGTTCTTTCCAAAAACAAAGATGAAGGCAGTTCGTTCAGTAACCTCTCAGAAAACCCCACTTTCACTGTGTTTCTTTTACGCTGGCTTCTAATGGGAGGTATTTATAGAGATCAGTTATTGTGATGAGGTGCAGGGAAATAAAAATCCAAAGATGCAGGGGACTGTACGACTACAATGCTGTTTGTGGGACCTTGCTGTGCAAGATTAACTAATGCAATCCTTCCATTTTAGTAGCAACTATTTGATAGGCAGTAAAGTGCTTTGGGAACCCTGAGGTCATGGAAGGTGCAGTGTTCAAATGCAAGTCTTTTTTTCCAGATAACTTAGTGTGCGTCTCTGCACCACAATCATCTGCAGCAAGATAACAAGCTCTGTTATCAGAAGCTGAAGAGCAGTTTGCAGCCTTGCTCTTATAGACAGTGACAGTTTTTGAATGTATGACATATATGAAACAAGGGCAACACTTTCCTCTAAACAGTAGCACAATTAGGAAAAAAATCTCAGACCAAGGTTTATCTCAATGTAATCTGTTATCTCAGACTATAATAGTTTATCTATGGAACCTCTTGGCCTGAGTACGATTCATAGCACAGAGAAAACCATGAAAACAGCAAAAGGGAGAGGAAAAATACGAACTAAATTAACCTTCCTCTTCAAGAAACTGGAAGTACCTCTTCAAGTAAGAATGGCTGAAGTGAACATGAATGTTCTGATGAAATTAGATTTAAAAACTTGTAATTGTAAGATAAACAATAGCATGGTGCCAAACACACAGAAAATGGCATGTAAATGGAAAATAACCAGTGGCAATTACTTTCAATTACATTCTCTGAAGTTGATCTGAATGTACTACTGAATTTCCGTTTCCAATTTTCATGCCACTTGCTTCCAGACCTTGGGGATTTCCTAATACGTGCTTCAAAACATGCTGGGCCCACTTGGACTGATGCCACACACCTATCAGCGACCACGAGCAGAAGGACAGAACAGGCCTTCTGTCAGAGTAAATAAGCAATAGAGGATGGGTGCTTGCAAGACTTCTGGCAACATTTTAAGTGAGTATCCACTAGTCTGAACCTAGTGCAAAACACAATTATTAAAAAAAGTGGGAGGGGGTGTAGGGAGCTTTCACATTTTTCAGCTTGAAATTATGCTATCTGGTGCATACTGTAGCGAGTCTTTTAACTTACACTTGAATGCAACATTTATGCTTTCAATTGGATTAGGTATGAATAAGGTTAGGCTAAATGACATTCCTAATTACATTCCACAGTGCTCTTATCAACAGGTGCAGCACATGAATGACTATATTCATGTATGGAAATCAGATTATAATTCATGATGTTATGCATATATATAGAGAAAAAAACAGAGAAACAAGGCAAGAGTAGTCGGACTTCCATCACTGTTCTGCACAAATAAATCAATCAACCTTACCCTTTGACTAAGGAATCAAGACAAAAATAATGCCACATATTCAATCGTATATGGTTCGATGAAATTAAGATACATATGTAAAACATATGTATGGAAACAGGCCCTTCAGCCCACCAAGTCCACACCGACCAGCAATCTATCATACACCAGTTCCATCCTACACGCCAGGGACAATTTACAGAAGCCAATTAACCTACAAACCTGCACTTCTTTCAGATGTGGGAGAAACCGGAATATCCAGAGAAAACCCATGTGGTAGTAAGGCAGCAACTCTACCGCTGCGCCACCGTGCCACCCCATTAAATTATTTTTTCTGCAATATATTTAGTATGGTGTCGCGTCAATAAAGATGAACACATGATTCTGATTTCTGCCCTTAGTTGGATAACACACATCTCCAGTCATTGTGTTTTATGGCTGGTTTTCAACCTCTTCAGTCTGAAGGTCTCGACCTGAAACATCACCCATTCTTTCTCTTCAGAGATGCTGCCTGTCCTGCTGAGTTTTACTAGTTTTTAGTGTCTATCTTCAGTTCAAACCAGCATCTGCAGTTCCTTCCTACACTCTTTCTTAAGCGAAGCAGGTCCTATTCTCATAATATTATTCACCTCAACTAAGGTTTTTCTTCACCTCCGTTGCTGCAGAGAATACAATCCCAGTTATCAAATCTTTCTTCAAACTGAAAAAAAAATTCCAGCCCTGCCATCATCTTCATAAATCGCCCCTCGATCCTCTCCAGACTATTTGCACCCTTTCTACAATGTCATAGTCTTACAGCATGGAAACAGGCCCTTCATCACATCTTGTCCATGCAGATCAAGATGCCCCATCTAAACGGTAGTTTGACAGCCCTGCTTTAAACCAATGCCGTCTAGTTCTTGAATCACATATACGGGAAAAAGACTATGCATTCACCTTATATTACCCTCATGGTTTTTACTCACCTCTAAAACGATTTTGGCTTTATTTTGAACTTCCAGCACCTGCAGATTTTTGAGCATGAGAAATTTGTGATCAGCGTGAGAATTTTGTGAAACGCGTGACTCTCACGCTCGATGCGTGAGAGTTGGCACCCCTGAGATTCATACAGCATGGAAACAGGTCCTTCCACCCAACTTGCTCTTACTGACTAAGATACCCCATCTACACTAGTCCCACCTCCCCATGTTTGGCCCATCTATCTACACTATTACTAAAACTCTCATCTTGACCACTTCCGTTGTAATTAAATTTGCGCAAAAAAGATCCCCCATAGCACTACGATTTATCGCACCCTTACTCACCGTTCTCCTCTGTTGCAAGTCAAATATGTTTTGTTCCGATCGGTGAAATATTAGAAAAGTTATTGGTCTTTTATTCGCCAGGATGGTGACGCCCCTTCCGGCACCCGCTATCAATCACCGGCCGTGAGAATATAGCTGAAGGAGTGAAGTGAGCTAAGTGCGAGCGGGGGCTGTGCCCTGTGTGCGGGGTCTGTGTTCTGTGAGCGAGGTCTGTGTTCTGTGTTCTGCAAGCCAGGGCCCACATCACCCACTCCCACATACACCCCCACTCCCCCCACATCCTCCTTCCCCGACAACTCCCCCCCCCTACACCTCCCCCTTTACATCTCCCCACACACCCCCTCACTCACACACCCGTGTCCCCTACACTCCCCCCCTCCCCTACACCCCCCCTCCCCCACACTCCCCCTGCCACCCACACCCCTCCCCCACACTTCGCCACACTCCCCCGTACCACACACACCCCTCCCCCGTACCAGACACACCCCTCCCCTACCCCAACCCCCCCTGCCCCCAGAACCCCCCTACCCCCACCATTGCCCCTCTAACTACACCATCCCCCCCCAGCCCCACCTTCCGCCCTACCCCCACCCACCCACCCCGTCTCCCTCCACCCACCCACCCCCTCTCCCCCACAAACCCCCCTTTCCCCCCTACACACCCCCCCCCCCTACCCACACATCCACCCTCCCCCCCCAACAGGCCCCGTCTGAAGTCATCCCCGTCCCCTGGCTACAGAACGCTCCTGCCGTTGCGTTGCGGGAACAGGTGAGTGGTGCAATATTGTGTTGGGGGACCAGGCCTCCCATGTGACTGGGACCCAAAGGTCCCACTTCGTCTAGTAACCCTCTAAATCTTTCTGATTAATGTACTTGTCCAAACGTCTTTTAACTGTTGTTATAGCACCTGGTTCAACAGCCTCCTCTGGCAGCTCGTTCCACATACCAAACACCCGCTCCGTGAAAAAGTTAACCCTCAGGTTCCAATTAAATCTTTCCCCTCTCACCGTAAACTTATGTCTTCTGGTTCTTGTTTCCCTTATGCTTGGTAATTTCCCTTATGCTTGTGCATTCATACTCTCTATCCCCCTCATGATTTTATACACTGTGGGACCTCTGGGCTTTGTATCTCCTGCCCGATGGTAGCAGAAAGAAAAGGGCATGGCCAGGATGAGATAAAGAAAGGCCAATTGAAACAATGGTCTGATTTGGTCTGCTACTCTGTCCAAAGTTAAGTGGGATAACGGAGTGAAAGGGCACAAAATCGGTCTCCTTACTACTTTGCTTTATTCCCTCCCTCTGGCCAAGCTGGAATGACTGCCAGTTTCTCTTCTCTATCCATAGAGAGAATTGAATTCCCATGATTTTGCTACTTTTGACTGGAATTATCTGTAAAAGTGGTGGTAAACTCTACCAGCATTGCCACAAAATCTTCAGTGGGGGAAATATGACAGAGGGCAGTTTCCCATTGATGTAATGCTAAAGCCATTAAGAATAAATGTTGCATTTAAATGCAGAATTTAATTGATAATTGATATAATTGATAATTGATAATTGATTGATAATTCTCCAGGTCGCCTCCCCCGTGGCCTAACAACAAGGATCGGCGCGGCCTTTCCCGGAGACCCGCCCGGGGCTCCAGCGGCGGGCGCAGCGTGGACTCTCGGCGTGGAGCGGGTGAGCCCTCGCTGGGGCTCGCCGGAGGGTAGCACTCCGTTTCGCTGGCCCGTGGCAGCCGGCAGCCTGAAGCCACGGTCTGCATAGCTCCAGCTGGCGCGGTGACTGCAGCCCGGGATCCCTCGTGGGGGACCTGGGGGGAAGAAGAAGCTTCCACCGCCGGCCCGCGGGCGCGGTAGCGACTTACCATTGCCGGGGATCCCTGGAGGGGAGCTTCGTCTGTCGGCCCTGCAGTCTGCGGTGCTTCTGGCTGCGGCGCGAACTTTAAATCTTCGACCGCCGGCCTGCGGCCTACACCAGCCTGAAGCCGCGGTCTCAGGTGGGGAAGAGCCGATCCTGGACTTACCTTGACTTTCCCCTTGTCCTTTTATCATCTGGACGCCAGCAGAGACGGCTGCGGAGGGTTGAGGTCCCGACCACGGGGGGAAATGGAGGAGGACTGGCCAATTTCTGTGCCTTCCACCACAGTGATGAATGCTGTGGTGGATGTTTGTGTTACATTTTTATTGTGTTTGTGTGTTCTTTATCATTGTACCGCTGCTGACAAATTCATTTCACTTGCACTTTATGTGCAATGTGACGAATAAAACTGATTGATTGATTGATTGATTGATTGACATGATAATGTTGAAGTATTGGGCAATGCAATTCTGCTTTTCTAACCTCTGTGGTGAAACTACTAAAAAAATAGCAGTGGAAAGGTTTAAATTTTGCTGGCTTACAGAACTTTATTTTCAGTTTTCTTCGAGCTCTCACTCGATACCACTGAAACAAATGCTAAATTACAATGTAAATGCTCCGGAGTATTTTATGCACCATATTCACTGGAAATAATAAAAAATATCATTAAAAAATATATCAATTTAGATCTGAAGTGCTGATGTTGCTGTTGCCTGTCAGGACTGAGGCATTTTCAACTGCCATGGGATTGCTGACCCACAGTATGTTTATTGGTGTTAATTATTTACAGATCTAAGGGCATTATAATGTATTTAATATGGAATCCAATATCACAGTGGTGAAAAACAGCAACCGTGATTCACAGGCAAGGTAGACAATATAAATGGGTGGAAGGAGGCCAGAAACTGTACTGGGTCTCCTCCATTGCCAGAGGAACGCACTCCAAACTGGAGGAACAGCACCTACCATTCTGCTTGGGTAGCTCAGGACAGGAGAGGAAGAGACACAATGAGCAGAAGCATGAAAGGTTTTTTTTTGTTTCGAAAGAGAATAGCAGCACCGTAACAAAGAAGTGACCTGAATTTGCAGAGACAAAGTGCTGGAGTAACTCAGCAGATCAGGCAGAATCTCTGGAGAACATGGATGTTCAAGAAGGAACTGCAGATGCTGGAAAATCGAAGGTAGACAAAAGTGCTGGAGAAACTCAGCGGGTGAGGCAGCATCTATGGAGCGAAGGAAATAGGCAACGTTTCGGGCCGAAACCCTTCTTCAGACTGATGTAGGGTGGGGGAGGCGGGAAGAAGAAAGGATGAGGAGGAGCCAGAGGGCTGAGGGAGAGCTGAGAAGGGGAGGCGACCGCTAGGGCTACCGGAAATTGAAAAAGTCAATGTTCATGCCGCTGGGGTGCAGACTGCCCAAGCGGAATATGAGGTGCTGCTCCTCCAATTTCCGGTGGTGCTCGCTCTGGCCATGGAGGAGGCCCAGGACAGAAAGGTCGGATTCAGAATGGGAGGGGGAGTTGAAGTGCTGAGCCACCGGGAGATCAGGTTGGTTAATGCGGACCGAGTGGAGGTGTTCGACGAAACAATCGCCACGCTTGGTCTCACCGATGTAGATCAGCTGACATCTAGAGCAGTGGATGCAATAGATGAGGTTGGAGGAGATGCAGGTGAACCTCTGTCGCTCCTGGAACGATTGATTGGCTCCTTGAATGGTGTAGAGGGGGGAGGTAAAGCGACAAGTGTAGCATCTCTTGCGGTTGCAAGGGAAAGTGCCCGGGGAGTGGGTGGTGCGGGTGGGAAGGGAAGAATTGACCAGGGAGTTACGGAGGGAGTGGTATTTGTGGAAAGCAGACGAGGGGGGGGGAGAGATGGGAAGATGTGGCGAGTGGTGGGGTCACGTTGGAGGTGGCGAAAATGACAGAGGACTATTTGTTGTATGTGACGGCTAGTGGGGAGGAATGTTTTGGGGAGAAAGGTTTCTTCAGACTGATTGTGGGGGGAAGAAAGTGAGAAGCGGGCAGGTGCAGGACAGGACAGGGGCAGGCCAAAACTTGTCAGGTGAAAAATAGGTCGATACAGCAGAGGGGGAGTTTTGTAGGCAGATGGTTGGACAAAGGGCAGGGATGAAAAGATAAAATGTGAAACAAAATAAATTCTGAAGCTAGAGGAAGGAAAGTAGGTGGACGGAGAGGAGGAACCGAGAAAAAATGTGCGAGTCATGGTCTCTATGTCCCACACAACGTTTTGCACAAGAACGCCAACTATCATTACATTCTTAAATCTTACAAATCCCACAAATAGGACACTGAAGTCTTGCCCTGATTCCACCACTGGTCACTTTGCAACAATCTTAATTTGAATCCGTCTTACTTGGTGAAAGTCTGAGGCAATTTTATCTTCGATTAGAAGGTAGGTTGTAAAAAAGATTCTTCATTCCAGCGATGGAATTATGGCTTCCTCTAAGGCCAAATTCTGTAATTAAGAACCAAACGACTTATAAAACAAAATCTTGGGCTGGCTTCTGGGTGGAGAGTGGATCACAGGTTTATGGGAACAGATTCTTGACTCATTTGTTGAAGCATTGTGTTGGCTCACCGACATATGGTGGCAAAGAGGGGAATGGTTCTGTGCAGTCAATTGTGAGTAACTGCTGGGTTTGCAGAACAAGTCCCGAGCAGTCATAAACAACCCTCATCATTCTCATGTCCACACACAAATGGCATTTTCACAGACGTATTTACCAGAGAAGAGAATGGGAGCTTAAGTTTATTCTCTCACTTGCACGCAAGCGAAGAGGGTGGGGAGCACAGCCCAAAGCAAAAGGAAACCGGTCAATATAAAACACAAAACAGAATAGGTGAAAAATCCAGTGGGATCAGTTGGCTTCCAGATTGCTGGATGAGTAATACAAATGGGCTGACAAATAGAAATACATCACTCACTCCAAAGGTGGATAATTGGCAACATTATATGTTGTAGCAACAAAAAGCTCGAAAATCTGGTCTGTTATTGAAAACATGTTTAACTTCATCAACAGTTGAACGGTGTTTGTACATGTTGTTAGGTAAAGCCCCGAAGAAAGATGGGGTCAACTTTGACAGAGACAAGATGGGGTTGGGGTCTGGTTTGAGAATGTTTAACATTTCACCTTCTCACCTGCCCTCAGCTCAACTCACCTGAGAGGTTAATGTTCCCCTAGGAGTGAATCTTTGTGCAGCATTAGGTCAATTTCTAAGCTGCAAAATGCTATGCACTCAGAACAGAGATCAGAGAAAAGAATGAGGATATGGGGCTTGTGTGAGGACACTTCTTCACAATCATGTACTCCTTGCATGAAAATGGAGTCTCACTGCCTATTAAAAAGACTTTGGTGACCCCTCCACCTCTTGGGAGCAGGTTGATTACACACTACCTGACCCGCCTGTGTTTAATCCAGATTTGGTGGGGCCAAGGTGAGGTTAGGGTCCAATTTGAGAAATGTTGAAGTTTTACCTTCCCATCTGCCTGCAAATCAACTGACCTAAAAGGTTAAGATCCTCCCTGGAGTGATGTTTAGGCCATGCTTCAAGCAGCTAATGATTATTTGTTGCTGAAAACATTTTATTTTGACCTGTTTGAAGAAATTATTTTGTAATCCGTCCCAATAATGATCAGTTATGTGTCTTCAAGTCACAATGACTTCCTCCAAATTGTTTATGCTCTTGATTTTCCTGAGAAATCTGACATAGCTTTCCAAATGCCCCAAAATATCAGATTTTGAAATAAATCCTTAACTTCGACCTGTTTGTGCAATTTCAATTCCAGTAAATTTGTATACAAAACAGGAAGATATGGTGACTTATTATATCTTAATATATATCTGAATTATGTATAGTTTGGCAATCCCTCACAGCATTTTCATAACCTAACAATAATTAACAGATGACAGCAGTCTAACAAGTAACTAATTAAAAAGTGGAGATTACAACAAGATTTGGATTCCCTTAAAATTCTGGTTTGGATTCAGATAAATGATGGAATTTATCATTCCAACATGGAATGATACTTAATGCAAAGCACCTAACTCAAAATGTTTAAAACTACCAAATCCGATTGTGATGTTTGGTGGACTATGTGGGGTGGGAGGATCCGTTGCTCCTCCCGTGCAGCAGGTGGCGCTGCACAGGACAAAGGGAGATATTTTGTATATAGTTTATCCTGTCTGTAGACAGTGTGTGTGTGCAGCCATTTTTCAGTTGACTTGCTGCCAGCATTGAGTAAAGCATTAAAGGCTTCTGTTGTAAATTGAAGACTCAAGTTTTGTGCAGACCGAGAAAACGAACACAAAACCGATAACTAGCAACATACTTTCCTATAGGTGTGTGGCTTAGTTAAGAACAACTTCTGCTTCTTGTTCAAAAGATAGTACTGGCTCAGAAAGTAAAATGGACAGAGCCCATTTTCTGAGCATCAGATAAGTGTCTAAGAGTCCAATATGTTTTATGGTTTATAAGGATCCATGCATTCCAAGCTGAATAATGTACATTGGAATCAGCTTAATGTCACAATTAAGCAGGACAGGGATCTAGATTGGAATCTAGTGGTAGGTATGGTTTGAAATTATAGTCACCCTAGTGCACACCACATGAGATTCTTGGGAGACTGTGACAACGGTAAATTCTTAGTTATAAGGGCACCATCAGAGCAGGTTTCAAGTGTTGGACTTCATAGCTGGGATTTGATCGAGGAGGTTCCTTTAAAGAACTGTTGAAGGAAGCATCATATCCATTTTACAGGCTGCTTCTCTCCAAACAATGACTGGGTCAAGCATCACCGAAAGTGGCAACCAAGTTTTGCACATTGCTTGTACCGTTGCAAGTGTCTGGGACACCGACTATTCTGGTGTGTTGTACACACAGAGAATCTTCAAACTATTTTGAGTGTTTTGTCAATTGTCATTGTCATTGCCACATGGCAGCACTGTGGGGCAGAGGTAGAGTTGCTGCCTGATCCTGTAGCATTTGATTCTGATTATGAGTGCTGTCTGTATGGAATTCGTACGTTCTCCCTGTGACCGCGTGGGTTTTCTCTGGATGCTTCGGTTTCCTCCCACACTCCAAAGACGTACAGCTTTGCAGGTTAATTGGCTACGGTAAACTTGTGAATATCCCCTAGCGTGAGGGATAGTGCTAGTGCACGCGGTGATCACTGGTCAGCATTGACACGGTAGGCCAACGGGCCTTTTTTCGCGCTGTATCTCTAAAATTCTAACAAATCTAAAAGGGTAAAAAAGTGACAAAAACATGCGTAGAAAAGTATGTTGAGAACACACGGGGTAGTTTCAAAGGGGCATAGATAGTTTGTGGGTGAGCAAATGTCTAGTTAGTCAAATATAATATGAAAATATTTGAAATTGTCAATATTGGCAGGAAAAGTAAAATAAGAAGCATAATATCTATATGGTGAGAGATTGCACATTCTTATTCACTATTCTTAGGTTTGTTTCCCTCAGCTGATTTCAAAAGGAACATAACAATTAATTAATTATTGCACAGTAGCAGGACTGGCACCAGTGGCGTTCCTTGTGGGCATCCTCCTGTCTTCTCAGCAAAGGAATGTTACTGTTAGAATTATTGGTTGTCCAGACTATGAGGTAAGGGCTCTGTGTGTCATCGACAAATTGTCTGTTAGCTGCCTTCAGACAGAATAGACATGTTTCATTTTGGTAGAAGGTTAATCATGTAAAGAATCAAAGCTGGTTGTGACAGCATAAACATGACTAATTATCAAAGAAAAAAGAATTGCAGTTTATACCTCTGCATGTTTTCAAGAGACCTTCATATACCAATTGATGCTCAGTATGTCGGCAATGCTGCTTGTTTCACCATTTTAGAGAACACTTAAAGATCAATTACATTGATGTGGGTCTGGAGTCACATATAAACCAGACTAGATAAACTTGGCAGATTTTCTACCCACCAATACATTCAAAAATAAGATGAGGTTTAACAACAATACAATCGTTTTGTGCTCATCATTACTAAGATTACGTTTTCATATAAAAAAATATATTGGCTCAATTTAAATTCCTCAGATAGAATTGAACATGGTTTTTTTTTAGAGATGCCACTTGGAAACAGGCTCTTTGGCCCATCGCAGTGACCAATGATACACACTAGGGCCAAATTACAGAAGCCAATTAACCTACAAACCTGCACATCTTTGGAATGTGGAAGGGAACCTGAGAACCCAAAGAATATTCACACAGTCACAGTGAGAATATGCAAACTCCATACAGACAGCACCCGTAGTCAGGATTGAACCCAGATCTATGACGCTGTTTCTGGGTTATGAATTTAGTTACGCAATGCCACACAGCATTGAATGCTAAAAGTACCTCCAAGCCCTACTCTACCAAAGTCTGTTGGTACTTGCCGATCCCTACCCCCTACAATTCTCCAACCTTTTGTTCACCTTTCTTCCCTTTAAGTCATCGTTGGCTGACATGTCACAATCACCCAAGCCATTGACATTGTCATTCCCTGTCTAAAACTATTCCACCATGTCCTGCTTTGAGATACTTAGTCAGCCCTCAATTTATTCTTGTTTTGGTTTGACTTTCATTTCACTTTTTAAGTCACTTGGAATTGTTTTGACATCTCTTTCCAAATGAAAGTTGTTGTGTGTACATAATATGCATTCATTCAATTACAGAATTGCTTCCTTATCAGATTAATTTGACATTTAACCCAGTATGTTATCTCCATGATCTATCTGTATATTGCTATTGATGATGTTTAAGAGCTATGTTGCCAAACTGTACCAAAAAGAACTGAATACAAATAACCCAGAAGCTCATGAGAACAGATACAATTAAGAAATGACTATGTGCTATCTGTACCGAGTTTCTCATCGTGACCATGTGGGTTTTTCCCAGGTGCTCCAATTTTCTCCCACACTCCAAAGATGTGCAGGTTTGTAGATTAATTGGCTTTGGTAAAGATTGTAAATTGTCCCTAGTGTGTAGGATAGTATAGTGTATGGGGATCGATGGTCAGCATGGACTCGGTGGGCCGAAGGGCCTGTATCCATGCTGTATCACTAAACTAAAGCTTGTCTCGGTTACAGTTACCACAAAACTTCTGGATTGCTCTAATAACTCATATGGTTCGCTAATGTCATTCAGAGACAGAAATCTTCTGTCTTGGTCTTTATCTGGTCTAACCTATGAATGAATGACTTGGAACTCACTTCAGGAGCAATTAGCGAATGATAATAAAAATATGATCACCAATATCTGTCCCATTTGCACAAGGTTTCAAAAGGGAGCTCGGAACATATAAATTAGGAGCGAGAGCAAGAGCAGGCAACTCAATTTTCCAAGCCTGTTCCACCATTTCTTAAAATCACCAGTACTGTCTGTATGGAGTTTGTACGTTTTAAGAATGTTTTAAGAATTCAAATATAGTATGGAATACTAATCAGGTTCCAAATTAGCACAATGTCTGCAACATGAAGTATCTCTGCTCATTTTGACTGGGCTTGGGTATATCAAAATGTCATTTAGTTTTGAAATGTATTCAATACCACAATGGGATATTTAGCACTAATTACTTTGTTTCTTCCCATTACAAGAAAGGGATGTACTGTTTTTTCGGAATAATCATATTCAGAGGCTAATCTGGAAAATCCTACTACTGACATCTATAAACATGTAAAGACTTGCCAACCATTCAATAACCATTAAACCACTTTACTTCAACTGTTTATTTCAGCCGCATATATAACAATATTTCAGAGAAGGCCTTTATTCAATGGTGAAAGAAATGGATCAATTTCTGCTTCATAGTAGATCAATAGTTTTATTTAGTGAGCACATTTGATCTCCAGATTGAATTGGACATGCTGAGTTAAGCCAATATAATTATCAATATTTATATGGCAGTTACAAGATAGTCCTATTGAAAGTGTATGTGGTTGAATCATAAAATCATGGAGTCATATAGCATGTGCTTCAGCCCACTACATTCCCACCAATAATAAGGCTCCATCTATACTGATCCCATTTTCTGTCTCACATCTCCATCATTCACCTCCCCCAGCCAAATATGTTTTCTACCAACCATCCACACAAGGGGTAACTTACAATGACCAATGCACTTACCAAGTAGCACACCTTTAACCTGTGGGAAGAAAGTCGAGTACCCAGAAGCATCAATGAAGTATCAAGGGTGTTCTGTCGAATTGAAGATTCTGCATTTCAGTTGTTTATTTTGCCAGAGCAAGTAATTGAGGCAGGTAAAATACCAATATTTAAAAGGCATTTAGACAGGTACGGATAGGAAAGGTTTAGAAGTATACGGCCCAAGTGCAGGCAAATGAGGCAAGCTAAGAAATGGTTGGTATGAACAAGTTGGACCAAAGATCCTGTTTCCATATGACTAAATAAATCAGAACCGATTGAGGACATAAAAGATGCTTGGATACTATTTGCTGAAATCCAAAGAATTCTCCCAATAGCATTCTCCCAATAGAATTCTCCCAAATTCCATCGAAAGCTATTTTAATTATGCTTCTATTATTAACAAATAATTACTCTGTTTGACTAATTAATTAAGGTTACTCTACCTCAAAGGCAATCCTGTTCCTTCACAAGAACAATTGATACTTTTTTTCCCTTGACCTACCTTTGCAACTACACATTAATAGTGGTCAGCTAGGAACATGGATTTATAGCTGAGGGGAGATTTGAAGAAAAAAAGGGATGGAATAGGAGAAAAAAGCTGCAATGAAAAGGAAATGGTTTTGCTCTTTGTTAATTTCTTGTAATTTATTTCCGTTTTCCTACTTGGCATGCAGTTTGTAAATTAATGTTGTGCCACGGCAACTGTATATAATCATGAGAGGAATTGATGCTCAGAGTTTCTTGCCCAGAGTAGGTGAATAGAGGACATAGGGTAAAGGTGAAAAGATTCAATAGGAATCTGAGGGGTAGCTTTTTCACACAAAGGGTGGTGGATGTATGAAACCAGCTGCCAGAGGAGGTAGTTGAGGCTGGGACTATCCTAACATTTAAGAAACAGTTACTCAGGTACATGGATAGGCAGGGCCGGCCTTAGGAGGTGCGGGGCCCAATTGGGAACAATTTTGGTGAGCCCCAGGTTCCCAACCAAGGTCTGTCAGCCCTGTTATTTAGTATATATTATGAAATTGTACAGTAAGGCGCTATGAATTATACACTGTGTGAATCTCTCCTGCTCTCGTCTCACTGTCAGTAGCTCCACTGGCTTCCAACCTTTACCGTAGCTGCTAATTACCATTAAACTGCATTATGTGATTGGAAACATTGCCCTTGGAGACAGCGGCTGATTGGACGGGAGGAGACCGATTTGTTGATTGGACAGGAATTTTAAGGGAAGCTGGTCGGTGATTGGACGCAACCCCCTTAGAGACAGCGGTTGATTGGCCGCCAAATAATCGGGCACAAAAAATTGAAATCGGAATTCTGATTTAAAGCTGATATAAGGTACATAGGTGGGTATTGATTAATTCTGGACAACAGATTAAAAAAAAATCTAACCCCATTAATTCACTCAAGGTGTATTATGATGAGTTCTACAGTATGAAGTGTATGTCATGTTATTCTTATAATAAGGCTCGTACAACGACGTAATCGGAGTCTGTCTTTATTTAGCAACTCTGTACAGCAGCAGCAGCCTCGTGTGCAGGCCCGGGCCTCTCCTCAGCCCAACCTCCGGTTCCGCCCCACAGCGCCCTCTTCAGCCCGGATGCCGTCACTGCAGCCTGTCCTTACACTATTATTCCATAATACCACATCTCCCTTTCTTTGAGAACAAAGGGTGGACTGCCTTTGTCTCTGCAGGTCTTAAGGGGTTTATTCTGCCCTTTTGCTGGAAGACCTGTCCCTGATCTGTCCCTGTTTCAAGCATGCAAACTAGAAATAAAATAACTTACGCGTTACCATACTGTGAACTATTACTTTAGCAGGCTGTGTTCTTCAAAACTTAAACTCTCAGGTTTCAGGTAAATGTAACAGGTTTAGCAGAACAATTTCACAATCACTTTTTCTTTACCGTAGAAAACAAATCAATAAATCACCAATCAAGTCTCTTCGGCTTTCTAACCTCTCTCCCACACCTGGTCCGCATAGTCTCTGTGGTGGGGCCCTCTCTGCTGGGTGATGTTGTCACTGGTGGAGCTGGCTCTGGTGTAGGTGAATCTTCTCCCACCGGTGGCTCATCCGCGTCGACTACCCCACTGTTGGTCTGCAGCGGCACCAAGTGATGCCGGTTCCTCCTCAGTGTGCCCTGAGACACCTGGACGATATAAGAGCGAGGGGTATTGTGTGTAGATCGCACTGTGCCCTGGACTCATGCATCGGTGATCCACACATCCTCCCCAGGTACGAGTGGCTCCAGATTTCTCGCTCCGTGCCTCTTGTCGAAGGATCTTGCGTCGTTCCTCCTCTTCTTCCTTTCTTTGGCCCCCAGCGCGTTGTAGTCAGGCAAAACTGGATTCAGCAGGGTTGGAAGGGCAGGAACTGTAGTGCGGAGGCGGCGCCCCATCAACAGCTCGGCCGGGCTATAGCCGTTCTGTAGAGGGGTTGCTCTGTAGGCCAGCAATGCAAGATATGGGTCTGACGCCTTTGTTAGCAGGTTTTTCACGGTTTGTACAGCGCGTTCCGCCTCCCCATTGCTCTGAGGAAACCTGGGGCTGCTCGTGATGTGCACAAAGCCATACTCTGCTGCAAAGGCTTTAAAGTGGCTACCTGAGAACTGGGGCCCATTGTCACTTTTAAGAAACTCACATATTCCATGACGAGAAAACATGGATTTCAAGTGCACCACCACATCTGTGGACCTTGTGGGTGACAGCAGCGCAACTTCCACGTACCTTGAGAAATAATCTACTACTAGTAGATAAGTCTTGTCTTTCAGCGTGAACAGGTCAGCTCCCAAGGTTTGCCAAGGCCTGTCTGGCATCTCCGTTGGCATCAGCGGCTCTTTGACGTTCCTTCTCTCTTGGATGCAGGTTCTACATTTCAGCACCATGTCATTCAGCTGGCTGCTGAGTCCTGGCCACCATACCGTCTGTTTGGCCCGGCCCCTGCACTTTGTCACCCCCAGGTGTCCTTCATGTAGTCTCTGCAGCACATCACCTTGTAAGACTGATGGGATGACGAGCCTCGTGCCCCGCAGCAGCAGCCCATCGTGCACAGTCAGCACTGCTCTATCAGCCCAGTAATGTCTCAGCACTCCCTGCAGTTGGCTTTTGTCGGGCCAGCCGTCTGTGCAGTACTCCATCAGTGCAGAGCATGTGCTGTCTGCCTGCAGGTGCTCACGTAGGCTGCTCAGATAATCTTCACTGACCGGAAAGTTGCCGATGACAGAGTCTACATAGATGTTGGTGTCCTCTAATAGGCTTGTGTCTGTGTGTGTTCTTGCGGCTCTCAGAGGAGCACGAGATAAGGTGTCGGCTGTCCACAGGCTTTTGCCAGGGACATGATCGACTGTATAGTTGTACCTCATGAGTCTCATCCTAAATCTTTGGATTCTTGGTGGGAGGTCATCCAAAGCTTTCCCTCCCAGCAGACTCACCAACGGCTTATGGTCAGTTTCCAGCTCGAATGGTCTTCCCAGGATGAAACAGCTGAACCTTTCACATGCCCACGTTGCAGCCAATGCCTCCTTCTCTACTTGAGCATAGCGCTGCTCTGTTGGTGTCATTGACCTGGACGCATATGCCACAGGTGACCACATGGCATCGCTCTTCTGCAGCAGGACTGCCCCCAGGCCAAAGGAAGAGGCATCAGCAGAGATCTTTAGAGCACTGTTTGGGTTGTATAATGTGAGCACTGGTGTGGATGACAGCTCTGTTTTTAACTGATCAAAGGCGGCCTGCTCCTCTGTCCCCCAGTACCAGTGGTTCTTCTTGGACAGCAGGTCTCGTAGCACTTTGTCTTTTTCAGCCAGGTTAGGCAAGAAGCGGCCCAGCTGATTGACCATGCCCAGAAAACTCCTGAGTTCGCTGACATTTTTGGGTGCATCCATCTCTTGTACTGCTCTCGTCTTCTCTGGATCTGGCCACTCCATCTGCTGAAATCACATGACCCAGGAATCTAACTGTGTGGCGTGTGAGCTCACATTTGTCCATGTTGAGCGTAATGCCAGCCTTATGTGCCTTCTCTAGCACCGCATGTAGCCGCACATCATGCTCCTCCTGCGTCTGTCCCCAGACCAGGATGTCGTCCATGTGACACAGTACCCCCTCCAGGCCACCAGTCACTTCTGTCATCATCATCCTTTGAAAGTGCTCGGGCGCTGATGCTATGCCAAAGGGTAGAGGGTTAAAATAGTAGCGCCCAAAAGGCGTGATGAAGGTGGTGTATTTGGCAGACTCTTTTGTCAATGGTACTTGCCAAAAGCCCATGTTGGCATCTAATTTGCTGAATACTGTTGTGCCAGCTAGCATGCCCAGAGTGTGCTCGACAGAAGGCAGGATAAACTTTTCTCTGCACACTGATCCATTCATCATTGTGAAGTCCACACAAATGCGAACATCACCTGCTTTTTTCGGCACCACCACCATCCCGGCACACCAATCAGTCGGCTCCTCAATCTTGGTGATTACGCCCATCTTCTCCATACGGTCTATCTCCTCCTTCACTTTTCCCATAAGCGGCAGAGGGACTCTGCGTGGCGTGTGGAGAGAGAAGGGCACAGCCTCTGGCTTCAATTTAATTGAGTATGGCCTCCGAACAAGACCCAAGCCGCTACACAGCTTCGGATATTGTTGTTTCACTGATTCCAAGGTGATGCTGTCAACCCTGCACACAAGCTGAAGCCGTTCTATGGCAGGCCTTCCTAACAGTGCAGTGTGCAGGTCTTCTACTACATAAATGTTCTCTATGGCTGTCTTTTTGCCTCTGCGCAGTGTTTCTCTGGCTACACCCAGGACAGAGAGTGCATTGCCCCCTGGCCCAAACAATGGGCGTGTCGACACTGCCAGGTGCTTCACATCATGCCCCCCTGTAATGTCATGGTACACCTCAGCTGGCATGGTGGTGACATCAGCACCAGTGTCTATTTTAAAGCACACTTTTTTTTGTCTCACTTGTAGCTGCACCGTCCACGGGTCTTTTCCAGCATCCACGGCTCCCAGGAAAAAGCACTCTTCTTCCTCTGTAGTGACAGCATTGAGAGATTTTGCACTGTTTCTGCACACTTTGCCATAATGTCCCTTTTTGCCACAGTTGTGACACACAGCATCTTTAGCAGGGCATTCCAATATTCCATGCGAGGGCATTTTTCCACATCTATAACAGGCCTTTGAACCTGGCTGTGGCCGTGTATTAAGTTTATTTTTGCCTGGTGTTTGTGCTTGTGGCTGAGGCTTTGAGGGAAATTTGGGTTTTCTGTAGCTTTTAGCATGCACAGCATCAACATTAGAGCACTTGCTAGCACCGCTATTTTCCCCTCTTAAGTCAGACCGCTGTCGTCTAACTTCTTCAGACTGCCTTGTCTTTGTTATAGCAGTTGTTATAGCAGTTCCAAGGGTTAGGTCTCTGTCTAGCTGTAGCCAACTAACATCCCACTTCTGACACCATGTCATGTTGTGCGTATAATAAGGCTCGTACAACGACGTAATCGGAGTCTGTCTTTATTTAGCAACTCTGTACAGCAGCAGCAGCCTCGTGTGCAGGCCCGGGCCTCTCCTCAGCCCAACCTCCGGTTCCGCCCCACAGCGCCCTCTTCAGCCCGGATGCCGTCACTGCAGCCTGTCCTTACACTATTATTCCATAATACCACAGTGTACAGCAAAATTTGCACTTCAAGAGTGGTCTATTGTGTTGTTTCTTCAACGGACCACGGATTTATTTTAAGAGCAAAACATAAAGTGCTGGAGATCTCAGCAGGTCAGGCTGGATCTATGGAGGGTCCAAAGAAGGGTCTCGACCCAAAACATCACATATTCCTTCTCTCCAGAGATGCTGCCTGACACGCTGAGTTACTCCAGCATTTTGTGTCTATCTATGGAAGGAATAGCTAGGCGACGTTTATGGTTGGGTCCCTTCTTCAGGCATTTTTTTAAGGGGTTGGGAAAGATCGAAAATTTCATGTATTTAAATCTGTTGTTACGAATATAACTAGTAGTGTGGGAGAATATTCCATGAGCCATAATTGCCAAATACATACCCAAAAGTAGAAATGTAGAAAGTTACAGTGTGTAAAAAAATAGATATTACGAGCTTTGTAGTCTCCTTGTACAAATCAAACACCAAATTCAAAATTCTATATTTTGAAAATGGACAAAGCAAAAAGTAGCATGTTCTCTAGAAAGGCTTATCCTAAAATAATTGATCGGAAGGGTGTGATTTTCAGTCAGGACGTCTGTATCATTCAGTCAGTGAGCTCGCGGTCCAGAGCCCTTCTCTATTACCCCTCTGCATAAAAACAAAGTGTCAATGCCTCTTCAAGGTCTACTAATCAACCCGTAGCTTCAGTTGCAGGTACAGCTGAAGGGATTTGGCGCTCAGGCAACGCTATGAATTTATATGAATTTTAAAAATCCGATACGTTTAAATCGTTCAAAAGCTACAACCACAACATGATAAATGACACTAAATAAAACTGAAGTAAATAAAGGCAAACAGAAGAACTAACCTTGAAGGAGAGAGAGAAAACAACACGCATAAACTTATTTTAAAAAATTTCATAAAACATCCCTAAATGACGGGTACAAAAATCCTAAAGGGCCTGTCCCACATGGTCGACCTAATCTGCGGGTCCAGAAGATTGTGTCTTCAACTTTCAAGCTCGAGGGCACTCTCCTGGGAAGCCTCGAGCTGGATCGACCGGCCGCATTGAAACCGCGAGCTGCATCAACCGAACCGTGAGCTGCATTTACCGACCGCACACACACACACAAAACAAAAACATCGCGGAAGGTGGGGGCCAGAGAAAGCGGAGGAGCGCTGCCTGCATGATGACGAGGAAGGTAAACGGCTGCCACAGGTGTATGGATAGTCCTTTAGAGAGCGTGGAGGGGTGGGGGGGGGAGAGAAGGGGATGAGAGAAGGGGGGGGTGGAGAGAAGGGGGGGGGAGAGAGAGGTGGGGGCGGAAGAGAAGGAGGGAGAGAAAGGGGGGGAGAAGAGAAGGGTAGAGGATGTTCTTCGCTTTTGCGCTCTCTTTTTTTTTTTTCTCGAGGTGGGGGGGGAGAGACTTTTAAGAAGTATATAAAGTTTAGCGGGCATTTTACCTACCGGTAGGTCTTCTTGCCCTGAACCATCCAAGAGCCAATCAAAATGCCCGGTCAGCGAAGGAGATTGCCTACGGCTGCCCTTGACTGCCTGCCAGTTAATAGCGACCCTGCTCCACTGCACTATGAGTCAAAAAGACCCATGCCGACCAAATTTTACACGCGGAAAAATTTTCAATATGCTGAAATTTGTTCCGCGACCTAGCTGAGGCCGCAAGTATTCGGGAACTTCCTTCGAGCATGAAGGAGAGTTCCAGCGACCTCACATGACCTCCTAGGACCTCATGTCGACCATGCTGCGAGTTTGAGTCCAGGGCAAACTCTTTTAAACTCGCAGATTAGGTTGCCCAAGTGGGACAGGCCCTTAAATAACTAGACTGAAAGGTAGTTGACGTTTGGGAAACAGAGAAGAGAAATAAAGAGAGGAGGAGACCTTCTTCTGCCTTACACGCTGAGTTTCTCCACCATTTTTGTATACCTTCGATTGTTCCAGCATTTGCAGTTCCTTCTTAAAATAACGTGGGTGAATGACTGTACCTGCACAGAAGAAGCCTGTGCTAGCGGTCCGGAGCCCTTAATGACAGTAAGTTCTGCCGTGAATTTTATTCAAAGAAACATGGTGTTATTAATACTTCAATCAATCAATCAATCAATCAATCAATCAATCAATCAAAGACTTTATTGTCATTCGAAAATACACCAACAAATGCAAGTCTGAATGAAATTTCGTTGCATCTGGCTCACCGTGCAACATAAAATAACAAAAGGATAAATTAGATGAAAGATAAAATAGATAAAAAGATAAAATAGATAATAGTGGCGGCACATTATATGGAATTCAAGAGTTTGATGGCTCGGGGGAAGAAGCTGTTGCAAAACCTGGCCGTTCTGCTCCTTATACTGCGATACCTTTTGCCCGAGGGCAGCAGAGTGAACAGTCCATGATGGAGATGTGTGGGGACTTTTATAATGCTGTTGGCCTTGGACAAGCAACGTTTGCACGCAATGTCCCAGATTGAAGGAAGAGAAGTCCCGATGATTTTTTCAGTCGTCCTCACCACTCTCTGCACGGACTTCCAGTCGGAGGCTTTGCAGTCCCCAAACCAGACAGAGATGCAGCTGGTCAAAATGCTCTCTATGGTGCCCCTGTAGAAAGTAGTGAGGACGGGATGGGGGAGGTGAGCTCTTCTCATCCGATGCAGAAAGTGCAAACGCTGCTGCGCTCTCTTAACTTGTGATGCGATGTTTTGTGACCAGGTCATACCCCCAGGAACTTAGTGCTATTGACCAACTCCACATCTATGTCATTAATGTGTAGTAGTGTGCGACTGTGCCGGTTTCTTCTGAAGTCAACGATGACCTCCTTTGTTTTGTCAACATTCAGGATCAGATTGTTCGTGATACACCAGTCCACCAGTTGTTTCACCTCCTCCCTGTAAGCCAGTTCATTGTCGTCCCGGATAAGGCCCACCACTGTTGTGTCATTTGCGTACTTCATGATGTGGTTTGTACTAAACCTGGCACAACAGTCGTGGGTCATCAGGGTAAACAGCAGTGGACTCGGGACGCAGCCCTGAGGGGAGCCGGTGCTCAGAGAAATGATGTTAGAGGTGTTGTTTCCAACCCGCACTGACTGGGGTCTGTCAGTGAGGAAGTCCAGCAGCCAGTTACACAAGGGGGTGCTGAGACCCAATGAACGCAATTTGCTTTTTGGCACTGGTATGATGGTGGCAGTCTTGAAACATTATGGGACAACAGCCTGGTTCAGCGAGGTGTTGAAGATGTCAGTAAGGACATGTGCCAGCTGATCAGCACATTCCCTGAGCACCCGACCTGGTATGTTATCAGGGCCTGAGGCCTTCCGTGTGTTCACTCCTTTTAGGGTCCTCCGGACATCCACTGTATCAAGACTGAGTGCCTGTTCATCATAGTGAGGAATACCTTTCCTCGCAGGTGTGTTGTTGAATGCCTCGAACTGTCCAAATATTTATTGAGTTCATTGAGGAAGTTTATGATGTCTTCACAGGGTGGTGGAGCAGTCTTATAGTCCATGATGGTTTGGATTCCCTGCCACATGTTCCTGGTGTTCATGGGGTCATGAATTTTAGGGTCTGGATTTTCTGACCATGGGCGCGCTTTGCTAGCCTGATGACTCAGTTCAGGTTGGCTCTTGCGGATCTGAGTGCCACCAAGTCACCGGATTTGAATGCGGCATTTCGTGCTCTCAGCATTCCACGTACTTCAGGGGTCATCCAGGTTTTCTGGTTGGCCCGTATAGTGATGGTCTTGGTGACACAGACATCCTCTATGCACTTTTCCATGTAAGCAGACACAGACGCAGCATACTCCTCTAAGTTGGTGTGTTGATTGTCAGTTGCAGCCTTCTTGAACATGTCCCAGTCCGTGCACTTAAAGCAGCCCTGTAATGCTGTCATAGCTCCCTCTGGCCAGACCCTAACCTGCTTCACAGTGGGGTTTTCTCTGGTGAGCAGGGGCCTGTATACAGGAATTAGCATCACAGAGATATGAGGAGCCAAGGTGGGGGCGGGGCACATGTCTTCTTGATGTTTGTATAGGCTAGGTCCAGTGTGTTCACCCCCCTGGTTGCAACGTCCACATGCTGGTAGTAATGTGGGAGAACAGTCTTCATGTTGGCCTGGTTAAAATCCCCAGCAACAATGAAAGCACCATCTGGGTGTATAGTTTGCAAGTCACTGATGGAACGATAAAGAGCATTCAGGGCCTCCTTAGAGTTTGCACTGGAGGGGATGTACACGGCTGTGATGGTAATGATAGTAAATTCCCTGGGCAAATAGAAGGGTCTGCACTTTATTGTCAAAAACACAATGTCTGGGGAGCAATGATTTGAGACCACTGTGGCATTATTACACCAGCTGTTATTAGTGTAAATGCACACCCCACCATTTCCCACTGAGAGCGCAGCTCCTGTCCGACCGGAATATTGTTAGCCCCTCCACGCTAATAGCGCCGTCGGGAACAGAGGAGTTTAACCACGTCACCTCCCGTTTGGTTACCAAATCCAGCCTCAAGTCTCCAACTTACTCTCCAAGGAGCGGACATTAGCGAGCAGAATAGATGGAAGCTGTGTTCTGCAGGAGTTAGCCTTTAGTTTCGCCGTTAGCCCACCCCCTCCCCCCTCTCCCCGAGTTCCGTGCTTCTGCTTCTTGTTGCACAGTCTCCTCCGAGTGCGGCCAGTGCTGGTAGGAGACTCCGCAGCTTTGTGGGCCGCTGGTTCCAGCCGATGCAGCAGTCTGAGACTCCGTAGAGTATCCAGAGTGGCCGGATCCATGACCGCTGACCTGCTGGACGTACGCAGTTCCAACACGAACTGACAGTCACACACCACCTGCACCCCATCACACTGAACAGTGACCTTCAAACTTTCCGGACTAAGTAAGTTATTTACTGTTAAAATTCTATTGCTATTGGGAGCCAGTGCAGCCGCAGCCAAGCAAGGCGCTGCCATTTTTACTATTGGTCAAAACACAATTATATTGACTGAGGAATGCAGATTGATGTATTGATGACACATTGTATAACTACGTGTTAACTACTGGCTGTTAACAAGTGCTAACAGTGTCAGTTCACAAATCGTTTTCGTCTCAGTTGAATCAAGTGATAAACAACTTCAATCTTTCTGCAGTACTCATTAAACCCGAGCTGGAAACTGAAAAGTAGGGGAACGCCGTCCCTCTGCGTACCCCCCCCGATTTCCATCATTGGTACCGGTGACAGTATTGAGAGTTAACCGCGGGGCTGTGTTGTTGTCGGTGAGGAATTTCACCTACTGGGGTTGCTGCTGAGGGGATAGAGTGTGTTGCCCACCAGTCTAGCGCGGGGCCCCCTTAGGCGCGAGGCCCAATTGGGAGCAATTGGTCCAATTGGCTTAAGGCCGGCCCTGTGGATAGGACAGGTATGGAGGGATATGAACTAAAAGCGGGCAGATGGGACTAATGTAATTGAGACATGTTGGTTGATGTGGGCAAGTTGGGCCAAAGGGTCTGTTTCCACTCTGTATCATTTTATAACTCTATGACTCTATGCCACTGTATTTGGCTCTTACAAAGGGAGCAAGGAGTTTCCAGTTTCAATCTGGCAAGCAAATGTAACTGTGAATGTTTCAAATTCACCATATTTAGTTTAGTTTAAGATAAAGTCCGATAAAGTCTGATTAGAGATAGTTCAAAGGTCTCCAAAGTGGTAGATGGGGGGGGGGGTCAGGACCACACTAACTGGTGAGAGGACGGTTCAGTTGCCTGATGACAGCCTGGAAGAAACTGTCCCTGAATCTGGAGATAAGTGTTTTCAAAATTCTGTACCTCTTGCCTGATGGGAGCGGGGAGAAGAGGGAGTGACTGGTGTGGGACTGGTCCTTGATTATGCTGTTGGTTTTGTCGGGGCAGTATGAAATATGATCAACCAATTCAACTGCTGCCTTTTGTTCCTCCACTCTTCTAGTTTTCTTTCCTCCCACCCCTGCAACCAGTCTGAAGAAGGGTCCTGCCACACAACATCAGTTATCCATGTTCTCCAGGGATGTGGCCTGCACCACTGAGTTACTTCTGCATTTTGTGTCTTCCCTTGGTAAGCCAGCATGTGAAGTTCCTCGTTTCTAAGGAGATGGACTCACTCAACCAATTCACCGGCTGCCTTTGAAATCTGCCGCTGCTGCTCTGACTCTATCGCTAATGCGTTGATGTTCGACTGAACGGCCTGTTTCCATGCTGTATAACTCCATGATTCTATGATCTGACATCTGGTGCTCTCTTCGTGGAGTTTGCAAGTTCTCCCTTTTCATGTGCAGTTCCTCCAGGTGCTCTCGGTTCCTCCCACATCCCAAAGATGAGCTGGTTGTAGGGAAATTGCCGCTGTAAATTAACCCTGGGTGGCCAGTGAAACAATTTGATTTGTGGAGCCAGGGTGCTGGTGATGGTTAATGGGCATGTTTGACGGAATAGGTTACAGAAAATAAGCAAGGGAATTGGATCATTGGGATTACTCTGAGAACAAGCTCAGACTTGATGGGCTTCCTCTATCAATCGGAAATAAGAAAAAAACAAGGCACTAGCAATAATTTTTTATTTTCATTGGCATTTGTAAGAAACCTAAGATTTAAAATATTTTTATTATATGTTGGGAACAATTAGTCTATTACAGACACATAATGTGGTTGAGAATTTGAGAGAGTTCTGAAACCTGCTCATTGAGATTATAATGCTCCTTTAAAAGAGTTAATTCATTTAACCTTAGGCTTTAACCGACCCCACCAAATATACATAAGTTGTATAATAGCTAATCGAATTAACCAAGAGCTCAGGTTACGTACATTGACTATCTTCTTGTAAATTGACTTTGTAGTTTCAAACAGGATCTGTAAGGGCAGGCTTTCCAGATCCTAGCTACGCAAAATCACTTGGCAATGTTCCTTTTTGTTTCTATCTGTTTTTAATATATGTAATCAGGTTCATTACCTCTGCTACAGTTTATTGTATATTTGCCAAGCTTTGAATACTTCATGTCAGAAGATTTCAAGTGCAGTGAGTTCATGCTGTTATTATATTTATAATACCCTAATTAAATTTCATTTGATGTTTGCAGCAATATTTATGTTGCATTCCTTTTGGAAAATCAGAAGCTTCTATTTGTAATCCATTCATTGCTCTGGCCATCGGTGATAGATGTTCACCTGCATCGTTGGATACAGATTTATGTTGGGGGTGGCATTAACAGCATATGAATATAATGTACAAGTCTTTTGATCCATGCACCTCTCACAACATTGTTGGAATATCTTACACATCGGAAAGCATTCACTATCTAATTGTCTGTATAAATAAAGGTGCTTGTGATGTCTTCCACTTTAAAATGTGTAAATATCATCAACTAATCCACTTCAATTCAGTGTAAAAATGAGAGGAGCCCTGATTGAAATCCTTCTGACAGTCCTTACAAGAGGGATGCATTTCTGGAAAACATTCATTTAAGTAACACTTTGCAAATTGAGAAAGTTGGGTAAAATCTAATGTAATCTTGCTGCAATATGTTCCCCTGGACAGAGAGTGGCGTGCTATAAATTGCAGCAACAAAATATATTTGTGAATAAAAGGCACACACCCAAAGAGTCAAAGGGATTTCTGCAAACACCCATAAGTTGACCATTCGTAACACATCACTATTTTAAAGATGAGCAGGAGAATCAGCTTTGTTGTCTAGTTAATAATTATCCTCAATCAATATCATTAAAACAAATGATCACATTTATATTTATGGAGGAGTGCTGAGCACAGAGTGGCTTTGAGTTTTTCCAACAGCAAATAAGGATCAAAATATAATTTGTCAGCTGTAAAATATTTTGGAATGTCATAAAAACAATGAAGGTGCCATACCATAATGGTGGTCTAGCTTCTCTTTTGTCATTATATACTGATTGTGAGAATCCCAAGGAGATTCGATAAGAAATGGTTTGTTACTGCGCTCCCTGATAATTTGGCATCAAATTTGGAGCTAGAACAGATGTTTGGTTTGAATATAATTTAATGAATTTCAATTTTAGTTACCTCACTACATATTGCAGACTGTCTACCTTTGTCAGTTAGCAGTCAGGTTCCTTAATTACATCATGAATTTAGTTATCCACCAGACTAAGTGGGACCCGTTGGGTCCCTATCACACGGGAGGCCTGGTCCCCCAACGCAACCCGTTCCCCAACGCAATATTCCGCCACTCACCCATAGCCTCCAACTGTGCAGGCGCGGCTCATTTCCCCTCATCCCCAGCACTCCCTCCCCCTCCTCTTCACCCTCCCTCTTCTTTCCCCCCCTCTTCCTCCCCTCCCCAATCCCTCCCTCACCTCTCCCTCCCTCTCCTTCCCCCTGCCCTCAGTCACTCCCTCCCTCCATAACTCCTCTTCCCTACCCCCTCCTATCCCTCTATCTCCCACCTCCCCCACTCATCACCTCCCACTATCCCTCCTCACCCTCTATTTCCCATTCCCTACCTCCCCCACTCCCTCTTCCTCTCCCTCTATTTCCCCTCCTCCCCCACTCTCCCTTCTCACCTCCCCCACATCCCCCCCTCTCCCTCCCTAACCCCTTCTCTCCCTCAATTCCCCCCACTCTCCCTCCTCACCTCCCCAGGATCTCGAGGGTGTCGCTCCTTTCTCCCCTTGCATGCCCGGAGGAGCAGCAACCATCGGCCTCAGAGCCAGGCTCAGCGCCAAGCCTTGGATCCTCGGCGTGGCTTCAGGCCACCACAAGGGCCCGGAGCAGCAGCAGGAGCAGCAGCTGTCGTTGGCCTCAGAGCCAGCTTCAATGCCCAGGCCACGGATCGTCGGCTTGACCTCTCTCCATCGCTGGAGCCGGCCGCCGCCGCCCGCATACGCAGCCCCAGCCTCAGCGCCAAGGCGATGGATCCCCGTGGGCCCAGTGGAGAGCCAGTCTCAGCGCCCAGGCCCCGGATCATCGGCGTGGCCTCTCCCCATCCCTGGAGCCAGCCGCCCCAGCCTCAGTGCCAAGGCGGCAGATCCCCGCGGGCCCGGAGTAGCAGTAAAATGCTGTTTTTAAAATCTTACCTGTGTCGCCGTTGTTAAAAAGAAGATGGCGATCTCAATGCTGGAAAGACCCCAACTGTGTAGGCACCGCTGAGGACCCGTCGGGTGCCCTCTGCGATGTCTGTAAAGATGCGCATGGGAACTCTTCCCCGACTGCGCAAGCGCGGGAGGGGTCGATGTTTTAATTTAAAAATTTTTAAACCTTAATATATTTTAAAATATACCATCGATCTGAACAAAACTTGTTTCATTTACAGCACAGGACAATGGTGAGTAAGGTGGTCCAAAAATCATAGCGCTATCATGTACCATTTATGTGCAAATAGAGAAACAACATAAACCTGCAGATAACAAGGTGAGAGTTTTAGTTTTATAATAATAATAATAATTATAATAATAATAATAATAATAATAATAATAATAATAATAATAATAATAATAATAATAATAATAATAATAATAATAATAATAATAATAATAATAATAATAATAATAATAGATAAATGGCATTAAATTGCATCAATACATGTTCATTCTCAAATTGCCCCCTTGGTTATCATTAAAAAGTGATTCTCACTTATTTACTCTAATATTTTGGTTCATAATCTGCAAGGCATCCATCAGACTCATATGGGAGTCTGGCAAATTAATTGGAAATGAGGTCCTGACCTTTATGCTAGCTTTTTTCGATAATCATGTAGGGCTAGAATATCAATTGCTCCTTAGGGATCTGATTTAAATAAATGGATATTGAACAAGGACAATAATGCCACAACATTAGAAACGAGGAACGCTGGTTTATTATTTTTTAAAGCGCAAAGTGCTGGTTCAGGCAGCATCTCTGGAGAACATGGATAGGTGACATTGCTATCAGAATTGTCACAGATCCTTGTTCTTCAGAGATGCTGCATGACTCACTGACTTACTTCAGCACTCTTTGTTGCATTAAATGCCACATTTAACTAGATAGTGACAGCAGAAAGATCCAAAGAAGGTGGATCTTGATACTAAAGTGGAATGCTTTAGGAGAAAACTGTACTATATTTCAAGTACATTTCTAAATAGCCCATTCTAAATCATAGTTCTTTTCCATGAGAGTTTATTCTAAAGAGTTCCTATTCCTACTTCCTTGCTACAAAGGAGAGTTCAGCACTTTTTCTGAATATGGATGCCACTAAATTGTTTAGTATTATTGGGGTTCCTTCTTCATCCACTCAGAATGAATTAAGCAATAATTAAATACTAAGCATATGAATCATAATTTGATAATTAATTTTGATTAATTAACTTTGAATCCTGTTTTACCATCTGGAATTTTGTGTGAGTGTTTCTCACATGGAAAGTCCTCCTCACCTCCGCCCAAAGCAAAAAGTTAATTGGATGGAATTTGCTGAACAACTAACGCTGCACAGATTATCACAAATTGTTGGTTAATCTGCACTGTTCACTTTGTGAAAATCTCCCTGCAATTGACATGCAGTCCTGTGGTTTGCATAATACTTGTTTCTTAAACTTGCCACAGAAAGTTATATGGTAATTAACAATGTCAGTAACATTTTAATGATATAATGATTGTTGATTATTGCCCATCAGTTTCCCTGGCCTCAAAAATGTATAAATAAGAGCCTGGAGCCTTATTTCTTCAGGTGGTGAGCCATTTTAATTGGGGAGATGGGAGACACAGTGGTGCAACTTGTTGAAATGCTGCCTTGCAGCACAAAATACTTGAGTTCGATCCTGACCTCGGTTGCTGTCTGTGTGGAGTTTGCATGTTCTCGCTGTGACCGTGTGGATTTCTTCTGGGTGCTCCAATTTCCACACACATCCCAAAGACATGTGGATTTTAGGTTAATTGGTCTCTGTAAAATTACCCCAAATGAGTAGGGAGTGGACGAGAAATTGGGATAACAAGAACTATTGTGAATATGTGATTGATAGTTGGCGTAGACTCGTTGGGCCAAAGGGCCTGTTTCCATGCTGTATCTACAAACTAAAGTAGAAATATTAAACAGATGTCAGATTATAAATTGTTACATTTTTATCTCATTTTTCTGTGCTGCGTTTTGTTCTATGTCTGAAAAGTTTTGTTCTATTTCTATAACTCTGCTAGGTTTGACATTGAATTCACCAACCTTCTTTATTGGTTCGGCTCGAGTTATTCCTCAATTCTTAAATCTCTGGCTAAGAAGATACATTGTTGGCCTCACTGGTGGCTAATGTTCTCAATGGCCTTGTCATGCCATTATTAAATCGCCCTTCCAACAACATACAGGGCAGAAAAATGGAGATGATGGTTGCGTGTAAATGGTTAAATCACTGAACACACCCAACTCAATTCAATCAAATTCTGACAATCTTCTCCTTTGAAAAATAAATAGAACTCCTAAACAGATTATGCTATTGAAAATAATTTTGCCAAAGGGACTGGTCTATCCTGCAGCATTTTTGGCACTGCAGAGGATGCCAGCTTGAATTTAATTTCAATGACGCGTATTTAAGCGTGATTCTTGCTACAAACTGGCTTACCTGGTTGCTCATGTTTTCTACTTTGCAATGCGCACAGAAAGCAGTTGCTGACATGGGTAATCACTGATGTGATGCACCCCTGGCAAATAGCACCAATTCAGCTAGCACACATTGTCACGCAACTTGCATTTGTTTTTTTGTTTTTTTTCGCTGCATTGAAGAGCAGGTGATGAGGTTTAGGAAAGACATGCAATGTTTTACCGAAGGTCTGGTATTGGGATGCATAGGAGCTCCATCTGAGATACGAATGGGTGCATTTGACCATTCGGCTCAGAAAGACAGAGAGACTCCATCTCAGAAAGACAGACAGACAAATTTGTTTGCAGAGGGCAGAATGCCACAATGGTACAACAAGCAGTGCAACGGAGAAAGCCTTCAGATGGGCTGGCCTATTCCCCAGATATATTTTAAGAACATCAGTTTAATGTTTGCCTTAAGCGCCTGTCCCACTTTCACGACTCAATCCAAAACCTCTGCCGAATTTAAAGGACCTAAAAAAAAAAAAATCAAGATTTTCGTAGTCTACGAACTCATACGACCTTCCACGAATATGCTCACGAACTGGAGTGACAGAGGTCACATGCTGATGTTGACTTAAGCTTTTTTTCACTCCCCTTTTTTTATCTGTCCAGCTGCCGAGCTATGAGTACCCACGAATATCTACGAGTACCGACGACTACCTACGACTTCCCTCATGACCTACTAAGGTCTGCCCACGAACTAACTATGAGTAAAAAGTTGCAATTTTTTTCATCTCGACTATTTTTTTCACTCGTGGACATTTTTCATCGGGCTAGAAAAAACGTCCCGACTTACCTGATGCCCCGAGTACCTACAGCTAGTATAACAAGCCACTACGATATATCTACAAATTCCTACGACCTCCTACGGACTCGTTACGAACATTCTGCGAGTTTGAATCGGGGAAAACACGGGAGAATTTGTAAATTACCTCGTGAAAGTGGGACAGGCCCTTTACATAGTAACAATGTTTGTAGAGGCGTGGGTTCTTCAAAGAGATGTGAAGTTGTGCCTAGATGCTTGTTTTGTGACTACAGATCAGGGTGACTCTAAATGTCTTGCCCCTGGTTCATTCTAGACAGCAGAGGGAGAGGTTGTATTTGTGTGCACTGTTATATTTGGAAGATGACAAATAAGACAAGATAGGCGAATGGATATTCAGTCAAGAATCAAGAGTGTTTTATTGCCATATGTCCCACATCAGAACAAAGGGTCTGAAGAAGAGTCTCGACCCAAAACGTCACACATTCAATAGACAATAGGTGCAGGAGTAGGCCATTCGGCCCTTCGAGCCAGCACCGCCATTCAATGTGATCATGGCTGATCATCCCCAATCAGTACCCCGTACCTGCCTTCTCCCCTTATCCCCTGACTCCACTATCTTTAAGAGCCCTATCTAGCTCTCTCTTGAAAGTATCCAGAGAACCGGCCTCCACTGCCCTCTGAGGCAGAGAATTACACAATTCTCAGTGTGAAAAAGTGTTTCCTCATCTCTGTTCTAAATGGCTCACCTCTTATTCTTAAAATTCATTCTCTCCAGAGATTCTGCCTGTCCCCCTGAATTACGCCAGCATTTTGTGTCTATCTTTGGACCATTGAAATTCTTCCTTGCAGCAGCACAACAGATCAGAGTTTATGGATCATATGCCAGCAGAGGAAAATAGTTCAACCTGACATCATGTTCAGCACAGACATTGTGGACTGAAGGGACTGCTCCTGTGCCATCAATGTTCTATTGTTTTTCAAAGTTCTTTATTCACAATGAGGGGGAATCATCTCTTTCTCCTTGGTAGAAAGTTTTGATTAATTAACAATGTCAGTAACATTTTTGGTGAATGTTGATGATGGCCATTTACTTTACTCCGATTTAGAAAGCCAAGCAGACATTGCGCATTTCCCATGCTGCAAGTAATTAAGTCCATAGATGCATCATTAAAGCCCCAACTAATCATGTATAGTCTTTCCACTGACTGGTTAGCATGCAACAAAATCTTTACACTGTACAAGTGACAATAAGCTAAACTCAACGAAACTAAACCATCAGCTGGATTATTGCCTAAAATCTGGAGCCCAGGCTAACTAGACACTGCTCCATCACCACTGATAATTAAAGAGGCCTTCTCAGACCACAATTAACAGAATTAAGATTGCTCAATGAAAATAAAGTGATTTGCACAGGGTTATTATAACATCAGACCAGGGCGTAGCAACCATGTGGCAATATAGGTAGATTTATCATAATTTCTAGAGGAGTCTGAGGGTGATTTATGATTGCATTGACATGGAATGCACTGACATTGTGTGCAATACAATATACTTAATGTAAGAATCAGCATTTAGATGGGGCTTTTCCTGAAGTCATCACCTCCCAAGTAGCTCTACAGTCAATGAAGTTTTTGACAAGGATTCCCTATCATATGATAGGAACTCAATATACACATGATCAAATACGCATACAGCAATGTGACAGAGACCAGATAACTTACTTGGAGCGATTATAGTTAAGTGACAAGGCATTGGCAGGGATTAGACAAACGTGCTGGAGTAACTCAATGGTCAGGCAGCATCTCTGGATAAAAAGGATGGGTGATGGTTTGGGTTGGGAGTGGGACTCCATCCTTCAGCAGGGACTGCTTTGTTCACTATCAAAATAGTGCCATTGGATCATTCACCGCAGAAAGACAAAGTCTGATGTAAACACAAAAAGCTGGTGTAACTCAGCGGGACAGGCAGCATGTCTGGAGAGAAGGAATGGCTGATGCTTCAGGTCGAGATCCTTCTTCAGACTCTGATGTAATGCCTGGTGTAATGTCTTTTGCAAAAGGTAGCATCTCTGACTGGGCGGCATCATCTCCAGATTGTAGGGTGTGAGACTAGATTTTATACTCTTGCTCAAATAGTGCAAGAAATCTTCTTTCCAAAGAGAGGGAGACCTAGAAATTCTTCAGCATAAGGGACGATATTGTATACATGCTGCATCGCTGGACAACATATTTTGCACAGCATTCTGTGACAGGGAAATTCTAAACCATAATGTGCAACTGAATGTGTCATGTATATTTAACACATCAATGTGCCTGCCCTCACACCTCTATATGTTAAGACATAATTTGGAACTGAAGAATAAAGTTGTGAATTTCAAAAATATGGTAGATCCAATGACAGTCATTACTCAGTTTTCTCAAGAAATAAACTGTGCCATAATAAAATATGCCCTGGACAGCACAGTGGTGTAATGGTAGAGCTGCTGCCTCACAACACCAGAGGCCCAGGTTTGATCCTGACCTCGGGTGCTGTCTATGTAGAGTTTGTACTTTCTCCCTGTGATCGCGTGGGTTTCCTCCGGGTGAACTGGTTTCCTCCCACATTCCATCCAAAGACGTGCAGGTTTGTAAATTGTGTAAATAGTCCCTAATGTGTAGCTCGCAAAAGTGGGATAACAGGTGATTGATGGTCGGTGTGGACTCGGTGGACCGAAGGGATAGTTTCCTTGTTGTATCTGTAACTTAAAATCAAAACTAAAATAAATGTTGCACCATATATTAGAATGTTTAGGTCAGTATCACAGTATCCAAAATATAGAAATAATAATAGAAATAAAAAGTACAAACTGGTGTTGCTATAAAAGTTAGTACATTCAATAATTGGAACAGACACAAGAGACTGCAAATGCTGTAATCTGGAGGAAAATAGTGTGTTGAGTTCCTGTTGAGTTCCTCCAGCAATTTGTTCTATTGCAAAAATTGAATCAAAAATTTGATCATCTTGATTGGTTTAAATGTAGCTTTTATTTTCATTTGCATTTGATTAGTTGTATAGAGTTGTTCAATAGAGAATTTCATTGTATAGTTCAATAGAGAATTTCAAATGAACCCTAACTTTTTAATGTTTATGCTTTATCCCGTATAGAGAAATATGACATTCTTCATAAAGTATGGTTGACTGCTTTTACATGCACTGGAACATCTTGATCGGTATGGGCAAGTTGGGCCGAAGGGCCTGTGTCTGTGCTGTATGACCAGGAATCTATAAAGTAATTACAGGTTTACTTCAGTTCTTGTGGTGAATTAATGTTGCAATTGTAGATGATTGTTCAAGTGACTACATATTTATAGATGTTTTGTAAATGTGCAAGAGTCACATTAAGTTGCAATTTATTCTAATTTGTTTGTGTGGATAATGTAGCTGTCTGAGATACTAGACAAGTAAATCACCAGCCGTTTGTGCACCGCACACACTTTGCTATTCAATTAGTGATGATTAATTTGTCTAGCATTCTGAAAGATATAACAACAAAAACAAATCAATATATTTTCATTGGGTTTAGGTCTCAAAATTAAGTAATTATGCCACACCTAACATACTCTACCGAAGAAGAAAAACTGATCATTAAGGTGACTTGTGTGGGAAGGAATTGCAGATGTTGGTTTAAACCTAAGATGGACACAAAATGCTGGAGTAACTCAGCAGGACAGGCAGCATCTCAGGAGAGAAGGAATAGGTGATGTTTTGGGTCGAGACCCTTCTTCAGACTGAGAGTCAGAAGAGGGGGAGGGGGAGATACAGAGATAAGGAAGTGTAAGGTGAGAATGAGACATCAAAGGGGGTGGAGATCCAGAAAAATGTAGAATAGATCATTGTTAGCTCGGAGAAGGTAACAACAAAGCAAACAGACATAAAATGTTATCAGGGACAGTCAGACTGGTTGGAGAGCTGGGAAGGGTGAGGGATTACTTGAAGTTAGAGAAGTCATACCGCTGGGGTGTAAGCTGCCCAAGCAAAACATGAGATGCTGTTCCTCCAATTTTCACTGTGCCTCACTCTGACAATGGAGAAGGCCCAGGACAGAAAGGTCAGTGTGGGAATGGGAGGAATTAAAGTGTTTGGCAACCGGGATATCAGGTAGGTTTAGGCGGACTGTGCGGAGGTGTTAGCGAAACTATTGCCGAACTGCGCTTGATCTCATTGATATACAGGAGTCCACACCTGAGCAGATACAGTAGATGAGGTTGGAGGAGGTGCAAGTTTAAAAGACCTCAAAGATGACCAGGTAAAATGTGGACAACTTCCTGTACCTTGGATCTGCCTCTCAGCAAAGGCTGACATTGGTTGATGAAAGTCACCTCCACCTTCTATGCATCCATTGATTAGGAAAAAGTGTTTTTCAGAATCCAGATTACTGGTTAGCAGTGATTCCTGTCCTCTTCTAAAAACTGAATAAGCTATTGCAGGCATCTCAAGGCACTTGATGGATATTACTAACTCTGTCTTGTTAAAATGATACGAATTTGCTGGAAGGATAAGAGCACCATACTGGTGTCCTTGGCCAGGCCAACACCCCCAGCATTGAGGCCCTCATTATATTCAGTCAACTGCAGGCCATGTTGTTTGCATGCTGCAGATCAGTGTGACTCATGTTATGAGTCATACTGTGGCTCCGCCCACTGGTTTAATAGAAAGCCTTCTTTCCCTTTCTTCCCCAGTCTTGAGTTGTGTGTTAAGATGAACTTACCTATGCTGTATTGCTAATAAAATTATTTGGATCTTAATCACTGTATGTGAGTTAAGTCATTCCAACACATGCCCAACACCAGAAACAGACACTGAGCTCTGAGAAAAAAATGGAAAAGATTCAAGAGTTCAAGACAAAGTTCCTAACACCAATGTATTTTTGGGACAGCATGGTGGCATAGAGATAGTGTTGCTGCCTTACAGAGACACAGGTTCGATCCTACTTGTCTATGCAGAGTTTTGGCGTTCTCCCCGTGTCCCACATGAATTTTATCTAGGATCTCCGGCTTCCTCCCACGCTCCAAGGATGTACAGGTTTGTAGGTTAATTGCCTTGATGTAATTATAAATTGTCCCGGATCCCGTAAATTGTGAATCGCTGGTTGGCATGGACTCAGAAGGCCGAAGGGCATGTTTCCTTGCTGTATCTCTAAACTAAAATAAACTAAACTAAAATTCTTGAAGCCTCCTTGAAATGCAACATCCCCCATGACTGCTTAAACTGAGAGCACTTCAAGAGCTACTGACAACATCAAGGCCATTAATTTGGGAGTACACAGAGGCCTTGAGTAAGTGGTGGAAGGAGCACAGCACATGACAAAATGTCCACCCACCTGGTCATCTACCATATGCCTGATCTGAAGTCTCCATATTGGTTTCACAGTCTACCTCAGAGTGCACCAAACAAGACGATCAAGACTAAATTATCTTCAATCCTGGAGTTTTGCCTAAGAGGAAAATACTGCATGCAGCTCTTTCCCATGTGAAAAGCTCACAACTACTAATTGATGTAATAATTTATATTCTGACTATTGTTTTAGCGTGCTAGCAAAATGTATCACAATCATAGAAACATAGAAACATAGAAAATAGGTGCAGGAGTAGGCCATTCGACCCTTCGCGCCTGCACCGCCATTCAATATGATCATGGCTGATCATCCAACTCAGTATCCTGTACCTGCTTCTCTCCATACCCCCTGATCCATTTAGCCACAAGGGCCACATCTAACTCCCTCTTAAATATAGCAAATCAACAGCATTAGGTCAATCAGCGAAATTGATTAATGCTTAAAACAAAACTAATTGCAATATTATGGAGCGATATTTTGTAATTTATTAGTGGGAGCAAAACACACAAAAAATCCTCAGGATGACAGACACAACTACCATTGCTCCTCTCCAGCTGCCCTTGAGAAAGTTATTTAGATATTTAAATATTCAACAAAATGGTAAAATCAGCTTAAAAATCTAAAAGTTTAATTTTCAGTCGGACAGTCTCGGTGAGATGCCTCCATCAGTTTTTAAAGGAAAATATATTATATTTATGGCAAACACAATTTGTGCTCAGTCTATAAAATTGATTGTTGTGCTCTTATTTAGATACCAACGCCACACATTTTACCATGACCTATTCAAATTTTATTAGGATGTGGCACTCAAATGTGGGCTAATTGATACTGTAATTTATGACTATGGATGCTTCCGGTATTTCATTAAGACTTTGAGCTTTAAAAAGCATTCTCAATCAGTTAATCTCAGATTGTAAGATAAAAAGTCTCCTTTAACTGTGCAATCAGTGTAAACCAATTGTGGCCTTGCAAATCATGCATCAAATCGTAACTTAGTTTTTACAACTGATTCAAAGAGTCAGTGATTCAAAGCTTCACTGTTCCCACACAAAAACACTTTGAACAGCAGATATTACAGATGAAGGTAATATGTGTTGTACTTCCTCACAGAGTTACTGAGACCTCACAGAAGGCCTTGGCAATTCTATTATTGAAACTGGTTTTTTTTAACCGAGGAAAATAATTTCAAAACTACATAATGACCACCAACGAAGTAGTCATTTCATTAAATAATTCACAGAATCTCCCAGCATCTTTTTTTTCCCTGGCTAAATCATACTTCATTGTTTCTCAATAGTTTCCTTTTCTCAGTAAAATGAAAGTGTCCAATAAAACAAACACAGAGAGCACTATGGCATGCTATAGATATCCTGAAGAAATGCTGTTGTTATCAGGAAATAGTTTTGACATATTACAGTAAGATTCGGTGCAGCTCCCATAGTTATCATCTGATGCTTGCTACCAATTCCAATCCAAAGATTTTTCCCATTTAGCGCATAGGATGGAGGATTGGATTTCGAGACTAGTGAGGTGGTGAGGAGAAGGATAATGAGGCAGGTGTGGATGAAAGTCAGTGCTAAAATCTCACAACATTCCTGTTGTAACCATTCACAACAGGAAATGATAAATACATTGGATTGACCATGTAGGGAAAGTTTCCTGCTCATCTGACATGAAGTATCTTAATTTAGAGTCATAGAGACATGGAGCCTTACAGCACAGAAACAGACCCTTCGGCTCAACTCACCCACACTGACCAAGATGCCCCATCTAAGCTAAGTCTTACAGTATATCCTATATCTTATATCAACATTTTTTTTAACTCTGCAAGTTCCCCATTTCTATTGCTTTAAAAAAATACTGGCTGTGTGGGACTATTGAAATGACAGCAATAGTAAGTGCAACTAAGAATTGTGCTATGTATATGCACCAATGATCAATAGTCAATAGAAAACTGGTGCCTTGACCATTGGCTCAAATAGTTTCTCAAACAGACATGGAACATAACTCACATTTATATGGTATGATCCACATCTGAGGTCATGCTTTCAAAATCATAGAAGAATTTGGAAAAAATATCAGTCCTTGATATATTTGAAACTTTTCAAATTGGTCATTCTGACAAAATAACACACAATAATGCAAATTGTATGCAGCTTGTTGAGATTAATAGATCAATTTCTATCTGCATTACAGTGTAAGAAAGGATTAATCATCAATATGCAATTGTCAACAAAAAATGACACAAATGGGACCTCAAAAATGACACAAATGTAAGCTTCTGTCTTATAGGGGATTGTAACTTAAAACTCAAGAATGCTGACTCTTAGTCTGAAGAAGTGTCTCGGCCCAAAACATCACCCATTCCTTCTCTCTAGAGATGTCGCCTGTCCCGCTGAGTTATGTCAGCATTTGGTGTCAATCTTTGGTGCAAAGGAAAAGACTGAAATAGTTTGGTCCGACTTCCATCAGCTTCTCATTGTGCTTAAAGTTTAATTCTGTTATAAATCAAACAGTGGTCATATTAAGAGATGTTTCTTTGTGAAGCAAATGTGAACTGTTCCATTTGGAGCAAGCATGCTGGATGTGAGTGACTCTGTAGGTGTGTCTGCATTTGTGTGAGCAGAATAGTGCATTGTTGCCATCAGTTTTTGTTGGCTGATCACCAGTTTTATTTTAAGTCACACTGGTAAAGTGCTGGCTTTATTTAAGATAGCATTGTTTCTGTACTGACATTGCAAGAACCTTTGCTTGCACTCAAAATTTCTAACGCCGATGTACATTTGGAGTGAACCAAGTTAAACAATCGTGCAATTCTGTAGAGATTAATGAAATATCTGCACTGGTCAAGGAACAGTAGTTCTTCCCACATGACTTGTTTTTTTTAAACCTAAAGAATAGGTATGAAAAAAGAAATATCCAGGACTCCCATTGTTGATCATTATTGAATGATTCCAGCTGGGCGTACGTGTGAATGGGTTAGAATAAGATCTTCATTTGCTCTGGAGCGTCAAACATTGAAATAGTCCAGCATTGCTCCTGGATTCCTTGGAATGAGAAAATGATTGGCACAGTGATGCATAAGTTCATGTGATTGAAGCAGAATTAGGCCATTCAGCCCATCAAGTCTACTCTACCATTCAAACATGGCTGATCTATCTCTCCCCCTCAACCCCATTTTCTTGCCACTCTCCAAAAGCTGGCAAACATTTTCTCACCAGTTAGTTATCCAGGTTCCACTTGAATGCAACAATGGAATCTGCCTCCAGAATATCTACAGGCAATGGATTCTAACTTTTGACAGCTTGTGGTGGCACGATGGCGCAGCGGTAGAGTTGCTGCCTTACGGCACTAGAGAACCGGATTCGTTCCTGACTACAGGTCCTATCTGTACAATTTGCGTGCTCTCCCTGTGACCACTTGGGTTTTCTCCGGTTTCCTCCCATATTCCAAAGACGTGAGGTTTGCAGGTTAATTGGCTTCAGGAAAATAAATTGTCCGTAGTATGTAGGGTAGAACTAGTGTACGGGTGATTGCTGGTCAGCATGGACTCGGTGGGCCGAAGGGCCTGTTTCCACACTGTATTTACAAACTAAACTCTATGCTAAACTAAACTTGCAATGTGGAAAAACGTGGAAAAACACAAATACACCAGTTTTTTGTAGATTTTTAGTGCCACCTGAATTCAGAAGACCACTGAATCACTTCAGTTGCTGTGAAATGAAGGTAACAATAGTAGTATAGAAAGAGAGCTATGAAGACTGATGAAGGCATGGTTTCTCTGCAGGGTGAACAGTTATGATTGTGCTCTATTCTGATCTGCGAAGATAACTTAATGATAGCTGACAGGCTTGCTATTAGGTTAGGTGGGGCTGTAGATTACAAACACAAAGGGGAGAATATAGGTGTCAAACAACATGGTGCCAAAAGCAATAATTATCAATGGTAACCTGCTGGGAGTTAAAGTGAAGGAGGCCAAGTAACATATAACTCCTCCTGGCCTTGGAGCCCAATTGGCTGCAATCTGGTGTATCGTAATGTAGAGAATAACAAAAAAAACCTGCTAAATATTGCGTAAAAAGAGTTCAATAATTGTTAGAGAAGACCTGGTCTTATTGTTCCAAGATGATAGCAGCAGGAGGATCTATTGACAGTAGTCAGGAGTGTGCAGACACAATAGTTGTGATAGGGTGAAATGCACTGCAGGTGATCAGTGAAGTCGCCTTCTTCATTTTAGCTACCCGATAAATGAGAAAGATCTGAGCGAGCAGTGATAGACTGTTCAACCTACCCAGAGCCTTGGCAGAATTCATGCAAAAGATTAACGTTTTTATTCAACATCTGCTATCTGTGTTTAGTTATATCATTTTGTGTCTGGAAGCTATGAATTAAGAAACATTATATTTGCAAGGATAAAAGAAACAAACATAGAAAGTCCTCTTCCTTTGTGACGAATGGTTTACTGGTACTTTTTTTGTCACATGTACTTAGCTACAGTGAAATTCCTTTCTTACGTGCAGTTCAGTAAACATCTTACTATACATAGGCACAATCATACTTAAGTGCAAGAGTATAGGACTAGTAGAGTACACTGATGTAGTACACGAGAGTCACCACGTTTACGGCACCATTTTGTGTGATTCAAGTCCAGTTGCTAAAATGTAGACTTTTAACTTGGCTATAAAAGCCCATGCCCTGGTGGCGGCACTGTGTTCGAGTTGCAGGGTTGGCCTGGCCAGTTAATGTTGTTGGTGTCCTCACTGCTCCGTGATACTGCAGGCCAGGTATGATCTGCACGCATGGCCTCTTGGAGCGGCTCCTGATCCAACTTAGTCCCAGGTTGCTGGAGGCCCTGCAGTAACCTGAAGCTTCGATCATGCCTCGATCTGGACTTGTCGACCCACGAATGCACAATTCATTGCCTCACTTGGCCACCGCTCTGACCCCAAGCACCATGGCACCTTCCAGAGATACCCTTGGGGCATCCAGAGTGCATTAAGGACACAGGAAATTTACTGTTTACTGGCACCCTTGTTTTCCTGCACCCGCCACCTTCCAGCATAGAGGAAGCAAATTCTATTTACATATCTTATTTGTTTACATAATGAATGATGGGATTAGGGATAAATCCAATTCACTCTTACTTGCTTCCTGAAAAGTCCAAAGCTGGATTACGGAAAAGTAAAAGCAATTTTAGCTGGCACATTCACTCTTTGTCTGACTCAAGTAATTGCTAAATCATGGATGAAATCCATAATAAATGCAACACCTCTCTGAAACGTAATTGATATGAAACCTGCATTGTGTAAAGTGAGCAAGAGAATTAGGATTATGGTGACATGTTTCGGTTTTGTGCTTATTCATGTAGCAGAGGCAATTATTTCCCAGGATGTTTTTTTACCAAAATGCCAGATCGAAAAAATGGAACTGAATCTGTTGTAAGCTCGGCCAAACGACGTGTAAGAGGTACAGAAGATGTTACGGATTTGCTTACTATCCATTTTTCCCTCGTGTTGGTGGATCATCACAATGAATCCAATGTATTGGTGCAGTCCTTCCTCAGATCGCTCTTTATTTCAATCTGGCCCAGACACAGTTTTTTATTTTGCTGAGAGCCCACATCCCAGTACATGGGGAGCAAGTGTAGGAGCTGCCTTGGTAAAGCAGCTGGTTCCATTCGTAGAAAGGCTTTGATGGCCAATGAGGTCCTTAGCCCAGAATCACTGGGTATTCGTTATTCCTGAAATTGGATGTCTGTAAATTCACAAGTATTCAAAAAATACCCAGGAATCATTTGAAACACAGGCAAGATTAAGGAAAATCCGACAACATTTTATCAGTATATTAAAGGCACGATGGTAAGCAGGGAAGGTGTAGGGAACAAAAAAGCTGGATGTGCAAGCGTGAACATTAAGGAGAAGACATTGCAGAAGATCACAGTGGAAATCCTGAATAAATTATCATTGGAAAGGAAGAGGCTTTAGTGGACTTTAGGCTGTTGTGGGTGGTAAGCATGGAGAGTGCTTAGGCTCTGACAGCAGTTTACAAATGAAGAGGTGCCAGCAGATTGGAGGACAGCAAATATGGTACCAATGTTCAAAAAGGGCTTTAGGAATATTCCAAGTATTTACAAGTTGGTGAATCTAACAATGACAGGGGAATTATTGGCAACAATTTCTATGGGAGACGTTTATCCTGGATTCCCAGTGATAGGCATTTATCAAGCATTATCAACATAGCTATAAAGGGAGATTCTCTTTGACTAATATGACTGCATTTTTCAAAGAGCTAAGAGTATTGCTGAGGGTAGTGTGGTTGATGTAGTCTATGTGGACTTCCTAATCAGGTCTTTGACAAGGTCCCCCAATGTCCCCCTTAGGTAAGAGCCATTGGGATGTAGGGCAATTTGGCAAAAATAATTCAAAACTGGCTTGGTGATAGTGGCAAGTAGTAATGGTCAAAGATTGATTTTGTTATTGAAAGCCTGTGAATAACTACAAGAATTGCCTTATTACAATTAATTAGTTTTTTTAACCTCATATTATTTGAAAAACAATATTTTACATTATGTAATGTTACCTTCAATATAACTTCCTCAATAATGAACACCTTGTTGGCGGTTAACATTTCTAATTGTTGAAGTCACACATGAACCCTTGGATATTTAAACCTATTCTTCATAATTGAATAATTGAAAGGATTTGTTTTCCAATTATTTGCACTGTTTACATTGGTGCCAACCAGCGATCACCCATATACTAATTCTATCCTTCCCACTAGGGACAATTTACTAGGGAAGCTAATTAACCTACAAACCTGCACGTATTTGGGATGTGGGAAGAAACTGGGGCACACGGGGAAAAAACCACACGGTCTCTGGGAGAACGTCCAAACTCCATATAGACAGCACTCCTAGTCAGGATTGAACCCTGGCGCTAAGTAAGGCAGCAACTCTACTGCCGCATAGTGGTCAAGGAGGGTATTAATAGATCAGACCAAGAGTTCTGAAGAAGGGTCTCGACCCGAAATGTCATATAACCATATAACCATATAACAATTACAGCACGGAAACAGGCCATCTCGGCCCTACAAGTCCGTGCCGAACAACTTTTTCCCTTAGTCCCACCTGCCTACACTCATACCATAACCCTCCATTCCCTTCTCATCCATATGCCTATCCAATTTATTTTTAAATGATACCAACGAACCTGCCGCTACCACTTCTACTGGAAGCTCATTCCACACAGCTACCACTCTCTGAGTAAAGAAGTTCCCCCTCATGTTACCCCTAAACTTCTATCCCTTAATTCTGAAGTCATGTCCTCTTGTTTGAATCTTCCCTATTTTCAAAGGGAAAAGCTTGATCACATCAACTCTGTCTATCCCTCTCATCATTTTAAAGACCTCTATCAAGTCCCCCCTTAACCTTCTGCGCTCCAGAGAATAAAGACCTAACTTATTCAACCTATCTCTGTAACTTAGTTGTTGAAACCCAGGCAACATTCTAGTAAATCTCCTCTGCACTCTCTCTATTTTGTTGACATCCTTCCTATAATTGGGCGACCAAAATTGTACACCATACTCCAGATTTGGTCTCACCAATGCCTTGTACAATTTTAACATTACATCCCAGCTTCTATACTGGGATCTATCTATTCCTTTTCTCCAGAGATGCTGCCTGATCCACTGAGTTACTCCAGCAATTTGTTCTTATTGTCAAAATAATGGCATATAGTGCCTCACCTTCCTGTTCCTAGTGACTATGTCCACTGGTTGTTTTTTCAAAGCCTGTGACTTAATTGATCATATTATTAGAATTATTAGACACAATTATTAGAAATTTTAACTGAAAAGATTCATTTTTGTACATAGGAACTGTCTAAATGAAAACCCACAAACATTATGGCTCAGTAAAAGCAGGATTGTGACAACATAAATAATAGACATGTGGGGAAAACAAATATACAAAATGAATTAACTAAAAATGGGAATTTACCAGATCATTCATGACAGTGCAATTGAATCGACTTAAGCAAGAAAGAATTTGGATCAGTTTGGAAACATGAATTTTAACTAATGTGAGAAGAAACATTCTATATTTAAAATATGTGCCCAAATTTCAGATTGAGAAATCTTTGGTATTTGTTGACTGCCGGAACATTCTTGGTCTCTGTACAAGAAGTATTTGTGAATTCTCCCTTTATGCTGAGTCTTTTTTTCAACTAGTTTCCGCCCAATTCTAATACTATTCCCTGGCCATTGTTTTCTCTGGGAGACAATCGATGGTTCTTCGAAAAGTTCTTATTTGGGAATGATACAAAGGGTTGCATTTACAGGCCATCTTATACGCAGATGGTGGGTTTGCACCTCCATATTGCGCTGTTAAGCTTCATCTCAACTCCCCATTCTGTAACCCATCTGAGAGTCATTCACAACCCACAGATTAAGAACTGCCGGGTCAAAGCATAGGAGTCTGTGGAGGAAACTGCAGAATTAGCAGACTTAGGAAACTGTAGAATTAGCAGAACAACTCAGACTGGAAGAGATGTGGAAAGTGGTTACTCGAGCATTGTGTTTGCCATGAACAATGTGGGCCAAAGTGCTAAATTCCCATGCTGTACTGTTCTATGTTCGATGTAGCTTGATGTTACACTCCTTTTAGATTGTTAAAGTTGTTTTTGGTTGTAACTATATCCCATCATATTCTAATTGCATGAATATCTAAAAAATAACCATTCAAGATTCCCTAAGAATGTCTGCTGGGGGAACTCATTTAACTTCAGAGTAACTGCTTTAAAATTACATAGCTTATGGGCACAGTGCACAACCTCATTTATCTTGCATATTCTTTGAGCATGGTACGACGCTCTCTCTCTCTCACAGCCACATACCAGATAAGAAGTGAACCTTGGAGAAAAAGTGATCGCAACCAGACAGGTACGTCTCGGGGCCATCTTCATCCACGAGGCAGCAGGGGGAAGGGGCTGAATCAAAGGAGAGATAATGAATTTTACAACCGAGCAAGTTAACCAGAACAGTATTCAAAAGGGCCAAAGCTCGACGAGACTCCAGCTTGTGATAAGCATCAGGTAAGCCCTTCACCCAACTACCTTAGCATTGCCACAGGGAGAGTGGCCTGGCCATTTCTAACAAATCCCTCTGTTTTTCTGTCAACATGTAATTCTGCCAGCTCATCGTGCTGCTGAAGATAACCACCTGCAGCTCTAAACTACCATCTCTCTGGGAACCCCTGGGCTGCAGGTATTTTGTAAAATCTCCAACCTTCAAAAGAATCATGAAAATAGCACAGTGTACAAAATTCTTGCGATTCCCTTTTGTCACAGTGATAATTTTCAATTATCCATGGCTCAAATCAACAGGGTTCTAAGAGTAAGATATCTTTGAATGTTCAATCCCTAAATTATGCGAACTCCTGAGTTCTCTGGGGAATTAGGGGTTGTTTCTTTTCAAACCTTCACAAGATTCAGTAATATATTTAATTTATTCTTTTTCTTTTCTGTAATTGAAATTATTTTAGTATCTGGAGGTGAACAAACCCAGGCGTCTTTCAAGTTACTAACTTGCATTCCACATTCATTATTTTGTAGATAAACTAAACCTATTGTCTCTGTGTCACATTGTAACAGAAAACTCAGTTTCTTTTATTCCAGAAGTTTTGTAATCTGCACCACTCACATTGTGACTTTAAATTATGTTGTCTGGCTGTTTAGACATTCAGGTTTAGCTTTAGTTTAGAGATACAGCGTGAAAACATGCCCTTCAGCCCACCGAGAACACGCCCACCAACGATCCCCGCACAATAATACTATCCTACACAAACTAGGCTCAATTTATCATTTTTATCGAAGTCAATTAACCTACAACCCTATACGTCTTTATAGTGTGGGAGGAAACCGGAGCACCCGTAGAAAACCCACGCAGTCACAGTGAGAACATACAAACACCGCACAGACAACGCCTGTGGTCAGGATCAAACCCGGGTCACTGGCGCAACAAATCAGCAACTCTACCACTGTGCCACCGTGCTGCCCAAAGATTTTATCGAACTGAACACATGTTAAAAACTTTCCCAGTCGAGATTGCTCATTGAAGAGCAGGCCAATTGCAGGATTCCTGATTTATATATTAATGTCTCAAATTTACTTCATTGCTCAATTTCCACCAAGTTGACAGGATTAAATTTTGCTTTGTACGCATAACAGAATAGAGTTAAATGTACCTCTGTGAACTGTCTATTGTTGCAGATGAATGCCAGGTAATAGAAATAGATATCATAGAACAGGTATATACAGTATAATACAAAATAGTAGCACAACATAGGACAAGGTTACCTGCCCCCCCTTTCTCCACCCTTTCTCTAAACATTAATTTGTTTTCACAATACTGATGAAGGGTCCTGGACTTAAAATGGTCAGTGTTTTTCTTCCCATAGATGATTCCAGCATTTTCTTTTTTTTACCCCAATGATTGTCCTTTGGATTCTGATGTCATATCTACAGTAACACTGCATAGTCTACTCTCACCTACTGATATCCACTCCTTTCAGAATTGTGAGACACACACTCAAGATTTAAGAAAGTTATGCTCACAAAGAAATGCGGATACTGATGGGCCTGTCCCACTTAGGCAATATTTCAGCGGACTGCTGGCGACTGTCAAGTTGCTGGCAGTCGCCTGAAAAACCGGGAACTGGAACGGCAACTGTCAGAGTGGAACACACATCGCAAAGGCGGGGGCCAGGGCAAGCAGGGGAGCGTTGTCTGAAATTCACATGGTACAAAGCCAAGGTGATACAGACACATACCGCGATGAACAGGAAGGTTGGTGCTGTAATTAAGACGGCTAGCACAGTGTACGGTAAGTCCTTGAAAAGAGGGAGGAGAGTGAGGAGAGGGAGGAGAAGGGGGGAGAGGGGAGGAGAAGGGGGGAGCAGGGGGAAGAAGGGGGGGAGAAGGAGTGGAGACAACTTTGAAGAAGCCAGACAACTTTTAGTAAGCCAGAGAAACACAGCTGTGAAGTTCGGCGGACATTTAACATGTCGGTTATCCTTGGTTCTGAAAACTCCTGCTTACTTTTTTTTACCCCAATGAGCCAATGAAAATGGGGTCAGCAAAGGCAATTAACTAAAACTACCTACGACTACCTACGACTACCCATAACGACATGGCGACCCCACTACAACTGCACCTACGACTATAGGATTATCAATTTTCTCCATGGCGACCAATTATTGGTCGCAGCAAATTTTTCAACAAGTTGCGGCGACCATACTGAGGCCGCGACTAGTTCCCAGAATGCGGGAACTCCTCTCAACCATGAAGGAGACTCACCAGAGACCATCAGCGAACATGTGGCGGCCATGTGGCAACCATGTGGCGAGCGCAGAGTCTCCTGCACTCGCCTAAAAAGTCACCTGTGGGACAGGCTCATGAGGCAGAGGATTTGGTAGCATTAGAACATAGAGATTGGACATTGGGCGATTGGATACAGCAACTAATGACTGGACTGATGGAATCTTCTCAACTCTTTGGAGAAAATCCATTAAAGCAAAAAAAGGTAACTCTAATTTTGAAATTCTGTATTGTAAGTTGTTTACATTTTTTTAAACCAGTGAGACAGATACATTTCAATGGGATGAAAGCAGGGCAATTGTCCAGGATGTGAGGATAAAACATTATCCAAAAGTATAATAACAGCACAGACACAGTTCCTACAGCCCACAATGTCTGTGCCAAACATGATGCCAAGGTAAACTAATCTCATCTGCTTGCACATGACCCATATCCTTTGATTCCTTGCATATCCATGTGCCTATCTAAAAGCCTCTTAAATGCTTTTAGGATCTGCCTCCACCACCACCATCGGCAGTGATGGGTTCCACACACCCACGACCCTCTGTGTAAAAAAACCTGTCCTCCACATTTCCATTAATGTTTGCCCCTCTTACCTTAAAGACATGCCCTCTAGTCTTTGACATATACTTTTATCAGATCTCCCTTCAACCTCTGGTGTTCTAGAGAAAACAACCAATTTATTCAATATTTTTATCTTGCTTGTTGCATTTCTGTTGAAACATAACCAGCAATGTATTTAAATCATACAATGTCTGACGCATTCCTTTATGTGACTGACGATTGTCTATACTTCAGTCAGTGTGCTCGACAATAGAAAGATTTGATATAAAATCCAGCAGCTGAAAGTGATGCTTGTATTTCAGTTGGTCTTGTTGTTGGTATACGTTTATTTTTGTCACATGTACCAAATAGAGTGAAAGGCTTTGCTTGCATGCCATGAAGCCAATGAGAATGCTATCTATGCATGAGGACAATTAAGCCATATACAGGTACAACAGGTTGTGCAAAACACCAGAGTGCAGAGTATAATGTTACAGCAATATTAGCATTGCAGTTATAGAGAAGAAGTCAAAAGGCCACAACGTAGTAGATTGGAAGATTACATGCCAGTTCACGGGAGAAACCTGAAGACCTCAGGGGCAACTTTTTCACTTGGGCAGTCCATATGCATTATGAGTTGCCAGACAAATGTATAGAAGTATGATTACAGCTTTCAAAAGACATTTGAATGGATATATACAGTTTAGAGAGCTATGGGCCAAATGCAGGCAAATGGGCCAACTTGGTCGGTATGGACAAGATAGGTCCTAGGGCCTGTTTTGTGCTGACAGTCGGATAACAGCAGGGAAGAACATATTTTGTGAATCTGGTGGTTTGTAATTTCATGCTTTTGTATTTCCTGCCCATTGACAGAGGGAATGACTGGGGTGGATAAAGGTCCTTGAGAGTGCGGGCTGTTTTCTTGAAGCACTGTGACATGTATATGGAGTTGATGATGGGAGGCTGATCTGTGTGATGGACTGGGCTGCATCTACAAGTCTGAAAATGTATTGTGGCCTTGAGCAGAGCTGTTACAAAACCAAGCTGTGATGCATGCCAACAGTATGCTTTCTAAGCTTCAGCAGTAGAAGTTGCTAAGAGTTGTCGGAGACATGGCAAACTTCCTTAGTGTTCTGAGGAAGTAGAGGCATTGGGGTGCTTTGTTGGCCAGGACAAATTGTTGATGATATTTACGCTGAGGAACTTGAATCTCTTGGCCATGTCCCCTTTGGCACCATTGACACACGTCACATCTTGAAGCCAATTATAAGCTCCTTCACTGAGGGGAGAGGTTATTGTCTTAACACCATGTCACTGAAGTTCACTATCTCCTTAAGTAAAACACAAAGTTCTGGAGTAACTCAGCGGGTCAGGCATAATCTCTGGCAGACAACAATAGATGATGTTTTGGGTCAGACATATTACCACATTGTTTCTGGGAGGTTGTTGTGCACAAATTGTCTGTGGCATTCCTGACATTTTAACGCAGCCTTTCAAAAGTGCGTTGTTATCTGTGAATTCTTTGGGACCTCTTTAGATTTAGAACATTTGAAAGACTGCAGGCTTCCAAAATTGTGGCAGGTATTCTATTGCATTCCAGATTTCAATAAAGATCATATCCTTCCTATTGTTAAACAACCAGAGCAGCACACAATTTTCCAGGTGGGGTCTCACCAACATCTTGTACAGGTACAAAATGATGTCCCTATTTTAGGGCAGCATGGTGGTGCAGTGGTAAAGTTGCAGCCCTACAGTGCCAGAGATCAGGGGTCGTTCCTGACTATGGGTGCTGTCTGTACGGAGTTTGTACGTTCTCCCTGTGACTCGTGGGTTTTCTCCGGGTGCTCTGATTTCCTCCCACACTGCAAAGACGTGCAGGTTTGTAGGTTAATTGGTTTCTGTAAATTGTCACTAGGGTGTAGGATAGAACTAATGTATGGGGATCGTTCTTTCGCTGCGGACTCAGTGGGACGAAGGGCCTGTTTCTGCACTGTATCTTTAATGACTGACGTCTAAAGTCTAACTCTTGTACCCATTGGCGCATCCAATGAAGGCAAGCTTTCAGGGAGATATGCACCCCTTGATTTATCCATGCTACAGCACTCCCTGGGGCTCTATCATCCATTGGGTATGTCCTGAGCTGGTTTAATTTTCTGATCTTACTTCTCGATTATGGTGTTGATATGAATTATTCAATTTCAAATATTGATGGTCACAGGATTGATGATGAGCATGATGATGTTGAGGTCGGGCGATGTTTGTGGTTCAAGTTGGTGGTTTTCAGAAACATTTATGCTGTGAATGTTACTTATCTGTAAATATTGGATATTGATAAATGCTTTGATTATCAGTAAAGTTGTCAATGTGGCCAAATGCCAGAATTTTCAGCAATAGCTGCAATCCTGAGTTTTAAATTAATGGAAGCTATTTGAAACATTTAATAATACCAGATGTTCTGGTCTTGATTATTTGGTATAAAATTACCGGGGTATTTTGAATATTTAAGAATAAATGCCATGTTTTTGTGATGCACTTCATAAATGATCAGTGTGGGATAAGTGGATATTTATTGACTGTGCTGACTCCAGCACATTGCAAGGAAATAAAAAGAAGGTGAAGTGATTTCCTGCATGTTCATGTGTATGTCTAAATGCCTTTGAAACACCCCCATCCTATCTGCACCTAACACCTCTCCAGTAGAGCACTCCAGGCACTTACTACTCTCTGTGTAAATTAACTCACCTCACAACTCTCTTTTAAACTTTCTTCCTCACACCTTAAACCTATACCTTGTAATCTTTGATAATTTACCCAGTGAAAAGAGACTGTGACTATCAAACTCATCTATGCCTCTCATAATTTGATGTATTTTATGTCAGATTGCCCTCAGCTTCCAACACTTTACATAAAACAATACAAGTTTTCCAACCTTTGCATTCCATGTAGCATCCTGGTGAACGTCTTCTGCACCTCTTCTAATGCCTCCACATACTTCCTATTGTGTGGTTACCAGAAGTGCCCACAATACTCCAAATGTGGCCGAGCCAAAGCTTTACACAACTGCAAAGGGGCTTCCCAACGTTTATATTCAATGCACCCAAGATCCATCTGTATGTCAATGTTCTATCTACTGTATACTTAATTTATTCATTTGATCTCTCAAAATGCATCAATTCAAACTAGACTGGACTAGTCTAAACTCCACCTGCCAGTTTTCCAGCCAAATTTCTAAATGATCTATAATCTGCTGTATAAGTTTACAACCTTTCACCATATCCATTAATTTTCATGTCATCTGCAAACTGAGTAAACAGACCATCTTTATTTTCGTCCAAATCATTTATATGTATATTGCAAACAACAGAGATCCTTGCACTGAGCAGCAATGGTCCAGAACTCGTTAGTAAAACTCCTTTCTAACACTTCCCTCTGTCTTCCATGATCAAGCCAATCCTATGTGACTTAATCCTTTGTACCACAATGACCTTGTCAAATTCTGAAGGCATTTTATCAAAACATGCTGAAAGCATTTTGTCAAAAGTCCATGTTGAATGAATGTATGAATGAATGAATTAATTAATTAATACGTTTATTGGCCAAGTATGTTCACATACAAGGAATTTGTCTTGGTGCTCTGCTCGCAAGTGACAACATGACATACAGTGACAATTTAGAATGACACATAAAACATTAAACATTAATAATAAAACATTATCGATTAAACATCCCCGCCCACACACCCTTCTCCCCCACACTCCCCATCCCCCACACACCCCTCCCCCACCCTCATCAGTTTCATGACATCTCCCAGCGGAGCAATCTCTCAATCCCATTATCCCATCCATATTTCCTTTTAACCCAGCAATTTACTGGGTCTCACATGATTATTTTGACACTTTCTTTCGTAAGGATTAATTATCCCTGGTCGTGCCATAATACCGCCACCTCTATCTACTGTTTAGGTACCACTCATAATTTATATAATAAATCCCTTCTGGAATATTGAAGACAGGCACAAATACGTTACGATGTGTGGCCAATGACGAGAAAGCAAATCTTTGTGTTGGTTGCAATGAACAGATTGCGAATAGCTTTAGACTTTAGAGATACAGTGCGGAAACAGGCCCTTTGGCCCACCGAGTCTGCACCGACCAGTGATCTGAAGAAGGGTTTCGGCCCGAAACGTTGCCTATTTCCTTCGCTCCATAGATGCTGCTGCACCCGCTGAGTTTCTCCAGCATTTTTGTGTACTTTCCATGTACCTACCTGTTTCTTAAATAATGGGATAGTCCCATCAACTACCTCCTCTGGCAGCTTGTTCCATACACCCATCAACCTTTGTATAAAGAAGATACCCCTCAGATTCCTATTAAATCTTTTCCCCTTCACCTTAAACCTATGTCCGCTCGTCCTCGATTCACCTACTCTGGGCAAGAGATTCTGTGCATCTACCCAATCTATTCCTCTCATGATTGTATACACCTCTGTAAGATTGCCCCTCATCCTCCTGCATTCCAAGGAATAGTGCCAGCCTACACAACCTCTGCCTATAGCTCAGACCAGGTCATCACTAAAAAAATAAATAACTATCCCGAATGAGCTGTGTACTAACTCAATGATGGATCTCCTGCTGGGGGCTGGTGGATCCCCGGCTGGGGGAGCCAAAGGCTAAGGCTGGGCCGCAGACCTGCCCTACTAGGCCACAGAGTATCTGCACACTTTGCACTGTTGTACAAGGACAAACAGGGAACGGCAGCACCAATCACTATAATCAAATCCTGGGGAGAGTGAATGGAGACTGAACAAAAACAAATTGCAGGTAGTAATGACTGTTTGAAGAGAAGCAATATTTCAAACAGCAAAATTGCTCTGGTTGCTATTAACCAGGGCTGTCAGCAGGTGTGGAATGCACAAATGATTGGTATATGCACAGGCTGAAATTCCCACACAGACTACATTCAAATACCATCATCTTCTTTTGGAAAGGTTATAGCTCTTTAGTCATTCTGCTGACTTCTGTAGTAAATAAAATGGACTAAGGAAACCTTTGCTTCAGAATTCGCAGATGATCATAAAAATTACAGTGTGTACAGGTTTCTTATCATACAAATAAATTAAGTTTCTGTAATTTAACCTTTGCCTAGTTCTTGGTGTCTGCTTAAACCATTCTGTTCATTTATTCTAACTAAGATGACTGTAGAGATGCTTTAGCAAATCTCAATATCCTTTACATTATGAGGAATAGGAAAATGACATGGAACTCTTGCAAATGAATATTGAATCCCCTCATTTTGATTTTGTATTTTCACAGGGAAATACATACTTCATTTATAAGTAGCCGGTGTGATAAGAAACCTGTACAAATTGTAATTTATATGATCTTCTGCATTTCCTTGAAAAACTGTACTAATCAGGATCCGGTGTCGATTAGCAGGTTGGTCTTTATTTCAAAGAGGCCACATTTTTGGCATTGGCTACCTCTCTCCCACCACTGAGGTCCTGTTGGATTGGTGTCTCCCCCTTGCTCACTTCCATTTACAATGGCTGATGATTGAGTTACTGTGCAGAGGTCCTGAATGTGGATTTTTGTTAAATGTTCCTTATGCCCCTGTCCCACTTAGGAAACCTGAACGGAAACCTCTGGAGACCTTGCGCCCCACCCAAGGTTTCCATGAGATTCCCGGAGGTTTCCGTGAGGTTCCCGGAGGTTTTGGTCACTCTTCCTAATGGTCGAAAGTGGTTTCCGCGTAGTCGAGGCTTCTTCTATGTTCCTGCGATTATTTCAACAAAACCAAAATCGGCCTCGACTAAAAATAGGTTGCCGTTTAGTCTAAGCCAGTGGAGTGGGGTTGCTATTTACTTACAGGCAGTCGAAGGCAATCTCCTTCGCTGACCGGCCATTTTGATTGGCTCATTGGAGTTTTCAGCAAAGATCCTATAGGAACTTTGGTTTTCAGGACCTTGAAGATCCGCCGGAAGGTAAAATGCCCGCTAACTTTATTAAACTTCTTAAAACTGTCTCCACTCCTTCTTCCCCCCTCCCCCCTTCTCTCCCCCCTTCTCTCCCCCCCTTCTCTCTCCCCTTCTCTCCCCCCTTCTCTCCCCCCTCTCTCTCCCTTCTCTCTCCCTTCTCTCCCCCCTTTTCTCCCCCCTTCTCTCCCCCCTTCTCTCCCCCCTTCTCTCCCCCCTTCTCTCCCATCCCTTCTCCCTCCCCTTCTCTCCCCACTTCTCTCCCCACTTCTCTCCCCCTTCTCTCCCCCCTTCTCTCCCCCCTTCTCTCTCCCCTTCTCTCCCCCCTTCTCTCCCCCCTTCTCTCCCCCCTTCTCTCCCCCCTTCTCTCCCCCCTTCTCTCCCCCCCTCTCTCCCCCTTCTCTCTCCCCTTCCCTCTCCCCTTCTCTCTGTCACTGGATGTCGTTAGGTTATAATAATCTCAATAATGCAGCAACTGACACCACAATCACCTTCTATTTCTCTCCATTATTCTTGGATGAAAGCTAAACCTGGTGTGTACTTTTATTTAAATTTCAAAAATAAGCTTCATTAGTTCAATGGTTCAAATGCACTTTATTGTCATATGTAGAATAAAATTATTTTCTACAATTCAGTGGCAATCCTGCTTAATGCTGGGCACAATCAGTGTAAGATAGTAGACCATACTGAGTCAGTACACAACAGCAACATGTTTTAGGTGCAATCTTGTACTCTTCAAGTCCGATTTAAAAAAAATGTCTTAGCTTGACCATAAAGGCCTGTTGTTCTGGTGGCGGCAGTGGGTCGGAGTTGCCATATGGTATTCACGTGGTAAGAAGGCTTGTAATATATGGCATATGGCTTGCATTCAAAGGTCGGTGCATTGAGTATAAGAGACAAGAAGTCATGATGCAGCTTTACAGGACATTGGTTAGGTCGCATTTGGAGTATTGTAGCAGTTCTGGCTGTTCCTTCAGAAAGGTGTAGAGGAGATTTACAAGATTGATGTTTGGATTAAGGGTTATTCGGTACAGGGATAGTTTGGACAGACTTGGATTATTTTCTCTGGAATGCAGGAGGTTGTTAGGAGACCTGAGAGAAGAATATAAAATTATGAGAGGCATAGATAGGATAGATACTCAGAACCTTTTTCCCAGGTTAGAAAAATCAAATACTAGAGGGCATAAGCTGAGAGGGGCAAGGTTTAAGGTTCATGCTCGGGATATGGTTTTTACACAGAGCGTGGTGAGTACCTGAAATGTGATACAGGGTGTGGTGACAGGGTGTGGTGGTTGAGGTAGATATCTTAGTGCCATTTAAAAGACCTTTGGATAGGCTTATGGATATGTAGGGAATAAGACCATAAGAAAAAGGAGCTGAATTGGGCTATTCAGCCTATTGAGTCTACTCCGCCATTCAATAATGGGGGATCTATTTTTCCCTTTCAAACTAATTCTCCTGCCTTCTCCCTATAAATTATGACACATTTACTAATCAAGGATCTATCAATCTCTATTTTAAAATGCCAAATGACTTAGCTTCCTCAGCCATCTGTGGCAATGAATTCCATCAATTCACCACCCTCTAGCTTAAAATATTCCTCCTCATCTCCATTCTGAAGGCACCTCCTTTTATTCTGAGGCTGTGCCTTCTCGTTCTAGACTGTCTCATAACTACAAACATCCTTACCGCATCCACTTTATGTAGGCCTTTCATCATCTGGTAGGTTTCAATGAGATTCCCCCACATCCTTCTAATCTTCAACGAGTGCATAGAAACATAGAAACATAGAAAATAGGTGCAGGAGTAGGCCATTCGGCACTTCGAGCCTGCACCGCCATTCAATATGATCATGGCTGATCATCCAACTCAGTATCCTGTACCTGCCTTCTCTCCATACCCCCTGATCCCTTTAGCCACAAGGGACACATCTAACTCCCTCTTAAATATAGCCAATGAACTGGCCTCAACTATCTTCTGTGGCAGAGAGTTCCAGAGACTTACCACTCTCTGCGTGAAAAATGTTTTTCTCATCTCGGTCCTCAAGGATTTCCCCTTTATCCTTAAACTGTGACCCCTTTTCCTGGACTTCCCCAACATCGGGAACAATCTTCCTGCATCTAGCCTGTCCAACCCCTTAAGAATTTTGTAAGTTTCTATAAGATCCCCCCTCAATCTTCTAAATTCTAGCGAGTACAAGCCGAGTCTATCCAGTCTTTCTTCATATGAAAGGCCTGACATCCCAGGAATTCATATGAACCTTCTCTGTACTCCCGCTATAGCAAGAATGTCTTTCGTCAAATTTGGAGACCAAAACTGTACACAATACTCCAGGTGTGGTCTCACCAATACCCTGTATAACTGCAGTAGAACATCCCTGCTCCTTTACTCAAATCCTTGCAGGCCCAAGACATCAAACGCTCCTCATACATTAACCCAATTATCCCTGGGATCATTCTCATAATCTTCCTTTGGACCAAAACCATCACATCCTTCACCAAACCAAAGCCATCATATCCTTCCTCGGATATAGGGTTCAAAACTCCAAATGTGACCTCACCAGCACCTGCTGAAGGCTCAGAATTACATCCTTGCTTTTATATTCTAGTCCCCTCAAAATGAATGTCCGCATTGCATTTGTCTTCCTTACTGCCAACTCAACCTGCAAATTAACCTTTTTGGGAATCCGGCACCAGCATTCCCAAGACCCTCAGCACCTCCAATTCTGAATGGAGGGATATGTGTTACGCACAGGTAGATAAGTGATGCTCTTGGTACCAAGTTCGGTACAGTCATTGTGGGCCGAAGGGCCTGTTCTGCGCTGACTCTTTTGCAGGTGCTGGTTTACTGTAGATGCTGGTTTACACCAAACATAGACAAAAAATGCTGGAATAACAGTGGGTCAGGCAGCATCTCTGGATAGAAGGAATGTGTGATGTTTCAGGTCGAGACCCTTCTTCAGACTGAAGAGTCTTTTGAGTTTCTTCTGTACTCTTTTATGTTCTATTTTCTATGATAAACATATATATACAAATCAAAATTATTAATATATTTTCAGTGCCTATATGTTCAATATTGATAGTGCTATACCCAGTAGTGTTAGCACCACCTGTTTTCATTATACATATTATACATTTCCTCTCATGTGGCCCCTCTGCAATGATAACCCTTCTGTTATTTGAGGGGTATCCCAACCGGACTCAGTCTCTCAATGTCTAGCAGTGGAAGGATCCTGGATGGTGGTCCTCCCCCACAGAGCCCTCAAAACACTGTGTCTATTTGTGACTGTCCTCAGGGTCAATCTGTCTAATGAGGCATGACTCTCAGTACCTGACTTTTAAGGCAAAACCCTGCTGCCAGAAACAATAGAAACTGTAGTGTTCCCTTTAATCTAAGACCAAGTTTCTTACTCCCCTCCCCTGCTGGCCTGAGCAAACAATAGTTCACCTCTCTTCACCTCTACTGCCAGGTAGATATTTATCTCAGCTATTTGACATGAATTTTAACGTTACAAAGACACAATTTCATTATGACAAAGACATAATTTCACAGACATAATTTTATTACAGAGACATTACCTGGAATTCCATTCCAGGTGATAATACACAATTTCAATGGTTAAAATAACTTGCTTTATTCAATAATATTTTGGGTTAGAATACATTTCAATGGCATTAAGTATACATGAAAGGTTTATTTTTGCTGCAGAAAATAAAATCTTTAAAATCTTTCTTCTACCTGGCTTTTATTGTTGAATTAGGGAACCTCCAACCCATTTGCAACTAAAATTAACCACTCTTTCTTGAATTGTTTGAGTATCACATCAAACTTCCCATTCAATCTATTGACTTCTTGTTACAAATCAGACAGTTGCAGTGCAATATAGGTCAGCATATACATATTTACTGTTTCCTCTGAATTTGGACCCATGTGAACATATACACCAGTCTTCACAAAATATATCATGTTATTTACTGATGGTGCTAGGAGAGAATGGTGGTTAAATTAATGTACTAGTGTTGGGAGTTCTGTATTGTCCACGACTAGAGCTTTACTTCCGTCACAACTGCCTCCGTACCTTTATCTATGCGAAGGTCCTCATAACCCAGTAATGACCCCTTCTCCAATCTCCACCAGTCCCCCCCCCCCCCCCCCCCCCCCCCCCCATCTTGGACTCCCCAGAACGGCCTTCTACCCTCTCTAGACCTCTTTATTTCTAACTGCTGGCGTGGCATCAACCATCTCAACTTTTCCACTCTCCTTACCTACTCCAACCTCACCCCCTCTGAACTTACAGCCCTCCGCTCACTCTGCAGCAACCCTGACATTATAATCAAACCTGCCGACAAGGGAAGTGCTGTGGAGGCCAGGCACCTCCTCCTACTTATCCTTGGGCCACGATCCCACAGATGAGCACCAGGCCTTAATCTCAAACACCATTACTGATTTCATCACTTCTGGCTGTCTGCCTTCCACAGCCTCCAACCTTATCATTACCCAGACCTGCACAGCCCATTTTTACGTTTCCCCAAAATCCACAAACACAACTGCCCTGGCAGACCCATTATTTCTGCCTGCTCCTGTCCCACGGTAATGATTTCCATGTGCCTCAATCCCATCCTATCCCCCCTGGTCTAAATGGTGGCCGACTAGGAAAAGGGGAGATGCAGCGAGACCTGGGTGTCATGGGACACCAGTCATTGAAAGTGGGCATGCAGGTGCAGCAGGCAGTGAAGAAAGCGAATGGTATGTTAGCTTTCATAGCAAAAGGATTTGAGTATAGGAGCAGGGAGGTTCTACTGCAGTTGTACAGGGTCTTGGTGAGACCACACCTGGAGTATTGCGTACAGTTTTGGTCTCCAAATCTGAGGAAGGACAGTATTGCCATAGAGGGAGTGCAGAGAAGGTTCACCAGACTGATTCCTGGGATGTCAGGACTGTCTTATGAAGAAAGACTGGATAGACTTGGTTTATACTCTCTAGAATTTAGGAGATTGAGAGGGGATCTTATAGAAACTTACAAAATTCTTAAGGGGTTGGACAGGCTAGATGCAGGAAGATTGCTCCCGATGTTGGGGAAGTCCAGGACAAGGGGTCACAGCTTAAGGATAAGGGGGAAATCCTTTAAAACCGAGATGAGAAGAACTTTTTTCACACAGAGAGTGGTGAATCTCTGGAACTCCCTGCCACAGAGGGTAGTCGAGGCCAGTTCATTGGCTATATTTAAGAGGGAGTTAGATGTGGCCCTTGTGGCTAAGGGGATCAGAGGGTATGGAGAGAAGGCAGGTACGGGATACTGAGTTGGATGATCAGCCATGATCATATTGAATGGCGGTGCAGGCTCGAAGGGCCGAATGGCCTACTCCTGCACCTAATTTCTATGTTTCTATGTTTCTATGGTCCAATCTCCCCCGACCTCTGTCCAAGATACCTCAGATGCCCTTTGTCTCTTTAAGACGTACAATTATGAAGGAGATGAGGAGGAATATATGTAGCCAGATGGTGGTAAATCTGTGGAACTCAGTGCAGCAGATGGGTATGGAGGACAAGTCTTTAGGTATTTTTGAAGCAGAGATTGCCAGTTCTTCATTAGTTAAGGTGTCAAAATGTTATGGGGGGAAGGCAGGAGAATGCGGTGAAGAGGGAAAGATAAATCATCCATGATTGAATGGTGGATTAGACTTGATGGGCTGCATGGTCTAATTCTATTCCTATGATTTGCTAACAGTGGCAGTTACCTAGGTTCAATCCTAACCTCTAATGTTTTCAGTGTGGAGTTTGCATGTTTTGTTAGTGACGAGATGGGCTTCTCTGGGTGATGTTGTTTTCTCCCTCATCACAAATGTGGGTTAATTGGACACTGTACATTACCTCACTTATGTGGATTGGTAAAATATTGTGGGAATTGTCAGGAATGTGGCGAGAATAAAAAATGGGATTGATATAAATGGATACGATGGTTGGCACAGACTCAATGGGCTACCTTGGCAATTTAGAAGGATGAGAGGGAATCTTATAGAAACATATAAAATTCTACAGGGATTGGACAGGCTAGATGCAGGAAAAATATTCCCCATGTTGGGGCAGTCCAGAACCAGGAGTCACAATTTAAGGATAAGGGGTATGTTTAAGAAAGATGCTGGAAAATCGAAGGTCGACATAAATGCTGGAGACACTCAGTGGGTGAGGCAGCATCTATGGAGCGAAGGAATAGGTGACGTTTCGGGTCGAGACCCTTCTTCAGACTGATAAGGGGTAGGCCATTTAGGACTGAGATGAGGATAAACTTTTCACCCAGTGAGTTGTGAATCTGTGGAATTCTCTGCCACAGAAGGCAGTGGAGGCCAATTTACTGGATGTTTTCAAGATAGAGTTAGATTTAGCTCTTCTGACTAATGGAATCTAGGGATATGGGGGAAAAAGCAGGAACGGGGTACTGATTTTGGATGATCAGTTGTGATCATATTGAATGGCGGTGCTGGCTCGAAGGGCCAAATGCCCTATTTTGCTGCACCTATTTTCTATGTTTCTATGTCTAATTCTCCTTGACACAAGCTATTATAATTCCACCTTCTTTCTCTTCCCCCCGTGGCACTCAATTTCACTTTCTCAAGTAACCATCTTTAAAAAGCCTTATGATTACTTCAACAATGCAACCTTGTCGAACTTTACTCACGAACAGTAGTGAACAATGAAGCAACATACTGGAAGAAGAGTAGAGTATATTTCTGCCATGTTTGGCCCAAAATCTATCTCTGGAACAGTAACACAAAAACAGAGAAAATTTGAATTAAAAGTGTAGCCTGATCGCAAAGCTGTTCTCAAAGAGAAAATAAAATAATCACAATATCACTTTGTAGAAACAAGCTATAAGTAATGGGGTAACTCAAGAGATCTGTGCATGGGCCCAGCTATTCTCAATCAATGAGAGCATTGCAATCAATGAGAGTTCCAGTTGCTGTTTTACACCAAAGATAGACACATAGTGCTGGAGTAACTCACTGGGTCAGACACCTCTGGAGAAAAAGGAATGGAGACGTTTTGGGTCAGGACCCTTCTTCAGACTTTCCTTCCTTTGAGTCCATTTGATGCAATCTTTTTTTTAAAATATTTTATTTCTTGTTTGTTTCCTCTATGTTTTTTTTTATCAGCTGTTACAATAGCGAAAACTTTAGTGAATGAAGATGACCTTGCATTCCTATTTTTCTTTCTTTTTTCTTGATAAACTCCATGATATATATCCTTAGCAATAATGGCGAAAGTTTCATGTACAGGTGGGTTGTTGTGAAGATAGACACAAAAAGCTGGAGTAACTCAGCGGGTCAGGAAAAAAGGAATAGGTGACGTTTTGGGTCGAGACCCTTCTTCAGACAGTTGTTGTGAAGCTGGTTGCTTCATCCTGAACAAGAGTGTTTTATTGTCATATGTCCCAGATAGGACAATGAAATTCTTGCTTGCTGCAGCACAACAGAATATGTAGACATAGTACATAACGGAGAAAAAGAGGTTGGTGTGTGTATATACACATGCACGCATACTCAATAAATAAACAAACAGTACACTTTTGCAGGCATTCGCTAAACTTCCTTTGTCCTCGAACATGCGCACCTAGATGTCTCCTCTCAGAGAGATATAGAGGTGAAGGCATTAAATATATTCAAGGTGGAACGTGTCAGACCTTTGAGGTCAAGGGAGTTGTAGAGAGAGATTAGGAAAGTGATATTGAGGCCAAGGTTGGTTCAATCCTGTTCTCATTGAATGATGGAGCAGACCTGTGGGGCCAATTGGCTGATTTCTGTTCTGTTTTTTTTTATGTTCCAAGGCCTACTGTAACAGTGTGTAAGAAGGAACTGCAGATGCTGGTTTAAACTGTAGACACAAAAAGCTGGAGTCACTCAGCAGGACAGCAGCATCTCTGGAGAGAAGGAATGGATCTTGACCGAAAAAAAAGGTCACCCATTCTTTCGCTCCAGAGATACTGCCTGTCCCGCTGAGTTACTCACACTGTAACAGTGGTCTCTTTTAAACATCCCCCACTTACTGTGTCCCAGTAAGACTATTTCAAAATAGTCATCCTCTTTATTCATTTACATGAAGCTGATTCCCACTTTCTTAAATTAGTTCTGATGAAATCCATGATTAAGATTCTGTGCATATCATTGCTTCAGAACCGCAGTCTGAAGAAGGGTCCCAACCCGAAACGTCACCTGCCCTTGTTCTCCGGGGATGATGACCCGCTGAGTTTCTCCACCTTTTCTGTCTTTCCTATATATTTACTCCATTCATTATCCTAATTTTTTTTTTACGGCACAGCTTTCAGATGTTGCCTCCTGAAATCGAACAGTAGCTGAGAAGCCTATGAAGGCAGCAGATTTTTGACATCTCATTATAAATCCCATCATTTCATATGTTTGAATTGTCTTCAAACAAGTTCAAATATTTCATTCAGTCATTGGAAAATACTGATAATGTTCACACTGAAATTTCACACAAAATTAAAATTTAGGTTGACACGATATCTTGTATAAAATTAAATTTCATCTTAATAGCTGAAATAGTTTCAAGGTTAACTATTGGCCACTTCAATTGTTAAGTAACTGTCCTCTTTATGTCCTCCTTTATTTTAGAATGAAGCTCAGTCATTTTACACACACCTTGTCCTCAGGTCATCTGTAATGAACACTCATATGCCAGTTTACATCTACGTGCCTTCCCTACCCACTGCGATTAAAGTCATAATTCTCCCCACCCAGTATCTATTAGGGTTAATTATCCTTTATAAAACTTTACATAAATACATTGGATGTGCCCTAGTTTATGGCTGTCAATGAGGGTGAAATTCCATTAAGGACTCACTGTTTTTATTAGGATGTTTTGAAGCTTTTCAGTAAGAACTCTGAGCATTGCTGCTTAATGATTCCGTTTGTAAAGCAATTAAATGGATATAATTTCCTCACAGCAGGCCAACAATTGCTATTGAAGCAAGAATGAATATTGTCTTGTGTTAATGAAGGTATTTTCTCTCCCACTGAAATGGCAGATTGCACACTGGTGATCATTTGATAAAAGGGGTAGCATTTTAAAAGGAATTAATTTAATGATATGGCGTTTCAATTGCTTAATATTAATATGTATATATATATATACTAGTTTTGACTTTATGTTATTGTGTAATCTCTCTTGAGGAAAAGCCTGGAAGAGGTTCTAAGAGAGTCTTTGAATCTCTTTTTCTGCCCACCATGGGGCCGGTTGCTCTCAGTCAGATATCCACACGTAGTATCTTTGGTATTCTATCGTCAGACATTCTTCTGACATGTCCTGCCTGCCTGATCTGTGATTGTTTCAACAATGTGCAGATGCTGGGCAGGTTTGTCTGGGGCAGAATCTGTACGCCTGGAATCCTGTCTTGCTACCTGAAATATTCTGCAGACAGGTTAGACTCTCATGCATGCACTGTCCATGTCTCGCAAGCATAGAGTAAGGCGGGTACAACAGCAGCACAGAACGCCTTGAGCCTAGTCTCTATTCCCATTCCTCTTTGCTCCCAGACTTTACTTCCTGGTCTTCTAAAAGTAGAGCTGGCTTTTGTTACCATGTTGTTGACATTGTTACTTATATAAGATCTAAATCACGGTGGTAAGGTAACAGAGGCGGTTACGTAGAACATAAAACATTGAACAATACAACACAGGAACAGGTCTTTCAGCCCACAATGTCTGTGCCAAAGATAATGACAAGATAAACTAATCTCATCTGCCTGCATGTAAACCATATCCCTCCATTTCCTTAATGTCCATGGGCCTATCTAAAAGCCTATAAACTCCACTATCGTATCTGCTTCCACCACCATCCCTCACAGTGCAATCCAGGCACCCACCACTCTCTGTGTAAAAAAACTTTCCCACACTTTCCTTTAAACTTTCTCCATCTCAACGTTAAGCTAAGATGTCTTTGACATTTCCTCCCTGCATAAAAAAATCTAACTGTATATTCTCTCAACGGCTCTCATAATGTTATTGTGTGTGAATATGCATGTAGAAACACCTCCCTCTTTGCCCGACTCGGCATTCCCTCATCCATGTTCCTTCCCACTCCTCCCCCCCCCCCAAAAAAAAACCAGAACATTAGAAAAATGAGTAAAGGTAGGCTCTGGATGACATATCTACTCTAGGTCTTATTGCCATTATCCTGCCTGTTCTTAGAATGACTTCCTGATAGACCAAAACATTGGCTGTCTCATCACTTACTGTTCCCTCATTCTCCTCTTGACCATTTTACTCTTCCTCCTGCATCCCCATTTCAGTCATTTGTTCAAATGAAAGTCCAGATAATTGATTTTTACCTTTAATAGAATTTAGCATGAAAATCTGCTCGGGTTTCCCTCAGAAAATTGTAAGAGTATCCAAAAAAATGATTGTAACAAAGATAGAGAGGGTTTACATCTGGAAACAAATGCTTATTTAGGACCCCTATGATTCATAATGGATCACATTCAATTGAATGCACCTACTAACACTTCATGTTTATCAACGGCAGGAAAGTTTCAGGCACTCTGCCAATGATGTCAAACTGTAGCATTATCATCATCATCATTGCACGGTGCCTTACAATGTTATGTACAACAGTGATCGCAACTTCTACTGGAGTGTCGATGACCGTTGGCTCGCTAGGAGCTCATCTGCCCTTTGACAAGTCTATTGATTTTGGTCCTGCTGGGGGTCCAGAGCCCCCTCCTCACCTGGCAAACCAAGTTGAGGAGAGGATTTAGTCGCCGATTATCCGACCATGGAGCAGGTAGCACAGGATTACATGGTACCCGTGATGGGAGGAACTCCCCCCAACCTGACCTTGTAGCAGGACCATATAATAGTTGCCATGGGGGCCACATGTGAGGAGGGAAGGAACTCCTCTTGTAACACAATATAATATTGAAATCCCAGTGCAGGAGATAGAGACCTGGAGGGATATCTTGGTGCCAGGGATAGGGGACAAACCTGGGTCAGGGAACAAATTAGGACCAATATTAGACGTGGCTAACAGGGGAGGCTGTGACAGTGCCATCCATGAGTGAGGTGGAGCAATATCACCAGAAAATTCATGACCTTACGTGTGTGTGTGTGTGTGTGTGTGTGTGTGTGTGTGTGTGTGTGTGTGTGTGTGTGTGTGTGTGTGTGTGTGTGTGTGTGTGTGTGTGTGTGTGTGTGTGTGTGTGTCTGCACATGCGTGCATTATGTGTGCACATGTGTGCGTGCACATGCGTGCATGGCATGGATGTGTGCATGAGAGAAAGATTCAGATTCAGATTCAGATTCAATTTTAATTGTCATTGTCAGTGTACAGTACAGAGACAACGAAATGCATTTAGCATCTCCCTGGAAGAGCGACATAGCAAATGATTTGAATAAATAATAATAAGTGTCCGGGGGGGGGGGGGGGGGGGGGGGGTGATTGGCAGTCACCGAGGTACGTTGTTGAGTAGAGTGACAGCCGCCGGGAAGAAGCTGTTCCTGGACCTGCTGGTTCGGCAACGGAGAGACCTGTAGCGTCTCCCGGATGGTAGGAGGGTAAACAGTCCATGGTTGGGGTGAGAGCAGTCCTTGGCGATGCTGAGCGCCCTCCGCAGACAACGCTTGCTTTGGACAGACTCAATGGAGGGGAGCGAGAAACCGGTGATGCGTTGGGCAATTTTCACCACCCTCTGCAATGCCTTCCGGTCGGAGACAGAGCAGTTGCCATACCATACTGTGATGCAGTTGGTAAGGATGCTCTCGATGGTGCAGCGGTAGAAGTTCACCAGGATCTGAGGAGACAGATGGACCTTCTTCAGTCTCCTCAGGAAGAAGAGACGCTGGTGAGCCTTCTTGATCAGAGTTGAGGTATTGTGGGTCCAAGAGAGGTCATCGGAGATGTTGACTCCCAGGAACCTGAAGCTAGAAACACGTTCCACCTCCATCCCGTTAATGTGGATGGGGGTGTGCGTGCCGCCCCTGGACTTCCTGAAGTCTACAATGAGCTCCTTGGTCTTCTTGGAGTTAAGGGCCAGGTTGTTGTCAGCGCACCATGCTGTTAAGTGCTGGACCTCCTCCCTGTAGGCCGACTCATCGTTGTTGCTGATGAGGCCAATCACCGTTGTATCATCTGCATACTTGATGATGGTGTTAGTACCATGTACAGGTGTGCAGTCATAGGTGAAGAGGGAGTAGAGGAGGGGGCTCAGCACACAGCCCTGTGTTCAGGGTGAGGGTTGAAGAGGTGTGCTTGTCTAACCTAACGGACTGGGGTCTGTTGGTTGGAAAGTCCAGTATCCAGTTGCAGAGGGAGGGGTCGATGCCCAGGTTACCGAGTTTGGTGATCAGTTTTGATGGTATAATGGTGTTGAATGCTGAGAGAGGCAAATGCACACTCAACACATACTAATCGGCAGTCAAAGCAACACAACCCATTATTCCATGCACACACCTATCCCTGTTTTACAACATTCCCAGTCATTCTATCCCCTTTAACTCTCTGCACAGAGACAAGCTTTGAGTCAATCCAACCAAATTTATTGTCATATGCACAATTACAGTGAGGTATATTCACTGTAAATCTTGCTTGCAGCAGCATCACAGGCACATAGACTCAGACAACCAACAAAAATAAACATGTATATAACTTAAAGATAAATTTTGCAAACCAGTGAAAAAATAAAAGACTGCTAAAAGGATGGCATTAATGCAAAACATAATTAGTAAACAGGTCCATGGTAGTGTAAGTACTGCAGTGTTCCATCGCTGAGGTATGTTTCGGGTTGTGCCGTGTGAGGGGCCTGTTTCCACGGTGTATAGCGGTATGACTTTAATGGCTCCCGTTATCACCTTCCTCACTTATCAGATTTCAGAATTAGTAGCTTTTATATTCCTGCCTTTTACATTCCAGCTGACACCATCTTCACCCACCCCTGTTTCCACCATTTTTCCCCCTTTTTTTCTCTTTACCTTTTTTTCTTCTTCTGCCCCCATCCATCATCTTCCTCGCCCTCCCCTATCTAGCTGCATATGCCAATTAATCACTGCCTGCTTCCGCCTCGCCACTCCTCCACACCTCTTTATACCAGCCTCTTTACTCTCAGTCCCGATGCAAGGTTTTGTCTCAAAACACCAACCATTCCTTTCCACCCATGATGCTGCTCGACCCGCAGAGTTCCTCTCACAGATTATTTATTGTTCTAGATTCCAGCATCAACTGTACAGTCAGTTGTGTCTCCCAAATATAGCTTAATTGCCAACAGAATCAGATCCGACAGTTCAGAATTAAAAGTTCCCAGTGCAGAAGCCTCATATTAAAGTCACAGATATAATTCAGGAATGAAAAAAAGAGCCAGTCTGGTAGATAACATGGAATTTATGGAAAGCAACTGTCCAGGATCCAGCATATCAATTGACTTTAGCCAAGAGTTTCCCATCTAGAACACATTGCATCCAGAGTGCAAAGTTCAGAAATGAGTGATGGAAACTTGGGATACAATTAATCTGGGAATACTATGGCTGTAAGATGAGAGGAGTTCATTTTTTGAAAACCAATATCTCACTTCTTGGCACAAACATCTTCTATCATCATCAAAATATAATCACTCAGTGTGTTTGCCATCTCAAGTCTATTGTCCAGCTTTGTTTGTGGTTTGTCTGATCTTTGCATTCCTGCCTCGGTATGTAACTGAACAACCACATACATAGTGGGGGGAAAAGGTCTGTGACGTTGTGTCAGATATCAGACCAGGAGTAGACTTTAGTTGCTTCAAAAATGATGTCTAGAAAGCTTTCAAAAAAAGTGCCAACAGGACAATGGCTCAGATCATAGTTTCAGAGAAATACAGAGAAGGCAATGTAAACAGACACCAACTTGTGATCCTAAACATGTGACAAATTACCTTCCTTAACAAGAACATCAGTGTTGTCAAAGGTTCAGAGGTGACAGATATTAATGTCCTTCACCTCAAAGGCCAAAGATTCCTCTCTATGTTTTTCAACTTACACTTTATGTCTTCAGATCCTCACAGGCCACTTCAAACAGATCTTAATGCAGGTTGGGCATTTCCCTGTTACGTTTATTCAAAATAATGAAAAGATGTTTTAACATGATTAAAAATCCACCAATAAAGCCACACAACAGCAATGGTGATAATGTCAACCAGAATGCTGATTTTTACATTCCTTTGTATTATTGTCTTTAATATTTATTCTCCTCCCTTCCTTTGCAGGAAATGCTGAATGGGTTGGGTGAGTCATTTTTCTTGATATTTGACATCACTGAACTATTTAATATTGTACTACTGAGATGAAGTAATGTTACTAAAAATAAAAATCTTGGTGTAGAATAGCTTTTGAGTTTATGATTCTGTTTCCCTTTTTTACTCTACATTACTTTTTTTTTAAGCTATGTTATTTATATGCTGTTGATTTCAATGTAAGTACAGTCACCATTCTACTGTAATCAGACCTTGTCAACATACTGCCTATTTTGAGTAGGAATATGTCTCTCTTGAAATGTGTACTTGACTGACTGCAATTCTTTGATAAAGACCATTTCTCCATTAAACCTGACCAGCAGTTATTTCATATCCCTGTTGATAATACGGCAAATATGTTAGGTGGAGTTTTGGGGCGTATTTGGCAGCAAAAATGAAATAACCACAAAATAATATTTGTTTCAGTATATTTGTTGAAAAAATAACTCCACTGGAGATTAATCATCTTGTCTTTAAATGTGGACCAGGAGATTCATCCAAGATGATTTAGAATTCTGAATCACTTTTCACATTTGGTTAAAATGCTCTGAGATCAGATATGTCAGATCCAAGTATGTGACTGACCTTCATTGACTCTGTGCTTTTAGAAGAGGAAGGCTAACTTTATGATGTGAACTTTGACATCAAGAATGAGTGAGTCTGTTATCTCAATAATTTCCTCAGTGGAATTAGTGGATGCCTTGTGAATCTTCAGCACACTCTGATACAGAACAAATTACAGTCATCAACACATAGGCTTCAACCTTGGAGTCTATGAATAAGGCCAAACAAGACCTTAACTCCGTTTGAAATAAACTCTGGTCCACATCCCAGAAGGAGACAAATTGATATTCGGGGTGGCTTTAGTTCTAAGATGGAAAAAGACTCAAGCCTCTGGCAAGGTATAATGAGCAAGGAGGGAGCAGAGAAGGCTAACTCCAACATAGTCCTCCAGACAAAATGCTTGAATTACTCTGTTATCAACACACCAAATTATTGCTTGTTTGCAATAAAATTCTGGAATCACCTTATCAACACTCTTTAATATTCTCATATTCCAGAGAGCATCAGTGTAATAACAAGTGTCCTGCCTTCATCAGGCCACCAATATGGACAGATTGACGATATCCTCACAGCCCTTCTTACTTAAGAACACATACCAAAACAATTATCGATGACTTGAAGAACCAAGGGTTTGAGGATGTGCATAAATAGAGGGGCTAACACTTGACCTGAAATAATTTGCTTTTCTCTTGTGATAAATCACCAGTGCTTGAAGCACGCCTGAACTTTAGATCAGTGCAAAAGATTATTTTAATATCATTCACACAGGTATCATCCATACAGATTGTCTCTCCTTGTCACACTCTGAACTTAAACACAAATAGTTAATAAAATCGAGGGACAATAAAAGTCATGTTCTGTTTGACCGGTATTTTCTACGATCCTTGATCTAATTAATTCTCAAAATTTTTGAATTTTTGCCAGAGAGTCATCTGTTGGAAGAATTTATCACTCAATTGCTATTGTTTTAAAACAAAAGATTACACTGAGTGGCTAGAAACCACCAAGAAAAGAAAACAAAAAGAATACCTAAAGCGGAATGTCTTTTAACAATTCACTTACCATGACACTGTTAGTTTTGACTGTGCGGTGGGGGATTCTTAAATGGAGAGTGCACCTGTCTGTGAAATGCCAGTGAAAATGGGATGCGTTTCACTGAAGTTCGCAAGAAGGAACAAGGTGCATAATGCTCAGTGAAAGAAACATAAATGACATTGTTATTTCATTGCCAGAAATCCAACTGAATCCTAACAATTCTCTGAGTTCCCACTTGGCGTTTAGTTTAACCAGTAAAAGTATTGTAAACTCCAGCAACCCTCACACAAAGATGGTAAACGCTCGGAAATATTGGATTTTAAATTACGTCTGCTCATGCCTGTAAAAAGAAAAAAAATTATAAATGTTGTGGAGAATAAGTCCTGAAGAGAACAAATCAAAGCTATATGTGTAGGAAGGAACTGCAGATACTGGTTTAAACTGAAGAGAGACACAAAAAACTGGACTCTCAGCGGGACAGGCAGCATTTCTGGAGAGAAGGAATGGGTGGCATTTCGGGTTGAGACCCTTCTTCTGACAAATTCAGACAAATTCAACCAAAGGCTATAAATGGATATACAAAGTTAAGTGAGATCTGACGAATGCGGAAAATGCTAACTTCCTTATTTTGACAGGAAAAGTTAAAAAAAGATGCAGATGATTTGAACATTGAGAGGCTGCAGAGTTCTGGGATACAGAGAAATCTTGGTGCCCCAGTGCATGATTGCAAGGGTTTAGTATGAAGGTGCATAGTGGGGGATATTAATTTTCCCAATATGGACCGGGCTGTTATATAGACAAGGGCTTGGACGGGGTGGAATTTGTGAAATGTGTCTGGAAAGTTTTCTCAGGCAATATGTAGAAGGCCCTGCATGGGAAACGGCAAAGTTGGATCTACTCTTAAGAAATTGGGATGGGCAAGAGACTGGGAAGAGCAAGCGTTGGTGGGTGAACCTTTTAGGACCAGTGATCACTGTTCTATTAGCTTAAAGATAGTTATAGAGAAACACAGGGCAGGCCCATGAGTTAAAATTCTGAATTGGGGCAAGACTTTGATGATATTAGACAGGAACTTGCTCAAGTTGATTGGAGTAGGTTCTTTGGAAGTAAAGAACGTTCAGTAAGTGGGATGTTTTTTAAAGTGTGGTGACAAGAGATCAGGGAATACATGTCCTTGTTAGAGTGAAGGGCAAAGCAGATGGGAGTAAGGAAGCTTGGATGATGAGAGAAATTGAGGCTTTTTCAGGAAAATGAAGGAGGCATGGAGCAGGTATAGGAAGCTAGGAACAAGTGTGTTCCTGGAGGAGTTTCGGGAACTGAGGAGCATACTTAAGAAGGAAATCAGGAGAGAAAAAAAAGGGGTAGGAGATAACTTTGCAAATTATATCAAGGAAAATTAAAAGAGATTTTATGTACATTATGGGAAAGAGGGTGTATACTATAGAAAGAATAGGGCCCCTTAGAAACTAAAGTCACCATCTCTGTTGTATTGTATTCAATTTATTGTCATTATCTCATATTAGAGACAACAAAATGAATTTTCCTTACAGTCAAGTATCAAAAAAAATAAAATAATAGTAAATAAATAAAACATATTAAAATGAAACAAAAAGCACAAACACAGAAGTCCACGACACAACATAACCACAACACAACACAATGGCACCAAAGTTGAGGAAGGTACCATAGTCCAGCCAGCCTCCCCTCCGATCTTCCCAGATGTTCACCCGTGGTTGGGCCTCCCGAGCACCCGCAGTCGCCGCACACGAGCTCTGTGTGGAGCTGGAAGAGATGGGCAAGGTCCTAGTGAGTATTTCTCCTCTGTGTTTACAGTGGAGCAAGATGTAAAGACTGAGGAACTTGGGACAGTTAATGGGAGTGTCTTGAGGACAGACCATATTATGGTCGAGGAGGTGCTGAATATCTTAGGGTGTATGAAGATGGATAAACCACCTGGGTTAGATCAGATATATTTGAGGATACGGCGGGAACCTAGATAGGAATTGTAGGCAGCTTGGCAGAGATATATGAAACATGATTAGGTACAGGTGAGGAGCTGGAAGACTGGAGAATAGCTAATGTTGTCCCTCCATTTAAGAAGGGTTGCAAGGACAAACCTAGGAACTATAGAGCCAGTGAGCCTAGTGTTTGTGGTTGGCAAGTTACTGGAGGGTATTCTAAGGGATAAGATATATATGCATTGGGATAGACTGGGACTGATTAGAAATAGTTAACAGGGTTTTGTACATGGGAGTAGGTGAATCAAAATCCAGAGGTTACAGGTTTAAGGTGAGGGGGGAAAGATTTAATAGGATCCCAAGGGGGCTGGTACTACAACAACAAGTACATTTGGATAGGCACATGGATATGATAGGATTTAAAAGGATATGGGCCCATCGCAGGCAGGAGGGTCTGGGCACATTGGTTGACATGGGTAAGTTGGGCCAAAGGGCATGTTTCCATGTTGAATTACTCTATAACTCTATGACTCCATGACACAAAAACTGAAAAGGACATTGGTGGGACCACCCATCCCTTCCTCCTACATTCCTTCCTGTCTTCACAGTTTGCAACTCTTCAGTCAATCTGTCTCACGCCTTCTGCTTTAATCTCTAGTCTTTGTTCCAACCATCTGCCTGTCAAAAACCCTCCTCGCCTATTGCCTGCCTTGCTTTGTCAGGCAGTCTGAAGAGGGGTCCAAACCTGAAACGTCACCTATCCATATTTTCCAGAGGTGCTGTCTGACCTGCTCAGTTATTCCAACACTTTATGTCCTTTTCTGTGAACCAGCATCTGCAGTTCCTAGTTTCTACTAATGTTAAATTAACGTTACAATGAGATCAGCTCATGTTCTTACTGTACGGCAGAATAATCTTGAGGGGCCGAGTGGCAAATTGCTTTTCCAAATTTGTATGCTCATATGAAGAAAATATTGCACTTATAGGGAGATTGAATTGTTGGATTTGCCAAAGACAGAACCTATTCGAAGTAAAGAAAATTGAGGAATATATATATTAAATAATTAATAAATGCCACCAGCTTGTAGCACATGACTCTTTTAATTAAATGACTAACTTAGAAACAGGCCCAAGGCAAATGCTGTCTGCATCCACTGTTTCAGCATGGTGTCACTAAGTTATGCCCACCAGTCTCGTGTGGAGGTGGATTAAATGCATTGGTGATTGCAATTAAACTTCTAGAAGTTAACCATGTGTACAAGAGTTTTCGATCATGTTTTATGATAGGTTTCACATAAAGATCCATGGCAGAATAATGTTTAGTTTAGTGTAGAGATACAGCGTGGAAACAGGCCCCTTCAGCTCACCATGCGGACCATTGATGACCCATAGGCTAGTTCTATGTTTTCCCAGTTTTGCGCCCTTCACAGCAGAGGCAATTTAGAGAAGCCAATTATCCTCCTAAACTGCACGTCTTTGGAATGTGAGTGGAAACCGGAACACCCGGAGAAAACCCACGTGGTCACAGGGAGAATGTACAAACTCCACACAGACAGCATCTGTAGTCAGTATCGAACCTGGGACCGTGGCGTTGTGGTGCAGCAGCTCTATTGCTCTGCTACTGTCACGCACATAGTGTTATGGAATAGACTTTTTTGCACAATATTCTGCCAACTTTTCGCAGCAATTTACTAATCATTCAACAAAAAGAAAGGAAGCAACATTTATAGACTAATGCCACTTCAATCTTGTGCCACAAAGTAAAGGAGGGCTTGGTAGAACACAGTTTTGAACAAGCATCCCTTTGAGATGGAAATGTCCCTTTAACAAATTGTTCTGTACTATCGGCTCTTCTTTTTACAGGTAAAATATGGTCTGCTTGGTTTCATCAACATGTCCTGCTGCCCATGGGCAACCTCCTTTAAAGTCAGCTGAAAATATACAGTGCTTTTTGAGAATCTGTGATTTTTTTGATTTTTTTTATCTATTAAATTTTTTTTTTCTTTGCTTTTTAAAAAATATTTTTATTAGAAGCAGTGCACAATAATATGAGACATGAATAGCATATTACATTTCACGTACAACTTCTTATTTTTAATTTAATAGTAAAAAAAGAGTAAGAAAAGCAAGAAATAGAGAGAAAGAGAATATTATATAAAGTAGTGATATTGTTAGTTCGTGGAAAAAATAGAGAAAAAGAGCCCATAAAGCTGTATAGCCTGAAAGAGAAAACAAAAAGGAGAGGTGAAATAAGAAGAAAAAAAAGAATAGAGAAGAAAAAAAGAGAAAAAAAGAAAGATTGAAAGGGATATACCTACTTCGTTTCTTTACCCACCCCTCACCCGGTTCTGAAACAGTTACTTTCTAAGGTTGTGTTGCACCATATGCTTGTATTAAGTCGATAAAGGGAGACTAAGAATCTGTGATTTTAAACAGCACTATCACAATACACATTGTGGGGATTGCAGTGAGCTTTGTATCTGTGCGGCTGTTCAGAATAGCAGAATAGCAGAATGCAAGAAACTGGCTGGGGATGTTTCCCTTTATAAAGCCTACCAGGTGATCTGTGTCATGATCTTTGTTGCTCAAGGTGAAAAATAAGTTCAACATTGTAGTATACTCTTTAAAAAAAATGCACTTATATTGCTAAGGACAGTGGTCTTTTATCCTCAGGACCAAAATCCTGGCAAGCAGCTTCATTTCAGCATTTTTCTCAGAGATCTGACAGGGCATTAACTTTCTTCCCCAACTACACTGCATGCTCAGTCCTGTTCATTAAAGGTGAATGTCTCTGAAGCACACTATCCTCTGTTGTAGAAAGAAGTGAAAGATACAGTTACCAATTCTAAACCTTCGTGACAGCCAAATAACATTTAAAAAAAGGGAGAAAGGGCCTTTGAAGCAATATTTGGTTACAAGCATTGAATTCAGTTAATAAAATAAAATACATGTTATTCAGGGATAGGGTGACATTTCCATTTTAATGGCGGCATGGTTGCTGAATAAAGGAACCTCAGGGGACACTTAACCAGGCCATGGGATTTCCTGCTGGGCCCCGTTTTCATTCTGAAGGTCTGCACAATAAAAGAGATTAAATCACCTGTTTGGTAAACAATGAGGAGTTGAATGTCTCAGAATCAGAATTAGGACAGGCTAGAGACAGCAAAAAGACTCAAACTGTTTCATATTGGTACAACCCGACTACCTTACCTTATTTGTTACATTACTACAGACTTTTACTTACACCGGGAGGGGGAGGAGCAGAGTAGTGCTTAATCCAAACATTATTATTATGTTGTTTTTCTTTTTGTGTGGTAAAAGATAGTTTTAGTTGAAAAACAAAAAAAACCTGGCTTGCCATGCGTGATATTTGCTGAATATTTTTAATATCTTTGCAGTAAATCTGCCGCTATCTAAAATCTGTCTTTTTCTGTATTTAAAAAAACCCTCTAATATATAGAAACGTTTAAAAAAAGGAACAAGGTTGAATAAAGCTGAGTTTGAAAATGTGAAAGGATAATGGATGATCGTACTAATTATTAGATAGAGCATCTGAGAAACAATGAATGAATGATGAGCTTTAAAGGGGAATGGAAAGTGCACGAGCCTACAACCGCAGAAAGTTGTAAGATTAAACCAACTCGCGGGTAAAATAATATGCAGGGATAAAAGAAAAATGTACTCTTTCAATCGGGACCCTTAAGGCAAATTATAGATATGCCACCGGTACATCAAAAGTGTGTCTAAAAGGCTTATAATTAAGATTAAATATTGGTAGCATTGGGTCAAAGGTTTACCAGCACTTAGGAGACAATGAAAACACAGGACCTTCAAATGCATCCCTCACCACATCTGTCCGGCTTTACTGGAAAGCATCAAAGAAGCCCTCGCTTAGATGAGGACTTTTTAAAAATTGGCATTTCATATATGATATTTCAAAAAGAGAGGCTATGAATTCAAAAAGTTAACTTCATACGAAAGGAAAGAACATGGCGTTTCATCACAGTGTTTCTGGATTCATTTGCGCTAGCTCATCGCGGCACAAACTTATCATTCTCAAACAACAGTGTAAGATCAGTAAAGGACTCAACCAGGAACCAATGAGACATCCTCAGAAATCTTAAAGCCTAAATAAATGGTTAAGAGGGGGAATCTTTTTGCAATAAACACATTCAGATGAAGGTCAGTGACCCCTCTATAAAGCATTTAATTTGTTGTAAAGCACTTTGGGACACCCTAGGGCCATGAGAGGTGCTGCATATAAATGCAAGCCTTTTTAAGAGCAATAGATTGATGGATTCTAAGGGTACAGATGTACCCAGATATAGATCTAGGTCACTGAAGTGTGTTGATTTTCATCACTCCACCATTATCTACATTTTACCTTGCTTCCTACCGCATTAAAACTCAAGAGTGTATATGCTCAATATTCATTTCTGATCTGTTGTTAATACATTGGCACATGACAGACCAGTCCAGGAAGTTGCAATTATAGAATTCAATTCCTAAGACCAAAATTCTGGAATTGATCCCCTGTTTTACTCTGTCTCTTTTAATTTCGCACATTTTTAACCCATCTTACTTTAGCCATCTGCTCTGGTATATCTGTGGAAAATTCTCTATCCTGTAAAATGCCTGGGGGGGGGTGTTTACTATATTAAAGGCACTCTACAAATGCAACAAATGCAAGTCATTGCAGACACACACAGTGAAGTATCTTTATTCGCATGTCATGGTGGTGGCTCCAAGCTGCCAAGTTGTTAAAAAAAGCAGAATTGCCGGCTTTCCATAACTAACTGAGTCGAGCTATCTACATCAGGCTTTGTTTGCACATCTCCATTTAAAAAGAAAGATTAGAGAGTCTTCTAGCGCAACCATGGTTGTCAAATTTGAATTCTATACTTCAAGGAGCAAGAGAGTCAAGAGTGTTTTATTGTCATATGTCCCAGATAGAACAATGAAATTCTTATTTGCAGCAGCACAACAGAATATGAAAACACAGTACACTATAAACAATATAATAAACGAGAAAGAAAAATAAAGTTCAGCCCCACAAATACACATATATATATATATAGATCATATATATATACACACACACACACACACACACAAACGCACACATACGTACACACACAAAAAAACAATAATAGTGCGATAATAACAATAATAATGCAATTTTATGGACATCTGTCACTTGCCATTATTATTATTAATATAGAACAGAACTATTCAGTTTTACTGCAATTAGAAACAGGGTATAATGAAACAATATGACCAATGGGGCCACTCCCACTGTAATTGTACTGTGTTTCTTCCATCTTACATTTATTCAAATTAGTATCGTATAATGTCAATGGAACCGTGATTGTATCGTAACCGAGGACTAAATGAAAAACCACTGTTCCTTCCTTGCCGGTTAAAAATGGCTTAAGATTCTTCGATTGCATTGATGCTAAAATTGGTTTATTTATCTGAATTGCAGTTCATCAGTTATCTTTTGCACATGACATTAAAGCAATGATTCAAGTAAGAGGTGAAGCTCCCATAGACATGAAAATAACCAGTGAAACTTGCATGGTGTTCAGTCGAGAGTCCTTCCTCAAACCTTGTCACGTGTGCAATTCAATATTTTTTTTTTAATCGTACCCCAATCCGAACATGGATTGAACAGATGATTATACACATGGGCCGTGGTATGGGGGAGGGGGGGGGGGGGCTGGGGGGTTGCAGCCCCTCCACTTTTTTGGCGAGACATGCTTCATAACCCGAAATTATCCGTCCCGCAGGCGTATTTTTCTCTTCTTCTGAGGGCCTCCGACATCCAGAATCTCAGAACAAGTGCACAGTGAGCGTGGCAAAACCAAAGATCATAGAGCGGAGTGGACAAAACCACGACCAGCCGTGGGGGAAACCCACTGCCCCCCCCCAAAATCCTCCCTCCCCTCCGCTCAATGGCCAATCACAGCGCGGTTCACAGTCGAGATATGGGGCAGTGAACGAAGCACTGTGATTAGCCGCCGAGCGGAAGGGAGGGAGAGAGAGAGAGAGAGAGACCGTGTTCCACGCTTATATGGAGTGTGAGAGGCTACTGCCCCTGTACCAATATCTGAAGAGGTTGTTCCTAAAGTTCTGGTTGCATTTTAGTCCTACGATTCTTGTGTTTGGACACAAGGCAGGGTGTGGGGAGAGCCGAGTGGGGGGGGTGGGACTTACCTGTTGGCCATTCGCGGGTCCAGGCAGCAGGCGGTCGATGGTCAGGCTAGAGTCGGCTGCCTGCCCCTCTTTCGGGCCTACGTCCATGCACGTGTGTCCCTGGAGAGGGAACACGCGGTGTCCACGGAGACTTTGGAGTGGGGGGTTGAGAGTGTTGTGAACAATGATTGTAATGTTGTATTATAATGACACTTGATATAGTGTAATTTCTTTTTTTTGTTTATGCCTTGATCTGTTGTATCATTTGTTGTGTCGAATAAAGTCTTGGAATTAAACAAAAAAGAAAAAAAAAAGAGAGAGAGAGAGAGTCGATCCAAAGAGGGAGGAAGAGGGAGAGAGAGAGTCAGTCAGCCCCAAGAGGGAGGGAGAAAGAGAGAGAGAGTTGGCCCTGAGAGAGAGGGAGGGAGGGAGGGAGGGAGGGAGAGAGAGAGTCAGTCAGCCCCAAGAGGGAGGGAGAAAGAGAGAGAGAGTTGGCCCTGAGAGAGAGGGAGGGAGGGAGGGAGAGAGAGTCGGCCCTGAGAGGGAGGTAGAGAGAGAGAGAGTCAGACCAAAGACGGAGGGAGAGTGAAAGATAGAGAGAGAGAGTGAGTCGGCCCAGAGAGGAAGGGAGAGAGAGGGGGGGTGGGATGGGGGATATATCCCCCCACTTTTTGAGTAGGGGATGGCCTGTATTTATCCCCCAGTTTTTGGAGGTTGAGCAACAACAAAAAATAATAATTGTGCCACCCTCCCACACCCCGCTCGGTCGCTCCACTCCCTCACCCCTGAAGCCGGTGATCAGTGATCGCTCAGCCCCCCCACTTTCAAAAACATTCCACGGCCCCAGATACATACCCTTACCCTGGTTTTTCCTCCTTGAAGAGGCCATAAAAGAAAAGCAAGATGCTAAGGGCCAGAGCTGCCAAGCCATCTTTTGACTGACAACGCAGCAGCCAAATCGTTTCATGTAAATTCACCCAGGTACATATGACAATAAACTAATCTCAAGCTAAAATCTGAAATCCCCCTAGTCCTAGTTGGTGGCAGGGGTCTTAGGTTTGTGAGGTACTTTTTGTATAATTTGATGAACATCTGTTTTGTATTTTGTAGATGGTACACACTATCACCACTTTATGTTCGTTGATTTTTCACAGGAATTAATATTTAGGATGGTGGATTGAATGTGTATCAGGTAGGCTGCATTTTTCCTGCAAGTGCTGAGCTTGCGAACTGTTGAAGATGAACGTTCAGATAATATAATTGAATCCATGGAGTTAAACATTGGACAACCATCAAGGATCATCCAAGCCTTTGACCTAATGCGTTCAGGAAGGCCATTGATCCAACAGCTGAAGATGGATGGGCCCAGAGTCCTATCCTAAGCAAACAAATTGATCTAATAAAGCAAATCATCCTGCTTTTGCCAGTTAGCTTCAACCAGTGGAAACCTTTTCCTTGATGCTAAATGTCACCAACTGTTGCCCCGGTATTGAAAGCAATCACTCTCATTTTGTCTTTATAACTCAATGTACAGCTTCGTGTCTTCATAAATTCATGTCATAGGAGCAGAATTAGGCCATTTGGCCCATCGAGTCTACTCCGCCATTCAATCATGGCTAATCTATCTTTCCCTCTCAACCCCTTCCTCCTGCTTTTTCCCCGCTGGTGAGTAACGGAGTGCAGTAAAAACACTGTTTATAAGCTGAATCATGGAAGTTGTCATTTTAGTTCTGATAACATATTATGGACCTGAAAAACGTTAAATCAAATTTTCTCTCTGCATGTGCCACCTGACTTGTTAAATTATTTCCCAAATAATTTGTTTTAATCCATAAAACTGAATCCAGACAAATGGGATGAATATGAAGGTTGTATGGATATGGAGGGCAAAAGGCTTGTTCCACTGTTGGCTGATTCCATAAATATGATAAAAATCTATCCTGAGGTTAGCCTCCACTGGGTCAGTTGGACCAAATGTGTTCTATCATCAAAAAAAACATGTCTCTGTATGAAATGCATTTGTTAATTAGCACATCAGGATGCAGATGTTTTTTCATGAGCACGAGTTCAGCCAGGGAGGGGCCAATGCACCTGTTCGGGCTTTTACGGGGGAATCGTTAAAATACCCGATTAGCTCAATCAGTTTTTAAAATTTTAACCCTATTTCAGTGCAATTTTGAAAGAGACGATCAGTATTGTTAGGATTCACAAGAAAAATCCATATGTTAACGTAAGTGCCTAAAGCTGAATGTAAATGTAGAAATCGATAAATGTATCAAAGATTATAATAGATTATCCCTACCACAAAGTAAAAGTATTTTTAAACATTATTTGTGCATTTAGTTTAGTTTAGTTTAGAGATACAGAGCGGATCAGTCGCTCCAGCCCCTCATCAACCAGTGATCCTCACATATTAACACTATCCTTTCCCCCTGACCCAGAACTGGCACTTTTTGGATGCTTTGTACTTCACGTCTGAAGAACAACAAGCACTGATGCTTGGTATGGTGACAGCCAAGAAAATGATCCTAACAGACTGGAAATCATCCACACCCATGCGCTGAGGCCTAATGGCGGAGCTGGCGACCTCGAGGCTCAGGAGGCAGAGCCCGCCAGGACTCACCCTGGGCTCGCTCTCGTGAGGACGACCTGGCTCGGGGCTGGAACAGGGCTTCCGTGAGGGGCTGTGACGCTCCCGGGGGGCGGCCTGGTCCGAGGAAGGAACGGTGCTCCCGTCGGAGTGGCCGAGCTCGGGGAGGTGCGGCGCCCATGTTTGGACGGCCAAGCCCAAGGGAGGAGCGGCGCCCATGTCGGGGCTGCCCGGCCCGAGGGAGGAGCGGCGCCCATGTCGGGGCTGCCCGGCCCAGCCCGAGGGAGGAGCGGCGCCCATGTCGGGGCTGCCCGGCCCAGCCCGAGGGAGGAGCGGCGCCCATGTCGGGGCGGCCTGGCGCGAGGCTGAGACAGTAACGGCACTCACGTGAGGGCGATCCGGCTCGGGGCTGGAACGGTGCTCCGGTGGCTGGGATGGCGTTCTGGCGGCGGTGACCTGAGTCCGGGGTTCGGCCGCGGGCCAGCGGCTGTGTCAGCAGGACTGGTGGACGGCAGCTTCGACCACCCCGGGGCCGCGGTGTTTGAGCCGCGGGACTGTTTGCTACATCGCCCGGTGGGGTATCGCATCAGCGCAGAGAGAGAAGAGGAGGGAAGAGACTGCAGCCCTAAGACTTTTGCCTCCATCACAGTGAGAAGGTGCTATGTGGACTCACTGTGGTGGATGTTAATATGTGTTTATTGTTGTTTTTTTATTGTATTGTATGTATGTATGACTGCAGGCACGAAATTTCGTTCAGACTTCGGTCTGAATGACAATAAAGGAAACCCTGTAACCCTGTAACCCTGTAACCCCCCTGTTTCGAAAAATGGCTCAATGAAATGATAATAGTCATACAGATGGAAAGGATACGCTTCTACTACTCCAAGGTACCCAACAACTTTTTAAGTGTTTGGGGACCATTTATCAACCATCTCAAAGATCAATAATTTCATAATTTCATATTATCCATAGAGATGTAGTCCTGTGCTCTTTATTTATGCTCTTGCAATGCCTGACTGTGTAGCACCATGTGGATTGCACCAATACTGTTATGTCAGGCGACTTTTTTCTGTTGTCTTTTGTTTCTTTCTTTTCTTTCTCTTTTTTGTTTTGTTGACTATCCTACACTATGGACAATTAAACAAAAAACATTTATACCAAGTCAATTAACCTACAAACCTGTACGTCTTTGGAGTATGGGAGGAAGCTAAAGGTTTTGGAGAAAACCTGTGCAGGTCACAGGGTGAGCGTACAAACTCCGTACAGACAGCACCCATTGCCAGGATCGAACTTGGGTCTCTGGCGCTGTAAGAGCTGTAAGGCAACAACTACCACTGCACCACTGTGCTGTCCTGATTTATGCACCAATGTAAATCTGTTAGTTTTTCACATTATGATCATGGTCACACAAGTTTACTACTGCTAACTAAATGAGCAAATCCCTTCCCCAATCATATTCAACTCTTTAGCTCCTGTACCAAGTCTGATTTTGTCAGAGAAGTTTGCAAAGAGTTAAATGTCAGTGATTTCAACACAATTGGTTTTTATCTAATGCATAATGTTTTTATTAGCTCTTATTGCTGAATACGATCAAGGAAATCGTAAGAGAGACTTGTTCTGCTGCATTAGTAAAAAAATAGGTAATCCAATTTCTCCAAGAGCTAGTGCAAGCAAATGGTTGCACAGCATCTGACAAAGTCTACCCATGCACAGTATGCAGACCCAAAAGAACACGAAATCCTTATCTTGCTTGATGCTCACGTTTTTCAAACAAAAAACAAAAATAATATTGCTGCCTCACCTGCTGTGCTTCTCCAGCAATTTTTGTCCACCTTCGATTTTTACAGCATCTGCAGTTCTTTCTTAAACAAACGTCTATCTCTCTACCATTATCTTTTTTTCTCATCTTAAAATGTCTTTACTTCTAAGAGTACCCATCAAAAAATTAATTAACGTCTCATTGTTTAAGATGTACATTTTGATCTATAATTAGTACAAGGCCACCAAAGGATTCATCGAGAAATCATCCTTGTGAAACTCTTTTCCAAAAATTAAGAGGTTATCACATATTCTAGTTTTAGCTGGAAAGGACTAAAAGCAGATGGAGAAAGCTGAAGAGAGGGTTGCAATGGTCAGGTTACTTCTTTACCAAAATATCCAAAAATCTCACTTGAAAATGCTGAGTTTATTGGCTTTCTGTTAACAATACATGTTATGTCTGTCCCTGAAACGTGAACAGGCCTGCTCAGTCTTATTTTAGTGGACTTTTATCCAAGTGGCCTATTAGTGATTCAGTAATGTCACACATGTGTTGGTGAATGATTTGTGTTACTGTTGCATGGTTGGCATCCCTTCACTGCCATTCACATGGAAGGGCATCACTGAGAGATACAATATGTGTGCTGGGACATTCCAGCCACAGTTTGCTATCAATACAGTATTACACTTCATATCAATCATGTAGCTCAACATAAACATGTGATTAAAAATAAGGGTTAGGCTATTTAGGACTGAGATGAGGAGAAATGTTTTCACCCAGAGAGTTGTGAATCCGTGGAATTCTCTGCCACAGAAGGCACTGGAGGCCAATTCACTAGATGTTTTCAAGAGAGAGCTATAGTCATAGAGTAATACAGTGTGGAAACAGGCCCTTCGACCCAACTCGTCCACACCGGCCAACAATGTCCCAGCTACCCTAGTCCCTGCACTTGGTCCATATCCCTCCAAACCTGTCCTATATATGTACCTGTCTAACTGTTTCTTAAACAATGGGATAGTCCCAGCCTCAACTACCCCCTCTGGCAGCTTGTTCCATACACCCACCACCCTTTGTGTGAAAAAGTTACCCCTCGGATTCCTATTAAATCTTTTCCCTTTCACCTTGAACCTATGTCCTCTGGTCCACGATTCCCCTACTCTGGGCAAAAGACAGTGCATCAACCCGACTATTCCTCTCATGATTTTGTTAGATATAGCTCTCAGCGCAAACGGAATCAAGGGATATTGGGAGAAAGCAGGAATGGGCTACTGATTTTGGATGATTAGCCAAGATCATATTAAATGGCAGTGCTGGCTCGAAGCTGTGAAGAAATTCGTCCTCACCTCAATCGTAAGTGACCTATCCTTTATTCTGAAACTGCAACCACTCATTCCAGACTGTTCTAACCGGGAAACATCTTCTCCTTTCTATCAAGACAACAAAGTCACCCTCATCTATTCATGAGAGGCCTTGTCTACAAAATATCTCTCCAGATATGACAGATCTGCTTTATGACAGTCTGCTGAATCTTCACTGCAGATTCTACACAATACCAAGATGTGATTTCATCAATGTCCTATATAATTGTAATACTGCAGCCCTCCTCTTGTGCTTGTAATCAGAGCCAATATAACATCTGCCCTCCTTATTGCAATTGTATTGACTTGTGTGCAAGGACATCTTCAACTGCAAAATTTTCCAATCTCTCGCCGTTTCCAATATATGTAGCATTTCTGAATTTTCTACCAAATCGGATTATATCACATTTTTCCACACTCTGGCATGTTGTTGCCCACTCACTCAGTTTCTTTTAACATACTGAAGCCTCTTTGAATCAGCCTCACCATTAACAGTTCATGTTAAATTATTTTCCTTCTATCAAGTGACGACATAACCCTCTAAAGCCCCGTTACCTGCAACTCTCTAGCATGTTGTTTCATTTCAGCTCTTATAATATGCAAAAGTAGGACTAGCATTTGAACTGAAGAACTGCCTCAGATAACTTACTGAGAAATACTTCTGACATTTCAAAGTTACCTCTCTTGATCAATTAATGCTCTATTAAATTTTACAGCATATACTAACCTATACATTTGATACTCAATGATACAAGCTAATGACTTGCGAGGGTAAACTGTGTTCTACTGTAAATCCTGTGACTAATGTAACACAAAGACAAAGTTAGTTAATTGAACTTCCTGACAATGGAGTGATCAGATTTGGATGATTCCCCTGTCATAACAGGCATGGTTTCATCTGCCTGTTTTGAGCACACATTCCTGCATGCCATTAACCTCACAAGTCAGGAACCCCTCTAGGCTTGAAATGGTTCTGGTCACAATGGTCAGCGCCAATTACATTAATTCTCATTTCAATCTGGGATGTCTTCAGACAGCTTGTCTTTTGTCAAGACGGAGTCGGTACCTGGTCAACGTGAAGAAATGGATGAAAACAGGTTGTGCGAGGGGGAAATTGGTGCTGGAGTGTTTCATTACTACCTGGATTCAGATGGGGTGACAGATAGACTTGAAGTTAAAATACTGTAATCACTGGAACAGTAAATTGTCAGGCAAATGTACTACATCTGACAATTCTTTCTTTCTCAATTAGCTACACTGTCATGAAAGGTTTGTGTAAAGGTATTTTAAATGCTCCCACTAATTCTGCATGAATTACAGCACAGAAGCAAGCTATCCACCAAGCAGGTTTACCGAAAACAGAATCATGGGACAGGTTAGTAGAACAACTCTGTGCCCCAGATGATGAGTTGTAATGCTCATCCTCTTGTACGCCCCAATGAATGAGTCTACAACAACCTGGAGCTCTGCCTCTACACACAAATATCCGCAAGTGCCATCTGCACTTTGACCACTGAGGATAGAGTAACATTAGATTTGGAGTGCAGGCATCGAAGATTGAACAGTTTATCTTTAGTCTTGCTGGCTAGCTCCACTCAAGATTGTTGCAAGTGAAGTGGATTAAAATCATAGAATCATACAGCATAGAAACAGGCCCTTCGGTCCAACATGTCAATGCCAACCAAGAATCCCCATTTACACTGGCCCCACCTGCATGTGTTTGGCCTACATCCCTCTAAACCTTTCCTATCCAGGTACCTGTCCAAATGTCTTTTAAATGATCTTATAGGACTTATCTCAACTACTCCATATGGCAGCACATCCATATACCCACCACTCTCTATGTGAAAATATTGCCCCTTAGGTTCCTATTAAGTCCTATTAAATCTCCCCTCTCTCACCTTAAACTTATGTCCTATGAAAGGGATTGATTTCCTTACTCTGGGTAAAAGACTGTGCATTTACCCTATCTATTCCTGTCATGATCTTACACATCTCTCTGAGATAATCCTTCATCTTCCTGCACTCCAAGGAATAAAGTTCTCGCCTGCCCAACTTCTCCCTATTGTTAAGTCCTGACAACATCCTGGTAAATCTTCTCTGCACACTCTTTCCAGCTTAACAACATCTTTCCTATAGCAGGGCTACCAAGGCTGAACACAACAATCCAAAGTGAACATAATACTCCAATAGTGCATTGAAAATTATTAACAATATTGGTGGAGTAGTGTTCTCTACTCTCTGCTGACATAAGGGATCCGTGGTCAGTGGCGGACTGGCCAGGGTGTCAGCTTGCCCGATGGCAAGTGGGCCCCTGATGAAGTGATAGCAAGTGATGGCAAGTGGGCCCCTGTTAAATGATAGCATTGTAGTTGTGGGTGGGCCCCCTTTGTCTCCTGGCAACCAATATTTTTAGACCCAGTCCACCACTGTCCATGGTAAGAACCTGGAAAATATGGTAAAAATCCCTCATCTTGGGAACCACCTTTCACTTAGGTTAGTTCATCATTAATTTGCATGCCTAACACCAGGCTCCTCTAGAACTCACACCATTTTGAGCTTCTTCACAAGTAGAGATTGGATGCAGACAGACAAATGAAAGGTTATGGAGATTATGAAAACCTTCTTGAAAATATGGAACATTTTCATTGACCATTGACCCTCACAGTAAAGGAAGGTGACAATGAGAACCTTGAGTCCACACAGCTTGATATGAACGATGGAAGGATCTACTCATCCACTTGGTTCATCTATCACCTCTTCCCGACCCATGCCAGAGACTATGAGTCCACATTTATCTCATTAATCACATCAGATCTTATTGAACTGGGAGTAGCAATGTTATCTTCATTCCTGAGGGACTACCTAAGAAAAAAATAGTCATGAACCATTGAACAAGGTTGTTCGGCTCATTGAAGGTGCGCTGGTTCTTCATGGGTGATCGAATGAGTTCCATTCCCCTTGTCATTTCCCATATCCCTGCAAATGTTTCCATTTTAAGAGTTAATTGAATTTCCTTTTTAAAGTTGAAATGATTTACACCCTTCCCTTTACAAGGAATAATCATAGATATTCCTGACTCTGTTCAGTATTTTTTTTTCAAACATTGCTATCAAAGTCATTCTGCATCTTTTCTTATTATAAAAGGAAACTGATTAATTGGAGAGAGTGCTGAAAAGATTTGCAAGGACAATTCTTGCAATGGAACGATATAATTGCCAATTAAGGGCAGGATGGGTTTTTTTTAATCCTAATATGCTAACAGAAGATTTAGGGAGGCATTTAATGTTATGAAGTGTTATTAGAATTGTTGCTGTTGTTTATACCCCACAGGAGTTGCCTGCTACTCAAATGACTTTTTGCCGCCACAATCTCATGCTCCTTTATTCTGATCTTCCTCCTATTCCTGCTGTCATGGTAAACCACCTCACCTTTACTTTATTGGCTTTCAACTTCTATCTATTTATCAGTAATCTTGTATATGCCTTCGTGTCTGTCAGATGCCATTCTTTATTTTATTACATGTACCCTCAAATTTGGTATAATTCACAATTTTTTAATATTATAATTTTTTTCAAATTTCGCTTTTTTGAGACCAAATATATTAGGTGAAAAGGAGGTCCTGTGGGACATTCCCATTTTCAACTGGTCTGAAAAACTTCCCTTACCTCTTAACAATTTGTTTTCTTACTGTAACCATGCTCCAACTCTATTCTAATTAGCCCCTATTACTGCACAACCTAATGTTTATAATGAGTCTTTTATGCAGCACTTCATTAATGACCTTTGGAAAGCATTGAGTAGTGAATTTTACCTCTAGTTTTTTTATTATTTCATTTAATAATTCAATAATATTGATTGCACACAATCGTCCTTTTTGATTTTTTTTAAAATCTTTGTTTCTTGATGTTTTGCTCTCTGGTTCTTTCAGCAAAGGCTTCACCTTCTTTACCAGCTGATTGGTATCTCTCCTTGGTAGTCCATGTCTCTGAAGCAAACAAGAAGGTGGGGATTATTGCTCCCTTGTTTGAGGATCTAGTTTCAAACATTCTCTTTCTCAGTCAGATCATTTTGGCATTCTGGGGGGTGTGGCAAATTGTAACATCAATATATGGATTTGTTGAGAGACAGCTCCCAAGATATTTTAAGGTGACGCAATGGCACAGCTAGTAGAGCTCCTGCTTCATTCTGCCAGAGATCTCAGTTCAATCTTGACCTCTAATGCTGTCTATGTGTTCATGTTCACCCCGTGACTATGTGGGTCACCTCTTGATGTTCTGGTTTCCTCCCACATTCCAAAGATGTGCAGGTTAAGAGGTTAATTGGCATTTGTAAATTGCCCATAATGTGGGTGAATGGTAGAATCTGTGGGTAGTGGAAAATAAAAAGCAGTTTTAATGATTTAGTGTAGATGGGTGGTTGATGGGCAGCATTGACTTTGTCGGCCTTTTTCTAGCTGTACCTCCTTATGATTCTATGACTCCATATGGACTTATTGTTGACCTTTATTATTGCCTGGTTGGTATTTTGCAGCAAGGGCTGGTTGGTAGGACTCCTTTGTTTTATGGATATTTATTGTAAAATCTATCTCATTTGCCTTACCGAATTAATCAACGATAATTGGTGTTTGATCTCTGTGCATATGCAAACATAAATGGGCGGCATGGTGGCACAACGATATAGACAATAGACAATAGGTGCAGGAGTAGGCCATTTGGCCCTTCGAGCCAGCACCGCCATTCAATGTGATCATGGCTGATCATCCCCAATCAGTACCCCGTTCCTGCCTTCTCCCCATATCCCCTGACTCCGTTATTTTTAAGAGCCCTATCTAGCTCTCTCTTGAGAGCATTCAGAGAACCTGCCTCCACCTGAGGCAGAGAATTCCGCAGACTCACTGTGAGAAAATGTTCCTCATCTATGTTCTAAATGGTTTACTCCTTATTCTTAAACTGTGGCCCCTGGTTCTGGACTCCCCCAACATCGGAAACATATTTCCTGCCTCTAGTGTGTCCAAGCCCTTAACAATCTTATAGTTGTAGCCTTAATGCGCCAGAGATCCGGGTTCGATCCTGACTATGGGTACTGTCTGAATGGAGTTTGGACGTTCTTCCTGTGACCATGTGGGTTTTCTTTGGGTGCTCTGGTTTCATCCCACATTCCAAAGATGTACAGTTTTGTAGACCAGTTCGCTTGTTAAAGTTGTAAATTGTCCCTAGTGTGTGTAGGATAGCGCTAGTGCATGGGGATTGCTGTTCGGCATGGGCTTGTTGGTCCGAAGGGCCTGTTTCCACGCTGTATCTCTCAACCAAAACTAAAAGTAAGTGTCATCGGTGTTCAGTAACTAAAACTGGACTGACCTTGGTCTTAATCGTCCACGTAACCCCTCTCCAGCAGGAAGTGTGTTAGAGCTGAAGAGCGATATGGCAGCAAAAAAAGATTGAGAAAAGGGTTGGAGTGATGATACTGCCCTGTTTAATAACAGTCAGCACTGAGATTGACTCTATGGTGGAACTATCTATTAGAATCATGGTTTGTATGTCAAAATGTACAAACAAAACAGGCAACTAAGGCCTCTTTGAGAAAATAAAAGTCAAGGAAACAGCAAAAGGTCCATAGCCCATTGGATTCCGTTCCCTTCCTCTTCTACTATAATTGCCTCCACAGTTCTGGTCTTTCCACATTTGATCATAATGAATAAACAGAACCAGGGACCCCTTGGAGGGTTACAAGAAAAAATATTTGTTTCAATGTTTTGTTTATACGGTCTGGCAAATAACTGACTCATTTTCCTGTTCACAATCCTGTCTGTTAACATCCAACCAGACATTTTTAATCTGAATTATTTTGACTTTAATTGTATAATTGGTGGTAGATTCACTTTCATCGTGTGTTTTTTTGAGAGATTCTATCAACAGTGATTGAGCAGACACTTATGAATATGTTTCAGAGCACTTAACACATAGAAATATGAACAAATTGTGTGGCCTGCTGTGACAAGTGGCTTGGGAATTGTTGTGCCTTTGCAGAGTTTACAACAACCTGTTTTTGCTCTGATCTGTAACTAATTTGGGTTAAATTTGAGGAAATTAGGGTTTCGGGACATGATTTCTCCTGGTTGCTGGGTTATGGGGACTAATAATCTGATCTTGGAAAAACGACTCATGCACTTTCTACACAATGACAAGCTGTCACGTTTCCAACTAATCTCTCACCCTAAAGTAACCTTAATTCAGAGTCACTGAACTTCTGGTTCACTAAGTATGATCCAAAGGTGAAGGTCTGGGTTACCCGTTGCTAGAAGTTTTTTGGAACTATTGTACTTGACGTTACTGCTACTTTTGATTTTACTTTGCTGCTACTTTTATTCTACAATGTAGCTCTGAAGGAGTGTGAGGCTCTACAGGAAGGGGCACATGAGGATTCGGTAAAATTGACGAGGGTTTTGATGTTAGCAGGGCATCCACTGGACTTTAGACAGGCATTTGACAAGATCCCTCATGGAAGGCTGATCCAGAATTTTAAGATGCCTGAGTTTCACAGTAACTTGGTTTTAATTCAGAGCTGGTTTGCCCATAGAAGATAGAGGAATGTGGTGGAAGGCTATTAATATGGCTGGAAGTCTATGACCAGTAATGATCCAAAGGTATCAATATTGGGACCTATTGGGGGCTGAAGGGCCTGTTATGTTCCTGTTCTATGTTCTAGATTCTAAGTAACATAGAACATTGTGCATGAAGGATGTAGGTGACAAAGGAAGGAAATTAAGTTGTGAAGAATAGATACGGAGGGTGCCAGACATATATCGGAAGGCTAGGTGAGTGGAAATAAATCAGGAAAGTGGAGCGTAATGTGGGAAATGTGAAATAGTCCATTTTACCAGGAAAATAGAAAAACATATAATCTGAATGGTGAGATTACAGAGCTCAGAAATGCAATGCTATGGGTATGCTGATGCATAATTTGCAAAAGACTAATGTGGATGTACAGTAAGTAATTAAGAATACCAGCCATCTGTTATTGTCTATGATTAGTGGAATTGACATTGGAAATACCATACTTTGAGTGTTGTGCACACAGACCAGTCTCCTAATTTAATTATGTTAATGTGTTAGAAGCAGATTAGAAAAGGTTCAGTAGACTAATAGCTGGATTTGGCAGGTTCTTTTTTGAGCAAAGGTTAGATAAGTTAGACTTGTAACTGCAGGACTTTCGAGAGTGAGGTGGGATTAAAAAAGAGATCCTGAGGGGTTTTGACAGGAAGATGAACTAATGAATGCCGAGAAGATGTTTCCTTTTGTGGGAGAATATAGAAGATGAGTTCACTCTTTTAAAATAAAAGGGCTGTCATTTAAGACAGAGGTGAAATGAAATTATTTTTCATGTGGTGTTGTGAATCTTCAGAACTCTCTTCTTCAAAGGGCAGTTTAAAAAAAAAGTATTTGATTAATATTTTTGAGATAGAAATGGATAGATACTTGATTTGCAAGGAGGCGAAAGATTGTTGGGGATGGACAGGAATGCAAAGTTTAGGTTTGAATCAGATCAGCTATGATCTTATCAAGTGATAGAGCATGTCTGAGGGGCAATTGACTTATTCCTGTTTTTATTTCATACGTTCAATTGTTTATGGATTCCTGAAAGAACCCATACTGTCACTTGTATACCTCTTTGGGAAGAAGGAACTAGTTCTGCAAGGCCATGGAGAATGAGATGATTTAATGCATAACCTTTCTTGTTCTTATTTCTATATCCCACTGCTTCCTGCCACACAACTACTAGAAAGTGGGTTTTTATATAATGTTCTATCCTTTCAGAATTCCAAAAATCACTGCTGAATGACCATTTAAGCTACCTTGTAGCATTGAAAACACCTTCATTTTCCAATCGTTCTCTGTATTTATATCTTCTTTGTCTTATTAAATAATTCATGCAACTTTATAAGACTTTGGTAAGGCTGCATTTGGATAATTGTGTGCAATTCTGGTCGCATTATTACAGGATTTGGAGAAGGCATAAAAGAGGTTTACCAGAATGCTGCCCGTATTTGAAGGTATTAGCTATAAGTAGAGTTTAGACAAATTTGGATTGTTTTCTCATGAACGCCAGGGTTGAGAAGAAACCTGATAGAAATATATAAAATTATGCGAGCATAGATAGGGCAGACAGTCAGAACCTTTTTCCCAGAGGGGAAATGTCACAGACTGGAGGGCATAGCTTTAAGTCGAAAGGGACAAAGTTTAAAGGAAATGTATGAGGCAAGCATTTTACACAGAGAGTGGTGGGTGCTTGGAATGTTTTATCAGGGGTAGTAGTGGAGGTAGATATGATTGGGGGTTTTAAGACGTTTTTAAATAGGGACATGGATATACAGGGAATGGAAGGATATGGATGATGCACAGACAGAGATTAGTTCAACTTGAAATCATGTTCAGTGTAGACATTGTGGGGCAAAGGGGATTTCTGTGCTGTTCGTTTCTATGTCTTCAGGCGCTCAGATTCTTATACATCAGTACCATATCCCCTGGTTCAATAGATTTCTCATTTCCGCATATGAACTTGTTCTGGCCATGAGCAACATAAGCCCACAATGGAAGGAAACACTTGGTGAATACAATGCAGGAAACAGTATGACATATATGTATGATGTACATCTGCATTTATACATTGTTGCCGTAAAGTTCAGTAAACCAGCTGCACATGTTCCAGCAGTTTTTCCCTGTCTGTACACCAGTCTCAATATTATCTGAGTTACACAGTTGGAACAAATTACAAATGTAATATACTGAGATTCACTGACTGAGCGAAGGGAAGCATTTTGACGTGGCATTGCGAGAGCCCTAATCTTTTTGTTGGATGTCTTAATTATAAATTCCTCTAAAATGTGCAGGCTTTTTTTTCTGGGTGGGGGGGGGATGGTGTTGCAGCAGTAGAGTTGAGTGCTAGAGATCCGGGTTCGATCCTGACAACGGGTGCTGTCTGTATGGAGTTTGTATTTGTACGGTGTAAATTTTGCGGGAAAATTATCCTAATGTCATTTATGGAATGAAATAATTAAATTTATAAAGTGCTTCAACCCTTGAACGTCTATGAAGAGTCAAAATGGTGGCTAGTGGGAAGGAGGCAATAATAGTGGGTTTCATTTTTAAGTTCAATCTGACTCCATTTCATATTGGCTGGGTTGGTTAAAATTCTCATAGGCATGACTGACACAAAAAGATAAACCTTATTTGAGGATCCGATTAGTTTCATAAGATGGTCTTATTCTAATTGAGAATCTTCACGTTGAGTGATGGTAGAAGACAATAGCAGAGTGGGCATTGCTGCAGAGCCAACAGGATGACGGCTAGTGCAGATATCATCAATCTATTCTGCTTTGGTAATTCTATCAACATAGGAACCTAAAATCTTGAAAATGTACACGATTAGGCTAATTTTCATCTTTAAAAAGTTTGATTTGTATTAAATGTTAGAAAAGAGAAGTTACTTCACCTGAAGAAGGATCCTGACCAAAAATATTGTCTATCCATGTCCTCCTGAGATGCTGTCTGACCAATTGAGTTACTCCAACAATTTGTGTTTTTATTTTGTAAAATCATCATCTACAGTTCTTTGTGTCCAAATTTATGCTTTGTTTTTATTGTGAATTTGCAGACCTTGAGGAGGGAGTGTGTGTGTAGTAACAACAAATAATCTGTGGAGGAAAATGGACAGTCAACCTTTCAGCTCAGAACCCTTCTTCTGGACTCCGCAGTAACAGTTCAATATAAAACCCAGGTAGCGAGGACACCGAGATGCAAGCAGAATGTAACTGTTCTGCAGGAGTGCCAAATATAGACTAGGATGGTTATATATTATCATGTGGGGAGTGCGTCTACAAAATGAACCACTGAACAAAACATGAAACGTTCATTCTTAGTCCACGTGGTCAACATTGTTGTTGGTCTTGGCCCAGTAAATTACAAACACAGTAATATAAAATGAATGCCCTCATTGTGGCCCCCAGAGGACACAATATCATTATTTTCTGTCATGAAATGTCAATGACTTGGTAACAGACTATCACCGTTTGATCAGTGAAAAAGACCAATCCAGGGAATTGAATACATAAAGCACAGTTCAAAACACCACTGATATATACAAGAGCTTTCTGCAGTAGACAAAGAATAATTTGTCTCGATGGCAAGGTAGACCAGGAGACTATTGCAGATTTCCTATATTGATCCCTTTCCAGCATTTAACTGTTAAGCAACTGGAGCTCATGAAAGGAACAAGCAGGCTTTTGTGTTGTGCCAGAAAATTTAAAGTTCAAATTTCCTGAAGCCCAAGACCAAGAGGGTAATCGAGCACCAGAGTCCCCACAATAGTCTTTTTCTTTTGACATGGTGTCAATTGGGCCTACAGCAGCATGAAGAACAAGATAGTTACTCGCATATTAAGTGGTGACAGATTGGTTGCAATTGCCAAAATTGTGCCATCCAGAATAACAGTCCGCTAATCTTGGGGACATTTATCCTGTATTTTCTCAACGCAAAATGAACAAAAATATTTGAATGAGCTGTAAAATGAAATGAAGAGCAGTTATGAGAGAGTTCTATTTAAGTACTGCAATTCACTAGTTAAACACTGCATGATTTTTGCAGTAGAAAAGAAAAGGTAATAATTATATCAGGAAAAGAATACAGTGCAGAAAACTGGAGAAACAAGAAACTTCAGAAGGTACACAAAATTGCTGGGGAAACTCAGCGGGTGCAGCAGCATCTATGGAGCGAAGGAAATAGGCGACGTTTCGGGCCGAAACACTTCTTCAGACTGATGGGGGGTGGGGAAAGAAAGAAGGAAAAGGGGAGGAGGAGGAGGAGCCCGAGGGCGGGCGGATGGGAGGGTGGGAGGAGACAGCTAGAGGGTTAAGGAAGGGGAGGAGACAGCACGGGCTAGCCAAATTGGGAGAATTCAATGTTAATGCCATAAGGACGCAAGGACCCCAGACGGAATATGAGGTGCTGTTCCTCCAATTTCCCTTCCTTAACCCTCTAGCTGTCTCCTCCCACCCTCCCATCCGCCCGCCCTCGGGCTCCTCCTCCCCAATATTGATTTCTGTAATTCCAAGTAACCCTTGCATTCCCTTCCTCTCCATCCCACCCCCACTCTGGTCATCCTGCTTGTCCCACTGTGTGCATCAATATATCCTTTCATTATCACCTCTTACACAGCCAACTATGGACCATTGTGGGCTCCACCTTTCCTTGGACATCGGTGCCGGTTCTGATTTGTCCTGAACCTTTTCATACCTTTAGTTTCCCCCTCCCCTGACTCTCAGTCTGAAGAAGGGTTCCGACCCGAAACGACACCTATTCCTTTTCTCCAGAGATGCAGCCTGACTCACCAACATTTTGTGTCTATCTTCAATATGTAAATGTTGATATATGGAATTAGTACAGAAGATTACTGGTGGTTAGTATGGAAGGGGTGAACCAAAGGACCTGTTTCTCTGCTGTATAATTTTCTGACTCCATCTGTGGGGGGAGAATGCTATATGTGGCTCAACATCATTAGTAAAACAAGGGATAAAAACTCAGCATCCAGATTACAAACCACCAATGAAGTGTCTGGGAATAATGATAGTGTTTGGCTCAGTCTGTTGCTCAACCTACTTATGGTTGAGGTTTCTAAAGCAGGTCTATACATCCAAAAGACCAAATCTGACATAGGGTATGTGATCTGAAACATTAACTCTGTTTCTCTTCCCACAGAGGAGGTCTGACCTACTCAGTATTGCCATGTATACTGGTTTGTTGTTTTATTCCAAGTTGGCCTTCCAAGATGGCGCCCAACCCAGGTGATTATTTATGTGCTAGTCACAGAAGCAGATCTGCATTTTACTTTGAATTTCCAACATCTGCAATGTTTTACTGATTTTCATAAAATCAATTATATTTTTACTTCGATGGTTATAACCATTTTATCCCATCACAAACATCTATTCAAATCTATTGAAAGTGCAATGGCAATGGAAGTGAAATGAAAATGCAATCAGCTGTTTGGCCTGCCCTGTGCTTGAAACTGCAATGGCAATGGAAGTGAAATTAAAATGCAATCAGCTGTTTGGCCTGCCCTGTGCTTGAAACTGCAATGGCAATGGAAGTGAAATGAAAATGCAAAGAACTGTTTGGCCTGCCCTGTGCTTGAAACGGCAATGGCAATGGAAGTGAAATGAAAATGCAATCAGCGGTTCAGCCTGCCCTGTGCTTGAAACTGAAATGGCAATGGAAGTGAAATGATGATGCAATCAGCGGTTCGGCCTGCCCTGTGCTTGAAACGGCAATGGCAATGGAAGTGAAATGAAAATGCAATCAGCGGTTCAGCCTGCCCTGTGCTTGAAACTGAAATGGCAATGGAAGTGAAATGATGATGCAATCAGCGGTTCGGCCTGCCCTGTGCTTGAAAGTGCAATGCAATGGAAGTAAAATGAAAATGCAATAAGCTGTTCGGCCTGCCCTGTGCTTGAAACTATAATGGCAATGGAAGTGAAATGATGCAATGAGCTGTTCGGCTTGCCCTGTGCTTGGAACTGCAATGGCAATGGAAGTGAAATGAAAATGCAATTAAGCTGTTCGGCCTGCCCTGTGCTTGAAACTGCAATGGCAATGGAAGTGAAATGAATATGCAATCAGCTGTTCGGCCTGCCCTGTGCTTGAATCTGCAATGACAATGGAAATGAAATGGAAATGCAATGAGCTGTTCAGCCTGCCCAGTGCTTGAAATTAAAATGGAAATGAAATGAAATTAGTTGTTTGGCCTGCCTGAAACCATTAATTTCAGCCCACAAGGTCCCTATTAGCCGAGAAACCAGTCCCTTTTGCCCAAAATTCCCGCATTAGCCCGGGAGGAGCATTTTGGCCCAAAAGGCCCATGCCAGGCCAGAAAGTCCAGAAAAAGTGCCTTTCACTGAGATTTCACTCAGATTTTTTTCTAAAAGAGCCCCTTCGGCCCGTCAGGCCTGTACTAGCCCAGGAGGGGTCCCTTCGGCCCATCAGTAAGCATTCCCCTTGCAAGTATTAAACCTCACCCCAGTATTTTTCTCCCTCCCTTCATTGGCTCCCTGTGAGATCCAGGCCAGGATAGACTTTCCTCCTTCATTGCTGTGATCTGTAGAAAAATATGAAAAATGTCTAAAATTGATTCTCACCTCTATCCCTTCTCTCTCACAGAGTCTTTCACCTGTTTTGGGCAGAATATCTGGCAGTTTCTGCGCTGCCAACCCACCAGGCCTGAGTGACTGAGCTGCCAGCCCAGCAGGCCTGAGTGACTGAGCTGCCAGCCCAATAAACCATTCGTCCCACAATGTCCATACTAGCTCTCTGGAAACCAGTCCCTTCGGCCCACAACACCCATACTAGCACTCCAGGAAGCCCCCCCACTGGCCACCAATATTGGAATTGGTGGAGAGGTGGAATATTGTGTTGGGGGACCAGCGGGTCCCAACGGGTCCCACTTAGTCTAGTGTCTAGTGAAATCAACCATTCGGTCTGGAATTAAACTTTTATATGAGATCATTTGTCTCTAAAATCCTTTTAAATGTTCATACATTATCATTATCTTCTTTTCTGAAAAGGCCCATTAATCACCTGAAAATATGCTCTCTCTTAATTCTGCCAGGGATAGAAACTGAAAGAAGCAGAAAGTCTGAAATCTCTAGTCTGAAATCTCTGCTCTGTTCAGGTTTTTCCCTCCCGTGCTTTGTGAATACAAGAGGCTTGCAATGTTGTATGGATGAGCTTTCCTTAAATTGGTGCTTAATAAGTTCAGCAAAAATACAGTGAGGAACAATTGGCCTATTACTATGTATGTAGAGGGAGTTTCCCAAATTGTGAAGTTAGGTGCCATTGGTACAATGGTCTACTGAGGTCAAGAGTCCAGAGTCAGGAGTGTTTAATTGTCGTATACAGCAGGAACAGAACAATTGTGCTTACTAGCTATTTAAAACTGCATGAGGGTAAAGGCAGGAGATGGTTGAAGCTAATACTTTTTAATTCATACGTCTGTTTAAAAATAAGGTGTATTTGTCCCCCGTTATTTCCATAGAAGGTCACCTCCCAATATATCCATAATTAGAACATAGAACATAGAACAGTACAGCACAGGAACAGGCCTTTTGGCCCACAATGTCCATGCTGAACATGATGTTAAAACCAATTCTTATCATATAAGAACAATTGAGATAAATTCTTATCCTTCTGCACATAATCCATATCCCTTCATTCCAACAATCCATTCGCTCGTTGTTTACGCTCTAAATAGCATCAGCCAACACTCTCAGATTATGTCACTTGCATTCACTCGAGTAAAACGTTTACCATCCTTCAAACTAGGTGCATATTTTCAGTGCTGTTCATCTCCTGCAACTACTGCTAACCAATTGTGAGATCCAGGTCATCAAAAGACAAGCCGATTGCCTTCTAAATTCACCCACGTGCAACTTTCTGTGCAAGCACATTGTCGCAAAAGTTCTTTACATACTTGGGCAGTGAGCAAGGGCTAATCCACCCCAGTGACTTGGACTGATGGAAGAAACTAAATTTATAACTTCACCTTGGATAGACTTTTAAGGAATTTTAAAATAAATTGCATTTATCAAGCACAAATATGCTTTACCATATAACCATATAACCATATAACAATTACAGCACGGAAACAGGCCATCTCGGCCCTACAAGTCCGTGCCGAACAACTTTTTTCCCTTAGTCCCACCTGCCTGCACTCATACCATAACCCTCCATTCCCTTCTCATCCATATGCCTATCCAATTTATTTTTAAATGATACCAACGAACCTGCCGCCACCACTTCCACTGGAAGCTCATTCCACACAGCCACCACTCTCTGAGTAAAGAAATTCCCCCTCATGTTACCCCTAGTTTATGTTTACCCCTAGCATGTTTACTGCCAATTAAATATTATTAATGTGTGATCTCTGTGGTTATATGGGAAACTGAAAATAAGGAATGCCCATGAAGCATTATCCTAATGCAAAGCAGATACTAAAAAACAAAAAAAGGCAACTCTCAATGAGAGCTTTGTGGAGTTAGAGATATTGTTCTTGTAGACAGACCCCAGACACACTATGTGATCCAAAATCATCTTTAGTCAGCACATAAACTTAACAGCATAAAGGATGGTTAGATGTCAGAACATCCCAACTGCTGCTCGAACTGAGCAGTGCCGGAAGCAAGTGTTAACATAAACGTTATAGTGGGGTGGGGTTAGTGATGCTAACTTATATGTGATTGGTTGACATGCATAATCGATCTACAGTTCTAGTAGCTGTGGTGCTCAGTATATCAGCAATTTTGCCCATAAGTTGTTGAGGGTTTATTTCCAACAGTGTGAGTCAGTTTTCTGACCATTTTAAAAATGCCTTTGTTCCCTCAAAAATAAAAAATAAACTATAAAGCAAAATCCTATCTGCGATATACCATGTTCTAGCAATTTAGAATTCTGAATGCTCAAAACATCAGGATTTTCAGTTCTTCTAGATGAACAAAGCAAATGCAAAAATATTTATAAATGGTTGCAGCAAAGCACTCAAACTCTAGAGGAAGAAAGTCAGATACAGTTTTTAGGTAACTATGAACAATGTGAGTCCACACCCAGCATCAAATTTTACTTTCCCAAGATTAACTTGCAATTCTTGCCATACATTGATTTTCCCACTGGTTCAATACCACCTTGGAATTGCCTGCATGAATCTTAACAAGCTGTTCGCTGAGATTCTTCTTTCTTGATCAGTTGATGAAGAAATCACATTGCACATTGGGTGATTTCTCTAAGAGAAATATTACTTTTGTTTTCACCTCCCTACCTCAGTCGATGGAAGAAAGTCTTGCACAGAACTGGAAACATCTTAAGGTCTTTGCTGTTTGGTGCATCCTAGCTAGGTAAGAGAAATTATTAAATGGTCCAATTGTTCTTTGGTTAAGAATTGAGCTCATACGTTTGTCCGTGTGGATAAAAATCGCAAAAAATAAAAATGTGTGTTTACAAGAGAGTTGAAACACTTAAAGTTGTGCATTTAAGTTATTTGATGTCCTTGTGCATTTTTGTTTTGTATAAAGGTGTTAGGGAACTATACTATGAGATAAAAAAAATCCTCCACACTTCTGATAAATTACAACACTGTTGGCAGCGACAGACTTGTCTTTCTTTAGAAACTTAAATTCCTGGAATGGCATGTCTCCCATTATTCCCAACTAGTATTCCAGATGCATCCTGTCTTAAACAAACAAAAGCACATTTTTGTGGCACGTCTGCAGTGTTAACAAGATTTGCAGACCCCCATAATTTACATATAACGTAGATGGCAGTTATTTGTGTGTGTTGAGTTGATAATGTGGTGTTATGATTGCACACCTACCACGAGGGCTTCAATCTGAAGAAGGGTCTCAACCCGAAACATCAACCATTCCTTCTTCTCTACGGAGATGCTGTCTGTCCCGCTGAGTTGTTCCAGGATTCTGTGTCTATCTTTGATTTAAACCAGCATCTGCAGTTCCTTACTACCAAATGGGCTTGACGGAGTGTGGTCTCAATTTAATAGTGAAGGAACTGAGATGACTGGTGATCAAGACTCTGCTGTAAGATTAGGTAACAATACTGTCACGTTGGTGGGCATAGGCACAGGTGCCACTTGGCACAAACGGTATGCATGGGAAGATGCACAGTCATCTGACCTCTCCCTCTGCCCATGAACTTGTAACTGTTGAGATCCACTGTCCGATACTAAGAAGGCCAGGTGAAAATTAATGCTTTTCCCACATTTTTATATTTTAAATTAATTTACATTACTTTATTGCGCATTTTAAAAAGGTTCTTCAAATTTATTAACATTAAAAAAATCTCATGACGTTCTTCAACTGTTTACAAATGTGTGATCATCAAGGGCGGCACAGTAGCGTAGCGGTATGCCTACTGCCTTACAGCGCCAGAGACCCGGGTTCGATCCTGACTACGGGTTCTCGTCTGTGCGAAGTTTATATGTTCTCCCCGTAACCTGCGTGGGATTTCTCCGAGATCTTCGGTTTCCTCCCACACTCCAAAGACGTACAGGTTTGTAGGTTAATTGGCTTGGTATAATGTACATTGTCCCTAGTGTGTAGGATAGTGTTAGTGTGCAGGGATCTCTGGTTGGTGCAGACTCGGTGAGCTGAAAGGCCTGTTTCCGTGCTGTACCTCTAAACTAAACTAAACATTAAAAGTTAGTGGAAAAGACACAATAAGGCAGGACTCTGATGGGTCGATAGGTTGGACTTTACTTTCTCCTGCATGCACCGTCTCTCAATGTTGGCACACCTCCATTAATTCAAAAAGTTCAGAACTTTAGCCATTCTTACCTATTTGTAGGTACCCACCACCAACATCCCTGATACTTCAAATTTCATTCATCTTATTTTCTATTTTTATGCCAAATTATATAAATAAATCTTTTATATCAGTCCAAGCATTATTGTAATATCAAGAAAGAATAGATTAGGTGCCTGACCCTCTCAACTGGCTCTGGAAAACAGTCTTTTCCAGTACAGGAATGAATGGGTGATTAAAAGAGCTAAGTGTGAGACTATCTGTTTGAGCAGATGGCTTCAGTTAATTTCCATTTAGGCAAGTTTTAGATGAAAAATATTACAATTGAATATTTAAATTTCTTGAAACATTAACAGACATTCTTGAAACAGAGGAGAAGAAGTTGGTCATTAGTCTGGTGGTGTGTGCTTTCAAGCATCTGTACCTTCTGCCAGACGGGAAACATAGAAACATAGAAACATAGAAAATAGGTGCAGGAGTAGGCCATTCGGCCCTTCGAGCCTGCACCGCCATTCAATATGATCATGGCTGATCATCCAACTCAGTATCCTGTACCTGCCTTCTCTCCATACCCCCTGATCCCTTTAGCCACAAGGGCCACATCTAACTCCCTCTTAAATATAGCCAATGAACTGGCCTCAACTACCTTCTGTGGCAGAGAATTCCAGAGATTCACCACTCTCTGTGTGAAAAATGTTTTCCTCATCTCGGTCCTAAAAGATTTCCCCCTTATCCTTAAACTGTGACACCTTGTTCTGGACTTCCCCAACATCGGGAACAATCTTCCTGCATCTAGCCTGTCCAACCCCTTAAGAATTTTGTAAGTTTCTATAAGGTCCCCCCTCAATCTTCTAAATTTTAGCGAGTACAAACCGAGTCTATCCAGTCTTTCTTCATATGAAAGTCCTGACACCCCAGAAATCAGTCTGGTGAATCTTCTCTGTACTCCCTCTACGGCAAGAATGTCTTTCCTCAGATTAGGAGACCAAAACTGTATGCAATACTCCAGGTGTGGTCTCACCAAGACCCTGTACAACTGCAGTAGAACCTCCCTGCTCCTATACTCAAATCCTTTTGCTATGAATGCTAACATACCATTTGCCTTCTTCACTGCCTGCTGCACCTGCATGCCTACTTTTAATGACTGGTGTACCATGACACCCAGGTCTCGTTGCATCTCCCCTTTTCCTAATCGGCCACCATTCAGATAATAGTCTACTTTCCTGTTTTTGCCACCAAAGTGGATAATCTCACATTTATCCACATTATACTGCATCTGCCATGCATTTGCCCACTCACCCAGCCTATCCAAGTCACCTTGCAGCCTCCTAGCGTCCTCCTCACAGCTAGCACTGCCCCCCAGCTTTGTGTCATCCGCAAACTTGGAGATGTTGCATTCAATTCCCTCGTCCAAATCATTACTATATATCGTAAATAGCTGGGGTCCCAGCACTGAACCTTGCGGTACCCCACTAGTCACTGCCTGCCATTGTGAAAAGGACCCGTTTACTCCTACTCTTTGCTTCCTGTCTGCCAGCCAGTTCTCTATCCACATCAATACTGAACCCCCAATACCGTGTGCTTTAAGTTTGTATACTAATCTCTTATGTGGGACCTTGTCGAAAGCATTCTGAAAGTCCAGATATAATACATCCACTGGTTCTCCCTTATTCACTCTACTAGTTACATCCTCGAAAAATTCTATAAGATTTGTCAGACATGATTTACCTTTCATAAATCCATGCTGACTTTGTCCAATGATTTCACCACTTTCCAAATGTGCTGCTATCCCATCTTTAATAATTGATTCTAGCAGTTTCCCCACTACCGACGTTAGACTAACTGGTCTGTAATTCCCCGTTTTCTCTCTCCCTCCCTTTTTAAAAAGTGGGGTTACATTAGCTACCCTCCAATCCTCAGGAACTACTCCAGAATCTAAAGAGTTTTGAAAAATGATCACTAATGCATCCACTATTTCTGGGGCTACTTCCTTAAGTACTCTGGGATGCAGCCTATCTGGCCCTGGGGATTTATCCGCCTTTAATCCATTCAATTTACCTAACACCACTTCCCGGCTAACCTGGATTTCACTCAGTTCCTCCATCTCATTTGACCCCCGGTCCCCTGCTATTTCCGGCAGATTATTTATGTCTTCCTTAGTGAAGACAGAACCAAAGTAGTTATTCAAGTGGTCTGCCATGTCCTTGTTCCCCATGATTCACCTATTTCTGACTGCAAGGGACCTACATTTGTTTTAACTAATCTTTTTCTCTTCACATATCTATAAAAACTTTTGCAGTCAGTTTTTATGTTCCCTGCCAGTTTTCCTTCATAATCTATTTTCCCTTTCCTAATTAAGCCCTTTGTCCTCCTCTGCTGGTCTCTGAATTTCTCCCAGTCCTCCGGTAGGCTGCTTTTTCTGGCTAATTTGTATGCTTCATCTTTTGTTTTGACACTATCCCTGATTTCCCTTGTTATCCACGGATGCACTACCTTCCCCGATTTATTTTTTTGCCAAACTAGGATGAACAATTGTTGTAGTTCATCCATATAACCATATAACCATATAACAATTACAGCACGGAAACAGGCCATCTCGACCCTTCTAGTCCGTGCCAAACACGTATTCTCCCCTAGTCCCATATACCTGCGCTCAGACCATAACCCTCCATTCCTTTCCCGTCCATATAACTGTCCAATTTATTTTTAAATTATAAAAACGAACCTGCCTCCACTTCCTTCACTGGAAGCTCATTCCACACAGCCACCACTCTCTGAGTAAAGAAGTTCCCCCTCATGTTACCCCTAAACTTCTGTCCCTTAATTCTCAAGTCATGTCCCCTTGTTTGAATCTTCCCTACTCTCAGTGGGAAAAGCTTATCCACGTCAACTCTGTCTATCCCTCTCATCATTTTAAAGACCTCTATCAAGTCCCCCCTTAACCTTCTGCGCTCCAAAGAATAAAGCCCTAACTTGTTCAACCTTTCTCTGTAACTTAGTTGCTGAAACCCAGGCAACATTCTAGTAAATCTCCTCTGTACTCTCTCTATTTTGTTGACATCCTTCCTATAATTAGGCGACCAAAATTGTACCCCATACTCCAGAATTGGCCTCACCAATGCCTTGTACAATTTTAACATTACATCCCAACTTCTATACTCAATGCTCTGATTTATAAAGGCCAGCACACCAAAAGCTTTCTTTACCACCCTATCTACATGAGATTCCACTTTCAGGGAACTGTGCACAGTTATTCCCAGATCCCTCTGTTCACCTGCATTCTTCAATTCCCTACCATTTACCATGTACGTCCTATTTTGATTTGTCCTGCCAAGATGTAGCACCTCACACTTATCAGCATTAAACTCCATCTGCCATCTTTCAGTCCACTCTTCCAACTGGCATAAATCTCTCTGTAGACTTTGAAAATCTACTTCATTATCCACAACCCCACCTATCTTAGTATCATCTGCATACTTACTAATCCAATTTACCACACCATCATCCAGATCATTGATGTACATGACAGACAACAGTGGACCCAACACAGATCCCTGTGGCACCCCACTAGTCACTGGCCTCCAACCTGACAAACAACCATCCACCATTACTCTCTGGCATCTCCCATTCAGCCACTGTTGAATCCATCTTGCTACTCCACCATTAATACCCAACCATTGAACCTTCTTAACCAACCTTCCATGAGGAACCTTGTCAAAGGCCTTACTGAAGTCCATATATACAACATCCACTGCTTTACCCTCATCAATTTCCCGAGTAACCTCTTCAAAAAATTCAAGAAGATTAGTCAAACATGACCTTCCAGGCACAAATCCATGTTGACTGTTCCTAATCAGACCCTGTTTATCCAGATGCTTATATATATTATCTCTAAGTATCCTTTCCATTAATTTGCCCACCACTGACGTCAAACTAACAGGTCTATAATTGCTAGGTTTACTCTTAGACCCCTTTTTAAACAATGGAACAACATGCGCAGTACGCCAATCCTCCGGCACTATTCCCGTTTCTAATGACATTTGAAATATTTCTGTCATAGCCCCTGCTATTTCTACACTAACTTCCCTCAATGTCCTAGGGAATATCCTGTCCGGACCTGGAGACTTATCCACTTTTATATTTCTCAAAAGTGTCAGTACTTCCTCTTCTTTGAATCTCATAGTTTCCATAGCTACTCCACTTGTTTCCCTTACCTCACATAATTCAATATCCTTCTCCTTGGTGAATACCGAAGAAAAGAAATTGTTCAATATCTCCCCCATCTCTTTTGGCTCTGCAGATAGCTGTCCACTCTGACTCTCTAATGGACCAATTTTATCCCTCGTTATCCTTTTGCTATTAATATAGCTGTAGAAACCCTTTGGGTCCATGCAGCCTTTAAATGCCTTCCATTGTATATCCACCATCAACCCATTAAGAATCAATTGCCAGTCAATTTTGACCAATTCACGTCTCATACCCTCAAAGTTACCTTTCTTTAAGTTCAGGACCCTTGTTTCTGAATTAACAATGTCACTCTCCATCCTAATGAAGAACTCAACCATATTATGGTCACTCTTGCCCAAGGGGCCACGCACAACAAGACTGCTAACTAACCCTTCCTCATTACTCAATACCCAGTCTAGAATAGCCTGCTCTCTCGTTGGTTCCTCTACATGTTGGTTTAGAAAACTATCCCGCATACATTCCAAGAAATCCTCTTCCTCAGCACCCTTGCCAATTTGATTCACCAAATCTATATGTAGATTTAAGTCACCCATTATAACTGTTTTACCTTTGTTGCACGCATTTCTAATTTCCTGTTTGATGCCATCCCCAACTCCACAACTACTGTTAGGTGGCCTGTACACAACTCCCACTAGCGTTTTCTGCCCCTTAGTGTTTCGCAGCTCTACCCATATCGATTCCACATCCTCCAAGCTAATGTCCTTCCTTTCTATTGCGTTAATCTGCTCTCTAACCAGCAACGCTTGGGAGCATGGAGAAGAAGGAATGATCAGAGTATGACTAGTCTTTGACTTTGTTGGCTGCTTTTCTGAGGCAGGGTGAAGTAAATAGCGTCAATGGTGGGTTGTGTGGTCTGTGTGATGGATTGGGCTATATCTAAAACTCTTTGCAATTTCTTGCAGTCATAAGATCAGAAGTAGATCATAAGTGATTGGGGCAGATTTATGCCATTTGGCCCATTAAGTCTACTCCGCCATTCATTCATGGCCGATCTATCTCTCCCTCCTAATCCCATTCTCCTGCCTTCTCCCCAAAACCTCTGACATCCGTACTAATCAAGAATCTATCTATCTCTGCCTTAAATATATCCACTGACTTGGCCTCCACAGTCTTGGGTAAACTGTAACCAAACCAAGCTGCGATGCAACCCATGGAATGATGCTTATCATGCATCCGTAGACGTTTGTGGGAGTCACTGATGACATGCTGAGTTTCATCAGTATTCTCATGAAGTGGAAGCACTGGTGTGTCTTCTTGGCTGTTCATCAATATGGTTGGTCCAAACCAGATTGTTGTGATAATAATGCCAAAAACCTGAAGCTTACAACCATTCACTTCAGCACCATTGATGCTGATTGGGGCATATACTCCACCATGCTTCCTAGTCAATCACTTGCTCCTTCTTCTTGTTGACATTGAGGGAGAGGTTATTGTCTGACATCATGTTACTAAGTACTTTATCTCCTTCCTGCACTCCGTTTCGTCATTGTTCATGATCTGATCCACCTCAGTGGTATCACCTGCAAACTTGTAGTTGGAGTTAGAGCCAAATGTGGCGGACGCAGCCAGGGACTCCATCTGGACCAGTTGCTTTTCGTGGATTCACTCTCAGGAAGTCCAGTCTTACGTCTGCCAAAGTAACCGTTGGCGCCCGAGATTAACGGGTAGGATGACGTTCCTTCTCCATGAAATCTTCTGTTCAAAGAGTACATTGAGTTCATCAGGATTGACCCATTGTTGGCAGCCACACTGTCCACCTTCACTTTGTGTTCCAGCCATTTGTCTTCTACGCAAGATTCCAGGGTCTGCAGTTCCCATGTCTCCATTATAAATGAGAGTCTGTCTTTAATCCATTTGATTAACTCCTTGAGCAAAAATAGTTAGATTTAAAAGTAATTAGGACTTGACACATTTAAAAAACAAATGGGCCTGGGGGAACTGGAAAGAAAACCTTGGACTAGTTGGGGTGAGATGTGGGTATTCGATTGTGTTTGCAAAGCCGATTAAATTCTGCTATGGAAGATCAGTTTATAGTTCTAACATCTTACTAATTTCTACTTTGCCTATTTTCACAGGGGGTAAAATTCACCCACGCTAACTGCATTTCACTCTCCACAGATGCTTCCTGACACATTGAGCGTTTTTAGCATTTATTTATGATATTGTTGTTAGGATAAAGTGTATTGTAGTCAAATCAAATTTTAACATTTACAGATAATGTTATCTTCAATACCATTGCGTGGAAGAAGAAAATAGACAACACCCAAATTTGAAATCCATGGTGGCATGGTGGCATAGTGATAGAGTTGTTGCCATACAGCGCAGAGACCCGGGTTTGATCCCGACTACAGGTGCTGTCTGTACAGAGTTTGTATGTTCTCCCGTGACCGCATGGCTTTTCCCCAGATGCTCCGGTTTCCTCACACAAAGAAAAGACGTACAGGTTTGCAGGTTAATTGGCTTCGGTAAAAATTATAAATTGTCCTTAGTGTGTAGGATAGTGCTAGTGTATGGGGATCACTGGTCGGTGTGGACTCGGTGGGCTGAATGGCCTGTTTCCACTCTGTTTCTCTAAACTGATGTCAACTAAAAATTGGGAAGTCACTGTTATCCTAAGTATAGTTCCTGTATCCACATCCAAGCTCCTTTTCTCCTGTTTGAAGTAAATAATATGGTCTTAATTAAAATAATACACAAAGGTACTGCTGCAAAAAAAACCACATTAAGCTTATGAAGTTAATCTTCAAGAATTGCAATTTCAAAGCTTTGTTAATCTGCCTTGAAAGGTAACAAAGAACTTTTTGACCTAAAAAGGAATCACAGCATTGTCTATAATCACATATAATTGCAGAGCTCTCTTCAGAATTTAAGTTTTTTTGAACACTATTCCAGATATGTTAAAGTCTACAATTGCATCACTCCAAAGAGATGCACAGTTGCACCTTGCTGGATCACACAATCTGCAAGGGTCTGAGAGCTGGCATGCAACATATTTCCCAGGTAAACACATGTACTAACTTGACTCAGAACATTGGGAAAACTTCAGCTCTTTCATTCGATGGTGCAACATTTCCTTTTTTTTCTGTTTGTTGAGATTAACTATAATCATATCACATATCTAGTTTAAGAATACAACTTTAGATGTACAAATCCATTGATACCAGGTGGAGACAATACCCAATTTGTCTTAGCTATTGCAGGCATGCAAAATTTGGCACGCCAATAGCATGGAGAAGCTGCTTAATATTGAAAAGCATAACACAAGATAAGTCCCTTGTGAACCTAAACACTAAAGAAACCTAACAAGAAGCCTCTGTCAGTGTAATGCCAACTTACTTTTTGTTTTGCTATTGTTGGCTCCTCCAGTATTTCTGACTGCAACTATTTTTAAGCCTGTCTGCTTTCTTTGGTGTGCGATTCATGAGAGCTTTCACAAATTTGTTTTGAAATCTGTTTTGCTCCTCCCACTATTTTTTTCAAGGCTACCTGATAGAAGTGCTTGTGACATTGGCTGTTGCAGCAGCTCTCTCATCATTGGGTTTCGGTGCTCATGACAAATGTTTGCAAGAAAGGCAGAATTTTAGTCCTTTGTTAACTCCTATCCATTTCAAACCATCGTTAAAGAATAATGTAGGAAGGAACTGCAGTTGCTGGTTTACACCGTAGACACAAAATGCTGGAGTAACTCAGCGGGTCAGGCAGCATCTATGGTGAAAAGCAATAGGTGATGTTTCGGGTCGAGACCCTTCTTCAGACAAAAAAAATGTTAGCTTTTCGATAAATCTGTGCCACTGTGGGAGCAGGCCATAAGTAATGAATTAATTGTATTGTATTGTATTGTATTCAAATTTATTGTCATTGTCTCAGTTAGAGACAACGAAATGAATTTCCCTTACAGGCAGTATCATGAAAATAAAAATAAATAAATAATAATAAATAATAAAACATATTAAAAATAAAATAGAATTAAAAAAAAAGCACAAACACTGAAAGTCCACGACACAACATAACACAGTGGCACCAAGGTGAGGAAGGCACCATAGTCCAGCCAGCCTCCCCTCCGTTCTTCCCAGATGTCCACTCGTGTTCGAGGCCTTCCTAGCACCCGCAGTCGCCGCCCCGGGTGGCCCGATGTTCAGGCCCCCACGCCGGGCCGGTGGAACGCCGACGCCGAACCCCGACGGCGAACATCCTCCTCCTCAGCGGCCCGGACCTCCTGATCAGCCGCCTCCCGCAGCCGGAGTCCGCAGCTCCCGAGTCCGCAGCTCCCGAGCCCGCAGCTCCCGTGGCAACAAACCCGTTGTATGTGGCTTATGGCAATGACTTGTAAATGTCATTCTATTAAGCAATACCTTTGGATGATTGAAATGATTGAATGTGGGATTTGCAAGGAAACTAGGTCGATAGTGCCACAAAGAGAGAAAAAAATAGACAGGTACTGGATCTAATAGTGCAGTGGATGTCAGCTGAACAGGGGACAGTGAAATACAGTGAGCTGCTGTCAAATAACTTAGGCTGCAGGCTAACATCAGAGATCTCCCTCTCATCGTCATTCTGTGCCTCTGGCACCATTTCCCTCAAGGTTTTGAGGCCCTTATCCAATGGTGGCTCTGAGGAATGTTCCTTGTGATACAGAATATGCAACAAATCATTATCACATAAGATAGACACAAAAAGCTAGAGTAACTCAGCAGGACAGGCAGCATTTCTGGAGGGTCACCATTCAGGGTCTCGAGCCCCCTCCTCTACTCCCTCTTCACCTATGACTTCACACCTGTACATGGTACTAACACCATCATCAAGTATGCAGATGATACAATGGTGATTGGCCTCATCAGCAACAACGATGAGTCGGCCTACAGGGAGGAGGTCCAGCACTTAGCAGCATGGTGCGCTGACAACAACCTGGCCCTTAACTCCAAGAAGACCAAGGAGCTCATTGTAGACTTCAGGAAGTCCAGGGGCGGCACGCACACCCCCATCCACATTAACGGGACGGAGGTGGAACGTGTTTCTAGCTTCAGGTTCCTGGGTGTTAACATCTCCGATGACCTCTCTTGGACCCACAATACCTCAACTCTGATCAAGAAGGCTCACCAGCGTCTCTTCTTCCTGAGGACACTGAAGAAGGTCCATCTGTCTCCTCAGATCCTGGTGAACTTCTACCGCTGCACCATCGAGAGCATCCTTACCAACTGTATCACAGTCTGGTATGGCAACTGCTCTGTCTCCGACCGGAAGGCATTGCAGAGGGTGGTGAAAATTGCCCAACGCATCACCAGTTTCTCGCTCCCCTCCATTGAGTCTGTCCAAAGCAAGCGTTGTCTGCGGAGGGCGCTCAGCATCGCCAAGGACTGCTCTCACCCCAACCATGGACTGTTTACCCTCCTACCATCCGGGAGGCGCTACAGGTCTCTCCGTTGCCGGACCAGCAGGTCCAGGAACAGCTTCTTCCCGGCGGCTGTCATTCTACTCAACAACGTACCTCGGTGACTGCCAATCACCCCCCCCCTGGACACTCCTCCCGCAGGAATAACACTATGTCTGTATATATGCTAATGTAAATATTTATTCAAATCATATGCTATGTCGCTCTTCCAGGGAGATGCTAAATGCATTTTGTTGTCTCTGTACTGTACACGGATAATGACAATTAAAGTTGAATCTGAATCTGAATCTGAATCTGACCCGAAACGTCACCCATTCCTTCTCTCCAGAGATGCCGCCTGTCCCGCTGAGTTACTCCTGCTTTTTGTGTCTATCCTTGGTTTAAACCAGCATCTGCATTTCCTTCCTACACATTATCACATATGGTTGGTTACAGGAGCATTCTGGACAGTAAATTGCTATTTGGAAATTTAAAGCTTTGGTCAACTAAAAAGTCTGATTCCAGCTTCGTTTTACTATCCTCTAATTTTTTTCCTGAAATTCTCCATCTTTATAAAATGTTAGTTCACCCACAAGGAAATGAATTTGTACACTTTCCCTATGCTACAGGAAGGATAAGATAACATGAGAGAAGATATAGATGAGACTCAAAGGGATATTACCAAATAAGAGAAATAGAGTCATAACATTTCACAGTTTGGAAACATCCTTCAGACCTCTGAGTCCACTTAGGGCATCAATAACCACTTGCACTATTCCTACACCGATGTTGTGTTAGCATCATCACATTCACAGTACTTCTCCCTGATTCTACCACTTCCTATGCACTAGAGGCTACTTACAGTGACCAATTAACCTACCAAACCCACATGTTATGGGGATGTGGGAGGAAACTGGAGCACCCGGCTGGAACCCATACAGTCACAGGGAAAGCATGCAAACTTCACACAGTCTGCACCAGAGGTCAGATTCAACCCAAGAGTCAACTGTGCCACCCTTAGATCTGAAGATATAATTAAGAAGATTTTTAGCCAGCATGTGCACAATACACCAAATGTATATAGAGTCATAGAGTGATACAGTGTGGAAAAAGGCCCTTCGGCCCAACTTGCCCATACTGGCGAACAATCCCAGCTACACTAGTCCCATCTGCCTCCGTTTGGTCCATATCCTTCCAAAATTGTCCAGCCATGTAACTGTCTAAATGTTTCTTACCATTCACTGTGTAGATCCTGCCCTTGTAAGACGTCCCAAAATGCAACATCTCACATTTATCTGTATTAAATTCCATCAGCCATTCCTCAGCCCACCTGGCCAATCTATCAAGATCATGTTGCAATCTTTCACAACCATCTTCACTATCTGCAAAACCACCCACTTTTGTATCTTCTGCGTTCTGAATTTTTGTGATTCTATGAATCATTATGGTAGTTTATTTGAGTGAAACTGAATGCTCCTGAGTTGTTCATTCAGGGCTGCTCAATTAATGGACTGTGCAACAATTGGAAGGAATTGAACCTCCAGGTATAATTTTCCCACCTAGTTTTCCCTCTATCCAAACAACTAGAGCAACAGCAAGATAAAGATCAGATCTTTTCTTTCAGATATGGCACTGAAATGTAATACCAATGACATTCTTTCCATGAGAAATACAGATATTACAATGAGGGGGGATCTCATTGAAATCTACGGGATAATGAAAAGCATAGATAGAGTGGACATGGAAAGGATGTTTCCAATATTGGGAAAGTTTGGAATCAGAGCACAGGCACAGAATAAAAGGATGTACCTTCAAAATGGAGACGAGGAGGAATTTCTTTAGCCAGAAGGTAGTGAATCAGTGGAATTCATTGCTGCAGACAGCTGTGGAGGCTAAGATGTGATGTAGTTTTAAGGCGGTGATTGATAGGTTCTTGATTAGTAAGGTCATCTAAGGTTGCGGGGAGAAGGCAGGAGAATGGTGTTAATAGAGAAAAATAGGTCCGCCATGATTGAATGGTGGAGTAGACTGAATGGGCGGAATGGCCTAATTCTGCTCCTATGTCTTACAGTCATATAACTTCACTAATGCAAAATTTCCCGCTACCACTCAACTGCCAGGTCATTTTATTGATTCCTCAAAAAAAAAATAATACTTCTTCTGTCGCTTGGGATAATCCATGTGCTATTGTATGATTTGGCTTTTGATCTGAATATGCCTTTGTCCATCGAAAGAAATTATTGAAATTCTTCAGAAACTGCCAAAGGGTTTATCAATCACAATAATTTTACACTCAGTGCTTGTGATTTCCCCCCTGTTACCCTAACTAATGCATTCTTCCTTTCTCTGATTTGCAGTGGGACCATTCGCACTTCAACTCCGGGAAAGAGTAAACGCTTGTCTGTCCCTTACTTGAGTTCCACCTCTTGCTGCTGTTTTCATGCAGGTCCCTCTTCAGAGTGTTAATCTTTTAAATGTGGAAGTTGTGTCTCTGCCTCATCCATTTTGACATCCACACTTTTCTCCACACTTGGGCCGCTATCCAAAGAGTTTGTGGCAGTACTGCCAATGTTATGGAATCTAGCTGACCCTTAGATTCCTGGTGGCATCAGGGTTTTGAAGGTACAACAGTCACCTACATTCAACTCTACTGTAAGTGCCCCTCTGAGTTTTTAACTTGACGGGATCATTAAAACATTCATAACAGAAACAAAACTAATTGTACAGGTAGTACTTCCACACAGAGAGATAGATGGAAAATATTTTATCTAACATTAGAAATGATAACATTCAATAATGGGATTATTTAGGGCTTAGCGTGAGATCATTTCACTGGCTAGTCTCCAACAGATAGAAAAAGAAGCAATTAACCAATTAAAATATTCTGGATGGATAAAAGAGGGAAATTTGCATGATTATGTTCTTGGCAAAGAATGAAACGCACCACAGTTGTAAAATATTAAACACAAAGTAATTTTTTGTTTCAAGTATGTTGCAAGCTTCTGGAGAGTCATTTTGTATCATAGCCACAAGAGTTAAAGAAACTTAAACATTAAGTCATAATATTTTTGCAACTATCATGTAATTGTTATTGTACATTTCATGGCCAATTTGCCCATATACCAGTGCTGCTGTTTAAGATGAAACCTCTTGCTCCACAACCTAATCAACCACCTTCACTGATTTACTTACCTTTTTTAATTGTCCATGGGAAATTTCCCCACATCCTGCCATGAACTTAATTCTTAAATATTTATCATGCCAATTTAGATTTAGACCCAAATGGCTACAGAAAGAGAGGGCACAAGTTAATGAGTGGACATTGGAAAGGTGAGAGTTAGGATAAATAGTACATCAGCTAAGAACTGAAACAAGATGTAATGGAAAGTAGCAATCCTGCTGATTACAAGTGAACTTGCTGATGGGAACCTCCAGAAACTACCTGGAAGAATTATCTCCAGTGAGGTGGAGCAGGCATCAGCTATAAATATGTGGCAGTAGGAGACGGAGTGGGATGGTGAAGAGACCGAGTAAGAAAGAAGGTGCATGAACAAGCATGCATCAGGCGCAAAGTGGGAAGAGAGAGGAATGGGGTAAAGGGACAAAGGAGAAAGCAGTCTTTGGATTGCTAGGACGTGTAGAGTCAACATACGAAGATGAAATCTCTGCACTTTTTGGGCATGTACTGTTCTAATACATGCAATCTCATTTTCAGAAGACTGATGGCATTTTTCCACAATAAATCAGCTATTTGCACAGCTCGCTTTGTAGTGGAAAACAGCAGCTGTGGTTGGAATTAATGTCAGGAGACCAGGAAGTGAATGTTAACACTTGTCTGCCCTGGTACATCTCTCTGGTTAGTGCTGGTCATGGGAAACATGTGGTAGTTTGGTCTCGAAGCGTGAATGTGACATGTGTGCTTCCTAGAGGTATAATAATAATAATAATAATAAATTTTATTTATGGGCGCCTTTCAAGAGTCTCAAGGACACCTTACAAAAATTTAGCAAGTAAAGGAAAAACATGTAAGGGGAATGAAATAAATAGTAGAGACATGACTAGTACACAAATTAAAGACAGAATTCAATTCAAAACACAATATGAGGCAATTCAAGCACAGATGAAAAGGGAGGGGGACGTGGGGCTAAGGATAGGCAGAGGTGAAGAGATGGGTCTTGAGGCGGGACTGGAAGATGGTGAGGGACACAGAATTACGGATCAGTTGGGGGAGGGAGTTCCAGAGCCTGGGAGTTGCCCTGGAGAAGGCTCTGTCCCCAAAACTGCGGAGGTTGGACTTGTGGATGGAGAGGAGACCGGCTGATGTGGATCTGAGGGACCGTGAGGGTTGGTAGGGGGAGAGGAGGTCAGTGAGATATGGGGGGGCCTCATGGTGGAGGGCTTTGTAGGTGAGGACCAGGATTTTGTAGGTGATCCGGTGGGAGATGGGAAGCCAGTGAAGTTGTTTGAGGAGTGGAGTGATGTGATGCCAGGATTTGGTGTGGGTGATGAGTCGGGCGGCTGCGTTCTGGACCAGTTGGAGTCGGTTGATGTAGGTGGAGCTGATGCCAAGGAGAAGTGAGTTGCAGTAGTCCAGTCGGGAGGAGATGAAGGCATGGATGAGTCTTTCAGCAGCGGGAGGTGTGAGAGAGGGTCTGAGTTTGGTGATGTTGCGAAGGTGAAAGAAGGAGGTTTTAATGACATGGCGGTATGGCATTCACCATCAGAAATAGTGTTTGATGAACCACATTCACATGAACTTTGAGGTATTGGAAAATTGATAGAAAAGATCTGAGTTATTAATGGGAATCCTTATTATTTAAGAACCATCAATAGCTGGCTGGGTGTGACTTTGACTAGGATTCTCTAAAACATTGGAGAGACCAAACGTAGCCTGGCCGATCATTTCGCTGAACACCTTTGCTCAGTCCACCTGGACCTACCTAATCTCCCGATTGCCAAACACTTTAATTCCCTTTCACAATACCATACTGACCTTTCTGTCCTAGGCCTCCTCTGTCATTGTCACACATTGTCAGAGTGAGGCCAAATGCAAATTGGAGGAACAGCACCTCATATTTCTCTTGGGCAGCTTACAACCCAGCGGTGTGAATATTGATGTCTCTAACTTTAAGTAACCCTTGCATGGCCCCTCTCTCTCCATCTCTCCCCCACCCAAGCCATTGTACTAGCTTCAGTCGTCTTGTTGTGACTCACTGTCTGTAACTAGTTTTCACCTAGCTAACAATGGCCTGTTTCCCTTATCATCACTACTTTTTTGCAACTTTCACTCATTTGTTCTATATCTCCCCATATCACCATCCATATCTCTCGTTTCCCTTTCCCCTGACTCTAAGTCTGATGCAGCGTCTTGACCCAAAAAGTCACCTATTCCTTTTTTTCTAGAGATGCTGTCTGATCTGTTGAGTTATTCCAGCTTTTTGTGTCTATCTTGGGTGTGAAGAAAGCCAGGATTGCTGGCAATTCCTATGCCCAAGATATCATCCATTCAACACTGAAATCAAAGAGTGTAAACTGATATCTGTGTGAGTTCAATGCCCTCTCTCGTGCTGCAACCAGCAATGGTGTGTTGGTATACGTGGCCGAGGTCTGATGCAGCTACTGAGAATAATCGTGTGGTGAGGAGTTTGAGAGTAAAGTTGACCTGAATCAACACAGAGCCAGCTTCCCAAGCACCAACTTCAAGATGAACAAGTGACCAGAATTACACAAGTGCTGATATCTTGGAGAAATTCAGAGCTAGAAGAAATTTCAAACATGGAAAGGTGTGACCAGGGACAGGTTTGATAAGAAGAAGAAGAATTTAAAGATCAAGGCATTGCTAAACCATGAGGCAACATAGATCATTGAGCACAGGGGTGACATTTGAATCCACGATTAGACTCAAAGGCAAAGGTGCTTTCTAATGAATCACAGCTGACAGACTACGGATGGATTCTGTAACCTCAATACTTCACGCATCAACTATTCTTTATTGTGTGTGGCCTTCTTTAGCATGTGCCATTATTTGTAGACTGTTTCTATAAATCTGTTTCATCTTAATCCCTGGAGTGAAGTATCATTTACTTACTGCAGCAATTTTACAACCAAAGGAGCTTTTAACACTCATATCTATTCATATGGAAGCTTTAGACACAAGTTTTTGTTTCTTCTTTGAGAATTACCTGAACGTTCAGCTTTATGGCTCAGACGGTCTTTGGGAAAACATGACAAAACTGGTCAAGCAAAACCATTTTAAGGAAACTTATCTGCACCCCTGCATTAAGACTACCTAAATTCTTTAATTGGAATGTGAGCATATGTCAAATCATTTTTCTGTACCTATTCACTGTAGGATGAGAACATATAGTTTTGACAAGATAAAATGGTCACATTTATTCACTTTAGTTTAAAAGCACACTATCTGACTAATCTTTAAACATAATGCTAGAATATAATACATCATCAAAAGACTGCTGGAATACATGCACCGTGTTTGCTCCAGTCTCTTGAATATTGACGTAGACATAGACTTAATCCATGAATTAACTGGGCATATTTAAAAAATATAATACATGCACTGAAAGATGAATGAAAGAAAGACATTTCCCTCAATTAGCACAAAACATAGAACAGTATAGCACAGGATCAGGCCATTCAGCCCAAATTATCTGTGCCAACCATGATGTAAATGAAATAAACTAAAGTTAAGGCATTCATGGCACAAAACACACGATACATAGGACATATATAGAGAATAGCAGCATATTGAGGAGCTGAATATGCCCTTCCATAACTAATTGTGCATGGTGTACATTTTTGAACTTCCATTGACCACAGGTCAATTTTCTTTTCTTAAGAGGCAACATATGAGGAATTTCAATCACACACATTGACAGAAAACAGTTGGAATACGTCAAAATGTCAAAGACACCCAACAATATTGATACATTTGTTAGATATATTTGACATTGAATATGGGAGTTTGCTCAAAATATATCTTCGAGCCAGCACCGCCATTCAATATGATCATGGCTGAACATCCCCAATCAGTACCCTGTTCCTGCCTTCTCCCCATATCCCCTGACTCCGCTATTTTTAAGAGCCCTATCTAGCTCTCTCTTGAAAGCATCCAGGGAACCTGCCTCCACCGCCCTCTGAGGCAGAGAAGTGGTCAAGATTAGACTTTTAATTGTATAGAAGCCAAGGCAACTTCAATTAGGCAAGGCAACTTCAATTAGGCAAGGCAACTTCACTTAGGCAAGGCAAACAATTGGGCAAGGCAACTTCAATTAGGCAAGGCAACTTCAATTAGGCAAGGCAACTGTAGCATTTTTAAACCAAACCAAAGGCAACGGTTGAATTTTCAAACTGAACCAAAGGCAACTGTAGGATTTTCAAGCCAAACCAAAGGCAACATTAGCATTTTCAAACCAAAGGCGACTTTAACATTTTCAAACCAAAGGCAACTTTAGCATTTTCAAACCAAAACGCACTTTTGCATTTTCAAACCAAAACACACTTTTACATTTTCAATCCCAAACACAATTTTGCATTTTCAAACTACATTTTCAAACCACATTAAGGACCCTCACGGGTCAGTAAAATCACTCACAGTTTAGTATACATGTGTTCAGTGTTATTCACAGCTCAGACTCAGAGTCGCGACCTATAAACATATAACCATATAACATCTACAGCACGGAAACAGGCCATCTCGGCCCTTCTAGTCCGTGCCGAACACTTACTCTCACCTCGTCCCATCTACCTACACTCAGCCCATAACCCTCCATTCCTTTCCCGTCCATATACCTATCCAATATATTTTTAAATGATAAAATCAAACCTGTCTCCACCACTTCCACTGGAAGCTCATTCCACACAGCTACCACTCTCAGAGTAAAGAAGTTCCCCCACATGTTACCCCTAAACTTTTGTCCCTTAATTTTCAAATCATGTCCTCTTGTTTGAATCTTCCCTACTCTCAATGGAAAAAGCTTATCCAAGTCAACTCTGTCTATCCCTCTCATAATTTTAAAGACCGCTATCAAGTCCCCCCTTAACCTTCTGTGCTCCAAAGAATAAAGACCTATCTTGTCAACCTTTCTCTGTAACTTAGGTGCTGAAGCCCAGGCAACATTCTAGTAAATCTTCTCTGTACTCTCTCTATTTTGTTGACATCTTTCCCATAATTTGGCGACCAAAATTGTACACCATATTCCAGAATTGGCCTCACCAATGCCTTGCACAATTTTAACATTACATCCCAACTTCTATACTCAATGTTCTGATTTATAAAGGCCAGCACACCAAAAGCTTTATTTACCACCCTATCTACATGAGATTCCACCTTCAGGGAACTATGCACAATTATTCCTAGATCCCTCTGTTCAACTGCATTCCTCAATTCGCTACCATTTACCATGTACGTCCTATTTTGATTTGTCCTGACAAGATGTAGCACTTCACACTTATCAGCATTAAACGCCATCTGCCATCTTTCAGCCCACTCTTCCAAATGGCCTAAATCTCCCTGTAGACTTTGAAAATCTACTTCATTATCCACAACACCACCACTTATGTGAATTGAATTGTGTTGGTGTGTGTCTTGGTTCTTTTTTTGTATGGCTGCAGAAACCAAATTTTGTTTGAACCTCATGTGAGGTTCAAATGACAATAAACGGTATTGTATTGTATT